>NC_057394.1:49702564-50013458 GCF_019320065.1 Cervus canadensis
CTTCGCCCACTGTGTTCATTAAAGGCAAAGGATCGAACTTAGGGCTCTTCTGTCCTTTCCCAAAGTTTCTATTCCATCCATACAGTTTTCCCAATCTTCACCATAAGCATTGATCCATCTATCAGTTCAGTTCAGTCATTCACTCGTGTCTGACTCTGTGACTCCATGGATTGCAGCATGCCAGGCCTCCCTGTCCATCACCAACTACCAGAGTTTATTCAAAATCATGTCCACTGAGTCAGTGATGCCATCCAACCATCTCATCCTCTGTCATCCCCTTCTCCTCCTGCCTTCAATCTTTCCCAGCATCAGAGACTTTTCAAATGAGATAGTTCTTCACATCAAGTGTCCAAAGTATTGGAGATTTAGCTTCAACATCAGTCCCTCCAATGAATATTCAGGACTGATTTCCTTTAGGATCAACTGGTTGGATATCCTTGCTGTCCAAGGGACTCTCAAGAGTCTTCTCCAACACCACAGTTCAAAAGCATCAATTCTTTGGTGCTCATCTTTAATAATAGTCCAACTCTCACATCCTTACATGACCACTGGAAAAACCATAGCTTTGACTAGATGGACCTTTGCTGGCAAACTAATGTCTCTGCTTTTTAATATGCTGTCTAAGTTGGTCACAGCTTTACTTCCAAGGAGCAAACATCCTTTAATTTCATGGCTAGAGTCACCATCTGCAGTGATTTTGGAGCCCACAATATAGTCTGACACTGTTTCCATTGTTTCCCCAACTATTTGCCAAGAAGTGATGGGACCAAATGCCATTCTCTTAGTTTTCTGAATGATGAGTTTTAAACCAACTTTTCAGTCTCCTTTTTCATTTTAATCAAGAAGATCTTTAGTTCTTCCCTTTCTGCCATAAGGGTGGTGTCATCTGCATATTGGAGATTATTGATATTTCTCCCAGCAATCTTGATTCCAGCTTGTGCTTCATCCAGCCTAGCAATTCTCATGATGTATCTGTGTGGATCACAATAAACTGTGGCAAATTCTGAAAGAGATGGGAATACCAGACCACCTGATATGCCTCTTGAGAAACCTCTATGCAGGTCAGGAAGCAACAGTTAGAACTGGACATGGAACAACAGACTGGTTCCAAATAGGAAAGGGAGTATGTCAAGGTTGTATACTGTCACCCTGTTTATTTAACTTATATGCAGAGTACATGATGAGAAAGCTGGGCTGGAAGAAGCACAAGCTGGAATCAAGATTGCCAGGAGAAATATCAATAACCTCAGATATGCAGATGACACCACCCTTATGGCAGAAAGTGAAGAGGAACTAAAAAGCCTCTTGATGAAAGTGAAAGAGGAGAGTGAAAAACTTGGCTTAAAGCTCAACATTCAGAAAACTAAGATCATGGCATTGGTCCCATCATTTCATGGGAAAATAGATGGGACACAGTGGAAACAGTGTCAGACTTTATTTTTTGGGGCTCCAGAAATCACTGCAGATGGTGATTGCAGCCATGAAATTAAAAGACGCTTACTCCTTGGAAGGAAAGTTATGACCAACCTAGATAGCATATTAAAAAGCAGAGACATTACTTTGCCAACAACAGTCCATCTAGTCAAGGCTATGGTTTCCTCAGTGGTCATGTATGGATGTGAGAACTCAACTGTGAAGAAAGCTGAGTGCCGAAAAACTGATGCTTTTGAACTATGGTGTTGGAGAAGACTCTTGAGAGTCCCTTGGACTGCAAGGAGATCCAACCAGTCCATCCTAAAGGAGATCAGTCCTGCGTGTTCATTGGAAGGTCTGATGCTGAAGCTGAAACTCCAATACTTTGGCCACCTCATGGGAAGAGTTGACTTGTTGGAAAAGACCCTGATGCTAGGAGGTATTGGGGGCAGGAAGAGAAGGGGACAACAGAGGATGAGATGGCTGGATGGCATCACCGACTCGATGGGCATGAGTTTGAGTAAACTCTGGGAGTTGGTGATGGACAGGGAGGCCTGGAGTGCTGCGATTCATGGGGTCGCAAAGAGTCGGACACGACTGAGTGAGTGAACTGAACTGAAGTGAACTGATACAGCTTTTCTGTTTTTTTCCCAACAGGCGCCTCCTATTTTTCAGTGTCCTTGTGCTCATAATCACAAGCTCCATCAATTAAGGTCTCCCATTCATCACCACAGACACTGCTCCATCTGTAATGCTTTTTTCATTCTTCACCATGGTAAGAACTTCATTTTTAGTGCTTTTTCCTTCATTACTATCATGTGTGGCTTTTGATTCTGCACCATAGGCTGTTCTCCATTCCCAGTACTTTTTCTCCTTTGTCAGTGCTTCATTCATAGTTTACTTGCATTTTGTTACAAAAGGCAATATGGTTACCTGGAACATTTGCCTTATCTTCCTTGCAGGCAATATTCCTCTGTAGTACTCTTCCATCTTCACCTATGCAGAACTTCATATAAGATCTCTTCTCCTAATCTCACAAATGACCCAAAATTTCTCCTCATTCAGAGCCTTACACTTTGTTATTTTCTCAGCTTCTTTCCTTCATTATTTTATTGTCTAATCCCTAGTTTTATTCCATTTTAGGTGCAATTATCATACTTGAAAAGGGGATTCTGAATTACAATGTAAATTTAATCAATCATTGTTATTCTTTCTTGTTATTCTGTGTTATTTTTGTAAAAATCAAATTTTGACTTATATCATTTAATATTTTCTAATAAATTAAACTATGCTTTTATGTGAAACTTTTGGCCATGTTAGCACAGCTTTTCTAATGTACACAGTACCATACAATAAACAATAGTATTTTTTAAAAATGAGCTTGAAAATTATTAAATGACTGTGTAAATATTAAGTATGTCAAGCATGGACACATATTTAACATTTGTTTAAGCAAGAAAGGAATTTTTAACAATTTTTAAGCAATCTGACAGACCTTCTAGACATAACACCAAAGAAAGATGTCCATTTCATCGTAGGGGACTGGAATGCAAAAGTAGGAAGGCAAACAATACCTGGAGTAACAGGCAAGTTTGACCTTGGAGTACAAAATGAAGCAGGGCAAAGAGTAACAGAAGTTTGACAAGGGAACACACTGGTCATAACAAACACCCTCTTTCAACAACACAAAAGAAAACTCCACACGTGGACATCACAAGGTGGTCAATACAAAATCAGATTGATTACATTCTTTGCAGCTAAACATGGAGAAGCTTCATACAGTCAGCAAAAACAAAACTGGAAATTGACTATGGTTCAGATCATGAACTCCTTTTTGAAAAATTCAGACTTAAATTCAAGAAAGTAGGGAAAACCAGTAGGCCATTCAGGTGTGACCTAAATCAAATGTTAAAATTATACAGTGAAAGTGACAAATAGATTCAAGGGATTAGATCTGATAGACAGAGTGCCATTGTACAGGAGGCAGTGATCAAAACCATCCCCAAGAAAAAGAAATGCAAAAAGCAAAATGGTTGTCTGAGGAGGCCTTCCAAATAGCTGAGAAAAGAAGAGAAGTGAAAGGCAAAGGAGAAAAAGAAAGATATACCCATCTGAAAGCAAAGTCCAAAGAACAGCAAGGAGAGATAAGAAAGTCTTCTTAAGTGAACAATGCAAAGAAATAGAGGAAAACAATACAATGAAAGGTCTAGAGATCTCCTCAAGAAAATTAGAGCTACCAAGAGAATATTTCATGCAAAGATAGGCACAATATAGGACATAAGTGGTATGGACCTAACAGAAGCAGAAGATATTAAGAAGAGGTGGCAGGAATACACAGAAGAACTATACAAAAAGATTTTAATGACCCAGATAATTACAATGGTGTGATCACTCATCTAGAGCCAGACAACATGGAGTGCAAAGTTAAGTGGGCCTTAGGAATCATCACCATGAACAAAGCTAGTGGAGGTGATGGAATTCCAGTTGAGCTATTTCAAATTCTAAAATATGATGCTGTGAAATGCCACACTCAATATGCCAGCAAATTTGGAAAATGCGGCAATGGCCACAGGACTGGAGAAGGTCAGTTTTCATTCTAATCCCAAAGAAAGGCAATGCCAAAAAATGTTCAAACTACCACACAATTGCACTCATCTCATACGCTAGCAAAGTAATGCTCAAAATTCTCCAAGCTGAGCTTCAACAGTATGTGAACTGAGATTGCCCAGATGTTCAAACTGGATTTAGAAAAGGCAGAGGAACCAGAGATCAAGTTGTCAATATACATTGGATCATGGAAAAAGCAAGAGAGTTCCAGAAAAAAATCTGCTTCACTGACTATGTTAAAGCCTTTGACTGTGTGGATCACAACAAACTGGAAAATTCTTAAAGAGACAAGAATACCAGACCACCTTACTTTCCTTCTGAGAAACTATATGCAGGTCAAGAAGCAACAGTTAGAACTGGACAGGGAACAGTTGTAGGATGGACTGGTTCCAAATTGGGAAAGGAGTACATTAAAGCTGTATAGAAACACCAAAAACCTCAGATATGCAGATGGCACCACACTTATGGCAGAAAATGAAGAGGAATTAAAGAACCTCTTGATGAAAGTGAAAGAGGAGAGTGAAAAACTTGGCTTAAAACTCAGCATTCAAAAAATGAAAATCATGGCGTCTTGTTTCATCACTTCATGGAAAATAGATGAGAAAACAATGGAAACAGTGACAGACTTTATTTTCTTGGGTTTCAAAATCACTTCAGATTGTGACTGCAGCCATGAAGTTAAAAGACGCTTACTCCTTGGAAGAAAAGTTATGGCCAGTCTAAACAGCATATTAAAAAGCAGAGACGTTACTTTTTGAAAACAAAGTTCTGTTTAGTCAAAGCTATGTTTTTTCCAGTAGTCATGTGCAGTATGAGAGTTGGACCATACAGAAGGCTGATTGCTGAAGAATGGATGTGTTTCAACTGTGATGTTGGAGAAGACTCTTGAGAGTCCCTTGGATTGGAAGCCGATGAAACCAGTCAATCCTAAAGGAAATCAATCCTGCATATTAATTGGAAGGACTGATGCTGAAGCTAAATCCGCAATACTTTGACCACCTGATGTGAAGAACTGACTCATTAGAAAGACCCTGATGCTGGAAAAGATTGAAGGCAGAAGGAAGGGGATGACAGAGGATGAGATGGTTGGATGGAATCCCCAAGTCAGTGATGGGAGTTTGAGCAAGATCCAGGAGATGGTGAAGGACAGAGAAGTCTGGTGTGCTGTAGTCTATAGGGGTCACAAAGAGTCAGACATGACTGAGTGAGTGAACAACAACAGAAAATGTAAACAACATGAAAACAATCAAATAACATCTTATGAGGAAATTTTGTTTTCTTACTTAAGTATCATTTACCTTGAAATGAAAAATCTTCTTATTTAAAAAAAAAAGAATTTCTAGATATTTTGTCACAGTTTTCCCTGTCATTTATAGTTCCTTAATCAGATTTGTATTTCTATTTTGTTGTCAAATTTTCAATTTTTCCATTCACAAAGTTGTTTGAATTTTTTGTCAATTTCAGAACTAGAAATTTGAAATTCCTCAAAAGAAAACATTTTTCTGAGGAATTCATTAATGACACACATGAAAAAATAAACATTTTAAATATTTTGGAAAAATTGAAAGCTTTTATTTAAATTAAAAAAAAGTTTTTAAATCATATTTTGACTTTTGATTTTATCCCTAGCCTTGGGAACAACTGCCTGTGACACTTATTTTATTCTTGTATTCAATATAATCACCAAAATGGAGAAATCACATCAATTTCTTTTCTTTTCAATGTAATTTTGCATATTTTTTAGTTTTGAAATATAATTGATACATGACATTGTTTTAATTTAGGTGTAAAACATAATGATTTGGTATATTTATATACTGCCAGATGATTATCACAGTAACTTTATTTAACAACGTCCATCACCACACATTAGTTATACTTTTTTTTTTCTTGTGATGAGAACTTTAAAGAATCACACTTGTAGCACCTTTCAAATATATTATATAGCATTTTGAACTATAGTCACCATACAATACATTATGTCCCCCAATGTTATTTATCATATAATTGAAAGTTTATGCCTTTATTACCTTCCATCAATTCCCCCAACCTCCACCGTCTCCTTTGCCCTGGCAATCACCATTCTGTTCTCTATATCTGAGTTTGATTTTTTTTATATAAATCTCACATCTTTATTTTTAAATTGGCATTTATTTAAATATGTTATTTAAGCTTTTTAAGTATTAAGAAGTATCTTAAACCTTATTGTTAACTTCTCGTGTCCCTACAGTGTTATCCTGCACTGAGAATTGCACAGAATCCTTCAAAAAATATATTTTTGACCAAGGTGACTGCTTATAGATGTCTCACTGTTACATGGGAAACACCGCAAAGAGTAGCTCACATTCGCCACAACTACTGGAAGTCTGCATACAGCAAGGAAGACCCAGTGCAGCCAAAAAGTAAATAACTGAATAAATAAATAAATGATACCACATGTTTACAATAGGTGTGCTGGTTCTTTTCTCAGTAACTATCTGCATGACTTTTTAGGTGTAAAAGTGGGGCATATATTTGGAAATATATAACTTTTACAATAGATAGTCTAACATTTGGGAAATGAAGGAGCTGAGGAAGGTGTTACTCATTTGGTATGAAATAATTAATTGCCTTCTTCTAGGTTTCTGCCAGGTCTATAGACAGCAGTTTAGTAAGTCTGTTTAGCTTTTATTTCTCATTAAAAAAAGCATTTAGCATTACTTGATATTTAAACTCCTGATACTAAGTTTCTAATTTCACATATTTTCTTGAGGAATTGTGGAGGAAATTGGAAAAATTTCCTCTCACCAAAGGATGAGGATGAATAAAAGGGTAGAGGCAAAAAAGAGGGGTGGAAGAAGATGGATAAGAAGCAAGGAAGACTGAAGGGAGAAAAGAGAAAGAAGAGAGCAGAACAATAGTGATTATATGATGCATATTATAGAATAATACTTTTTTTCACTAGGACAGTCTCTGATTTAAGTGACTGTAGACTATCTGTGAAATTAAGTTGTGAGACTACCATCACTGTAAAACAGTATAATGACCACCACATAACCATATTGGTTAACACCTTCACAAGGAATTTTCTGTTCATTTATAAGAAATTACCATGATTTTATTAATGGAAGGGAGTAGAACTCAATTTGTGTCACCTGGCTGTATATCAAATGACCTGGAGTAGCTTAAAAATCATTATACTTAAAAATATTTTTAAATTCATAATTTTTAAAAGTTATGAATTTTTAAAACCTTGGTCTTATAATTAGATATTTAATATGTATCTGCATTTATAATATCATCTGTAAAGGATCCTTCTGTAACATCATCACCAACTATTTTGTTTATGCATTTAACACAGGCATTCTATTTAAAAAGTTAATTTATTTTATATATTAACACAACCAGTCTGCAGAAACAGACAATTTTCTCTGATGACGTATCATTATATAAACCTCATTGAATCAATTTTGTACTATAAGTTATTCTGGGCCAACCATGACCTTTACCCATGTGGGTAGAATCTACTTGCTCATTCATTTTTTCCAGATTCTAATTGACTATTTCCCTTGTAATTTGTTTGAAGGGTAGGGCTTTTATGACATTTATTTTAGTTTTATAACTCAATTCACAAAGGTTTTATAGAGATATGGACAGTTATAACTTGGAGATACTTTTGCTGTATTTCTATACTTTAAGCCATCTGCTATATAAATGCTAGTTTGTTCCCTGCTTCTGGGTAAATAAGTTGCTTTGATTAGAAGGCAAACTAAAATAAATCCCTCAACTCATATGTGTGTGTGTGTGTGTGTGTGTGTGTGTGTGTGTGTGTTTTAATGTTCCTTTTTGTTTCTAGGTCAATGCTTCATTTTCTGCAGATATTCACCTCTGCTCTGAGCTCATCAAATGGGCTTACATCCAGAGCTCATCTCTTCTAATTAAGAAGCCAAATCAGAGAGAGAAAGACAGAAATAAGAGGGGAGGGGTTCCTCTCCACTGCAATTGCTCTTCTAGCCTCTCCACTCCTGATGGAACTTGTTTGTAAATTATTCAAGTTGTGCTGGGACCACTGTAAAATAATCTTCCAGTTATTTATCAAAACTTAAGGTATGTTTGTGAGGGAAATCTATGAAGAACACCCTGCCTTTCTTTATCTCTTTTGTTCAAGCCATATTTTATTTTGTGAATATTGTGCAGAGCTTGTCAAACAGTGATTAGGTCATTCTCTAATTGGTATTTAAATAAAGTTTTCTTTGCTACATATAGTTGCACTTCCTCTGATATTTCTTTCAGAACCTTTCTTTAACATCAAAGAAGATTTGATGGCTGTAAGTCTACCTGACTTGGATTGAGTTATTCTGAGTTTTTGTTTGCTTTGTCTTACATATGTTTGTACACATAACTCCATGTGCATGGTGGAGTCAGTATTATTAAGCAATATATAAAATAAGTACAGGTAACGAATGGCTCAACTGACAGACAACCATCCAGTCAGTTATAAAGAATCAAAATGTAGTAACCCCCCAAAATTCCTCTCTCTGTTATATTATTGTTACAAGCAACAGATAGGAAAATGGAGCTTATGGGCAGCCTTTTGTTACAATAAACATAAGAACTTTTCAAACTTTGCAAGTTTATGAGAAATTACAAATGAAAAAAGATCAACTTTTCTTATACTCTATTTATCTTAGAAAAATAGTTAATACTTTGTGAAAAAATGCCCATAGAAATATTATGTAGATCGATGAGATTATGAAAATCATTTGAAAGCCTTACTTAGGTACATTACTCAATACTTATCACAATAAGACCCTTGAACACAAAGTAATGAAGAGTCGTTAAAATTTTCTTATTAGTTGAAAATATTTATTAAGTATAAAGTCTCTTTCTCCAACTTCAGAAATATTTTTAAAAAGCTATTTGAGTCTCATATATTTAGCATATTTCTTCTTGCTTAGCAAGGAGAAAACACACAAACATTGTCTTTGATCATTTGATTCTGTTTCAAAAAATTGATTTTCCCTTTTAAAAATGTTCTTATTTATAAACACAGCAAATCTGTAGAACTAGATAACCTTCTATATAATGTAGCATTATGTAAACCTCACTAAATCTTTTACTGTAGCTAATTCTGATGAAATAAAATTGTCATACACTTTAAAAGACTTCTGAAAAGGCAAAGGTTGACTTAATCATTTCAAATATATGCATATACACAAAGCAGAAAACTCAAAACTACCAAATTTGAACACTAGTCAAAAACAGAGAGTCTTCAGAATTAAGTATGCATCTGTTTGGCCAGTTATATTCAGTATTTTCTTGCTTTTATGTTTTTAATCCTTTAAAGTAATCCTTCTTAGAGATCTAGGGACTACTAGAAGATGTGTAATATGTTATCATGTTTTAAAAAGCAAAAAAAACGTGGAAATTCTCAATTAAATTTTGTATTAATTAAATCTGATTTTTTGAGCAAATTCTTATGCCAACTTTAAGCTAATTTATATTCAAAATTTAACTGACTTATTTGAATGACTCTTACTGAATTACTTAGGCTTCCCTTGTGGATCAACTGGTAAAGAATCTGCCTGCAGTGTGGGAGACCTGGGTTTGTTCCCTGGGTTGGGAATATCCCCTGGAGAAATGAAAGGCTACCCACTCCAGTATTCTGGCCTAGAGAATTCCATGGACTGTATAGTCCATGGGTTACAAAGAGTTGGACACGACTCAGCGACTTTCACTTCATTTCAGTTCACTGGATTATTTTCTTTGCTCCAAAGATTACTTTGTACCCATGATAATTTTTATGTAGCTTATGATTAAAGATACTAGGCATATTTAAAACACTTATCCTATCAAACAAAATCCAGTCAGTGTCAGGGAGAGCCATGAAAGTTTTCTTCTGACTGAAATGAAGGCCGTAGGGAAAAAGGAGTCATATGTTTGAGTTTTGAAGACTTGCTACACTTTGTAAAACTCAGAAGGAAAAAAAGAGTATTTTCAACAATGCAAGTTTCTTTTTAAAAGACAAGATGTAAAATAGCTAACCATCTCTATAGAAGCAGAATATAGTTATAAAGTTTGTAGATGGTGAAGATTTTTTTTTTTTTTTTTTTTTTAATGTTGTGTCTGGAAGAGAAGTGTCTTCTGAGGAAGACACAACTAAAGTTTCTACTGTTGTGTTTGTTTGGTTTTATTCATTTTTAATTGATGAATTCTTAATGTTTAAACTTTCACACAGATATTTTGCTTTATTATTAGATATTAAGTTGGCTCACTGAAAACCAGAATCTCAATGACTGTAGAACTTACTCCTCCTAAGAGAAAGATACTTCCCTAATTTTTGCTGTTTGTTTTAAAATAATTTTTACTAAAATGCATTTTAATATATGTATCAGAAAAGCTCCCAAATCATGAGCATACAACCGAATGAATCTTTATCAAATGTCCACACCTGTGTAATCACAGCACAGATGAAGAAACAGAATATTTTATATTTACTGCCATATAGTGTCCCATGGACCATAGTAAGATAAAAACACAATACATGCAATTATCCATTTTACTATTTAAGCTGTCTCTTGTTTGGGAGTACTGTATGTAGTGTAGAAATGAATAGTATCTGTTATGGAATGAATTGTGCACCAGGGTTCACTTTCTGAATAAATCAGCAAAAGCCTGATTCAGTGTAAGATGATGGTACAATATCCAGTATAACTGAAAATATTCTAATTATAAACTTTTTCCTCATCCATAAGCATCTTTCTCCTTGAAGTAGTAGACATCAAGGTAGAGCAGGTAGAAAGAATGGGGTCATGTCATGCTAATAAATAAGGCATTGTGTTTAATTTCTGCTGTGAGAAGCTGCCCACACAGCTCAACCTAAGAAATTTCTAATGTTTTTTGTCCACCTAATGTTCTACATCTTCATTCCTAGCACCATGTATTTTATTTTTGGGAACTTCTTGACTCAATAGCTATAGCCAGCTTCTCCTTTACCTGGGACTGCAGAATTTGTGTTCGTGCTATCATAAAAGCATATCTCCATCCTCCTGCCTGAAGGAGAGTGAGAAACAATCAAATCACCATTTGGGCAGCCTTTTTCAATTCTTCTTCTCATGTGCATCCTTCAGACATGTATTAATAGGTACAGAAATGAGGACAACTTACTAGCACTCCCAGTCACTCACCACTTAGATAAGAACATTTGCTAACAGCCGCAAATGCAAATTTTGTGTTCCTTATGTCAGCTCAAATAGTCATCCTTTTTCTTCTAGAAAGCCATGCCTCTGTCAGCACTTCATTCTCATGGCCAAAACTCACAGTGCCTATGAAGAATCTGAAAGTTTACCCTGTTGGCAAGCTAACAAGTTAGTCTGCTACAGTTTGATGGATACTGGAAAGAAGAATGAATGTACCGAGTCAAAGATAAAGAGTTGAGTCAAAGATAAGAGTTATTAGTCACAAAAGTAGCAATAGCCAGAGTATCAGCAATTGTGCTGGTTCCCTGAGATCCAATTCCCACAAAGTGATTCAAAAGGGGTTAGATATTGACTGAATATATTATAGCCTACATTACAATAGGAAGTAAAACAAGTTTAGGAAACCCAAGCTTTTATTCTGTTGGTCTATTTTTTTGCCTTGATATTATTTTTATTATGGGTGTGCTGTGTGCTTAGTCACTCAGTTATGTCCAACTCTTTATGACCGCATGGACTGCAGCCAGCCAGGCTCCTCTGTCCATGGCGATTCTCCAGGCAAGAATACTGGAGTGGGTGCCATGTCTTCCTCCAAGGGATCTTCCTAACCCAGGGACTGAACCCAGGTCTCCTGCGTTGCAGGTGGATTCTTTACTGACTGAACCACCAGGGAAAGCTCATCTTTATTATACTGGACTGTAATTAAGCCTGTCATGTTCTCCAGAGGGAGACGCTATCTTTCTCTTCAAAGGCTCTGTGCTCTACAAATATCCTTCAAAAGGTAAGGTAGAGCAAAACCATCAACTCCTTTGCTCAGAAGACATGTAACAGTGTAACAGATCCATGGAAAATCACCCCTCAATATTCAACTGAACTCTACAAAAATCACAGTTATAGATAGACAAGAAAGAGGCAACAAAGTAGGAGGATGGGCTGTGGGCATCTAAAACACAGGCCAAGCAAACTACATACAACTTTAAGACCTACCCAAGCCAGATCTTGTATATACCACATCTGTTTGATGATGGACTATTGCTGTATGCATACACATTTAAGGTTTGAAAGGTCACAGAATACCTAAGTCATGATAGACAACTGAAGTCAAATGGTAATTTTAGTTTGTATGGTCAAACATTCTGTCTCTCCTAGGGCCCTGAGGAGAGGCAAAAGTAGTTTCTCAAAAAAAAAAAAAAAAAAAAAGCTATTATCAGCTGGGTAAGGGAACACATTGCTACAAATTTCTAAGGAGCAAACCCTGAGTCCAAACAGCAATCTTGTGTGTACAGCCAAAGCCATTTCAAACAAAATTGGTTTCTCTGGGTCATATAGTCCAGTGGTAGAATAGTTTCTTGTTTTGTATTTTAAGGAACATTGCACATATTACAGAAATTTATATTGTTCTAAATGACTGTGACTCAGACCATGAACTCCTTATTGCCAAATTCAGGCTGAAGTTGAAGAAAGTGGAGGAAACCACTAGAACATTCAGATATGACCTAAATCAAATCCCTTATGACTATACAGTGGAAGTGAGAAATAGATTTAAGGGACTAGATCTGATAGACAGGGTGCCTGAAACTGTAGGCAGAGGTTCCTGACATTGTACAGGAGACAGGAATCAAGACCATCCCCACGGAAAAGAAATGCAAAAAAGCAAAATGGCTGTCTGAGGAGGCCTTACAAATAGCTGTGAAAAGATGGGAAGTGAAGAGCAAAGGACAAAAGGAAAGATATATCCATTTGAATGAAGAGTTCCAAAGAAGAGCAAGGATAGATAAAAAAGCCTTCTTCGGCGATCAATGGAAAGGAATAGAGGATTTAGAAAGATGGTAACGACAACCCTTTATGCAAAACAGAAAAAGAGACACAGAAGTACAGAACAGACTTTTGAACTCTGTGGGAGAAGGTGAGGGTGGGATGTTGCGAAAGAACAGCATATATATTATCTATGGTGAAACAGGTCACCAGCCCAGGTGGGATGCATGAGACAAGTGCTCAGGCCTGGTGCACTGGGAAGACCCAGAGGAATCGGGTGGAGAGGGAGGTGGGAGGGGGGATCGGGATGGGAAATACGTGTAAATCTATTGCTGATTCATGTCAATGGATGACAAAACCCACTGGAAAAAAAAAAAAAAGAAAGGAATAGAGGGAAACAACAGAATGGGAAAGACTAGAGATCTCTTCAAGAACATTAGAGATACCAAAGGAACATTTTATGCAAAGATGGGCTCAATAAAGGACATAAATGGTATGGACATAACAGAAGAAGAAGAAGATATTAAGAAAAGGTGGCAAGAATACACAGAAGAACTGTAAGAAAAAGATCTTCGCTACCCAGATAATCACAATGGTGATTATAAAAAAAGATCTTCACGAATCAGATAATCACGATGGTGTGATCACTCACCTAGAACCAGACATTCTGGAACGTGAAGTTAAGTGGGCCTTAGGAAACATCCTTACGAACAAAGCTAATGGAGGTGATGGAATTCAAGTTGAGCTACTTCAAATCCTGAAAAAAGACGCTGTTAAGTGCTGCACTCAATATGCCAGCAAATTTGAAAAACTCAGCCGTGGCCACGGGACTGGAAAAGGTCAGTTTTCATTCCAATTCCTAAGAAAGGCAATTCCAAAGAATACTCAAACTACCACACAATTGCACTCATCTCACACGCTAGTAAAGTAATGCTCAAAATTCTCCAAGCCAGGCTTAAACAATACGTGAGCTGTGAACTTCCAGATGTTCAAGTTGGTTTTAGAAAAGGCAGAGGAACCAGAGATCAAATTGTCAACATCTGCTGGATCACTGAAAAAGCAAAAGTGTTCCAGAAAAACATCTATTTCTGCTTTATTGACTATGTCAAAGCTCTTGACTGTGTGGATCACAATAAACTGTGGAAAATTCTGAAAGAGATGGGACTACCATCTCTTTCAGAACCTGTATGCAGGTCAGGAAGCAATAGTTAAAACTGGACATGGAACAACAGACTGGTTCCAAATAGGAAAAGGAGTACATCAAGGCTGTATATTGTCACTCTGCTTGTTTAACTTATATGCAGAATATATGATGAGAAAGCTGGACTGGAAGCACAAGCTGGAATCAAGATTGCCAGGAGAAATATCAATAACCCCAGATATGCAGATGACACCACCTTTATGGCAGAAAGTGAAAAGGAACTAAAAAACCTCTTGATGAAAGTGGAAGAGGAGAGTGAAAAAGGTGGCTTAAAGCTTAACATTCAGGAAACTAAAATCATGACATCTGGTCCCATCAGTTCATGGCAAATAGATGGGGAAACAGTGTCAGACTTTATTTTTTGGGGCTCCAAAATCACTGCAGATGGTGATTGCAGCCATGAAATTAAAACACTTACTCTTGGAAGGAAAGTTATGACCAACCTAGAGAGCATATTAAAAAGCAGAGACATCACTTTGTCAACAAAGGTCTGTCTAGTCAAGGCTCTGGTTTTTCCAGTGGTCATGTATGGATGGGAGATTTGGACTGTAAAGAAAGCTGAGTGCCTAAGAATTGATGCTTTTGAACTGTGGTTTTGGAGAAGACTCTTGAGAATCCCTTGGAGTGCCAAGAGATCCAACCAGTCCTTCCTAAAGGAGATCAGTCTTGGGTGTTCACCGGTAGGACTAATGCTGAAGCTGAAACTCGAATACTTTGGCCACCTGATGTGAAGAGCTGACTCATTTGAAAAGACCCTGATGCTGGGAAAGGTTGAGGGCAGGAGGAGAAGGGGGCGACAGAGGATGAGATGGTTGGATGGCATCACTGACTTGATGGACAAGGGTTTGGGTGGACTCCGGGAGTTGGTGATGGACAGGGATGCCTGGCATGCTGCGGTTTATGGGGCCACAAAGAGTCAGACACAACTGAGCTACTCAACTTAACTGAAATGCTATTCAAAACTGGCAAGTTTTAGTGTTATTTGGTATATGGGTCAGCGATGCTCACCCATATTGTGTATATGTTGCCTCCAATATTCAAAAATCAGACTAAACATGTGTCTCTTTTTCTAGCAGTACAAGGTATCAGATGCAAAAATTTGTTCATTGAAGAAATATATCTCCATGTCTTGAACAACTGGACCTCAAGAGATTTCGATAGTTGACAGACACCTAAATTTTCATTAAATTTATTTCCCATTTACTGGCATACATGCATTTTATAAGGGATACTAGAATATTTGCTACTTTCTGCTCCTAAGTCAAAAGAACATATTACAATCAGTATAATAGAAGAACACAGTGTTCTGTAAATAAAGAGGCAATCAAGGATGGAGAGTTGAATTAGCCCCAAGGGAAGGCAGAGAATCTATATTACTAGCCCTAGGAGTTGGACAAAAATGGCTGTTGAAGATCTTTAGCAAGTATTAAAAAAAAAAAGAAAGAAGGAAAACACACTGGCCAGATTACTGGCGCTTATCAAATCCCTACACATGTGTTGATTTGTTCCAGCAATGAAATCGCTTAGGAACAGCAACTTTAACTGTTAATAAAAGAAAGATCCATTAAGCCTCTAATAATATGTCACTGCTATCTAAAATTCATCTATAAATTATATGGGTATGTGTTAAGTAATCATTATCACTGAATCTTTCAGGCTTTTAATGGTGGCAGAAGTCTCTGTAGTCCCTCCAGTAATGTGATATATATTTTGTTTTAATATTTTTGTAGTTCAGAGGAAGTTCTGATGGTTCCATTTGGCTTACTCTGCTGCTGCTGCTAAGTCGCTTCAGTTGCGTCCGACTGTGTTTAATCACATAGACAGCAGCCCACCAGGGTCCAGGCAAAAGTACTGGAGTGGGTTGCCATTGCTTTTTCCGTTGGCTTACCCTAGCATCATATTTATCAGTTAATTTGTTAGGGAATGAAAGTGAAATTGTTAGTCTCACAGTTGTGTTGACTGTGACCCCATGGACTGTAGCCCACCAGGCTTCTCTGTCCATGGCATTTTCCAGGATAGAACAGTGGAGTGGGTAGCCATTCCTTTCTCCAGGGAGTCTTCCCAACCCAGGTATCAAACACAGATATCCTGCATTGCAGGCCGTTTCTTTACCATCTGAGCCACTAAGTTAGGGAATATATGTGGACTTTCTGCAAATTAATAAATGTGCATGCATGCCAAGTCACTTCAGTCATGTCTGACTCTGCAACCCTATGGACTATAACTCACCAGGCTCCTCTGTCCATGGGATTCTCCAGGCAAGACTACTTGAGCAGAGAAGAGTGCACTGCCATTCCCTCCTCCAGGGGAACTTCTCAACCTAGGGATCAACCAGCTTCTCTTGCCTCTCCTACCTTGGCAGACAGGTTCTTTAGCACTTTCATTTTCACATTGGCAGACAGGTTATTTACCACTAGTGCCACCTGGGAAGCCACCCAAATTACTAAATACCTCTATCCAATTAGGCATTCTGGACTGGGGATACAATCACAGAGATGATTCATGACCTATAGGGACCATTGTGAGAAGAGCTCAGGCCAAAACGCCATTTCTAACATAACTTCCATAATCCCTAGTATAATTGTGGACCACAAGAGAATTTGGGGTCAACTATAATTGTCAGTTCAAAGCATTGTATCCAGCAGTATCCACAATGTCTGATTGTTTCCCTTTCTGCAGTACACAGTCACCTTAGTAAATAATCATAGGTCTCTTTGTAGAAGGCTGGGGAGATATATAGCATATGGCATCTGACTATATAGTAGAATTCTTTCTCAAGCTCTACCATCATTCCCTTAACTCAAGGTGTTCTTGGGTTGTGAACTAACTCTATCCTGGAATTGTTTATCGGATTATTGTAGTGATTTCAGTTAGATCTTAGTTCATCAGATCTAGAGATTTTCAGGTTATACACAAATCAAGTGAGATTTTAGCAGTCCACTCATATATTTTATTTCAGTTCTCGGGGTACTATAATCTACTAGGCAATGCCAAAGACCTCTGATGGTCAAAACATTCTGATCATTTGCTTCCTCCATGCTACCTAGTATGGTGAGCAAGCTTATTGCCTTTTGTTGAGTTTGAGCAAAATCCCCATAGCTTTTTTGTCAAGTCTAATTTTAGCCCCAAATTTATTCTCCTTTTCTCCTATGTTTTTGTGTGTGTTCCTGACTGTTTGCACTATAAAAATAAATGTACTTGCACATATGCATGCAAACACAGACACACAAAGATAGGACTGGTGAATTTAACATTAAAATTATGTATTGTTATGCCTAGAAAAGTAGTGGTCACATGAGAGAGCCTTCTTAATATTATAGATGATATCTGTGAATCATAAATCAATTCTCCACAGAATAGTTGTGATGGAAACCCAGTTCAACATAGCTTAAGGAAGGAGGAAAATAGATCAACTCCTGTAACTGAGCTATAAGAATGATACAACCTAACTTTAAGTATATTGAAAACTATAAGTTACACCACAACCCAGAACTTTGTCTCTACTGCTTCTTAACATTTCTTTCTGTATGTTGGCTTAATTCTCTCTGAATAGTTTTGTCAATTTTGAACATTACTATGGCCCTCAAGATATATTAGCATGATATATTTTCACTTTTATTACCAGAGAGTATAAGCAGGGCCAAACAAGCAAGATATTAAAATAAATAACCCATTCCAGGGAAATATTATTGGCACAAAGTTAATAATAGCCTTCCCAAAGTAAGCATACTATCCTGTAATGAAGAAAAACTAGATAGACAAAATAATAACCATTACTGATAAGAAAAATGTAATATTCATTTGTCTAAAAATTTTATCTACATCACCAAAATGAGGTTGAACAAATAAAGACAAGATTTGTACTCATGGAAATATACCTAGGAACTGTAAATTATGTTACCAATAGGTGAGTAATTACTTGCATGCATTATGTATATATACATTTATGTGCACATATATGTATGTAGGTAGATATATAATTGAGTTAAATTTAGCAAGGGAAAAGTCTTATATAAAGAAAATGCAATATACTTTTAAAAGGATGCAGATCTTTGTTACCTCTTTTTTATTCAATTAACTACGGAAAAATCACCAAGCAAAATAAATGATCCAAATTAGAAATTTTATGTTTTAAATGGCATCTGTGTTTTGTTACAACAGATGATTAAATTACCTTGGAAACTAAGTTGGGAAATTTCCTCACAATATTGAAAGAGAATAGATAAAATTTGTAAATTGACTTTAAACAAATGTGTGTGTCCATATTATAATTATACATAGATAGATGTTAGAAAATTGACAGCAAAGGGAAACAATATTTAAAAGGAAAAAGGAAATCAAATGACACTTGCATGTGCAATAGTTTAGTATATTGTTAAAGAAATTTATTGTTAAAGTATATTGTTAAAGAAATAAGCATATTTTAACCTATTACTTTGCCAACAAAGGTCTGTCTAGTCAAGGCTATGGTTTTTCCAGTAGTCATGTTTGGATGTGAGAGTTGGACTGTAAAGAAAGCTGGGTGCCAAAGAATTGATGCTTTTGAACTGTGGTGTTGGAGAAGACTCTTGAGAATCCCTTGGACTGCAAGGGGATCCAACCAGTCCATCCTAAAGGAGATCAGTCCTGGGTGTTCTTTGGAAGGACTGATGCTGAAGCTGAAACTCCAGTACTTTGGCCACCTGATGTGAAGAGCTGACTCATTGGAAAAGACCCTGATGCTGGGAAAGATTGAGGACAAGTGGAGAAGGGAACCACAGAGGGTGAGATGGTTGGATGGCATCACTGACTCAATGGATATGAGTTTGGGTGGACTCTGGGAGTTGGTGATAGACAGGGAGGCCTGGCATGCTGTGGTCCATGCGGTTGCAAAGAGTCAGACACGACTAAGTGACTAAAGTGAAGTGAACAGGTCTGTATTACACTCTGTACTATATCTGCAAGTAACAAGCTATGCTGTGTGTTAGAACTTAAGTCTAATAATCAGTTCAAGCTACCATAATTCAATTGAACTGAAAAGAGATCTATGAATTTTGACATGGTTTCCCACCTGTTGATTAAGGAGCTGTTTCCTGAGTGATCTGATGCAAAAATAATGACTATGACATGGATTGGTCGAGGACTCTGGCATCTTTATATTTCAGCTCCAGATAACTAGTACCCATAACACTGGGATGTTTTAGATTTTTATGTAACAAAATATACAGTAGAATAGGGACTATGTGATTAGAGAAATTTTAAATTTATCCAAAGTAAAACTATTTGCCTTTTCTTAAATGAAAATAATCTAGACTTTACAACTAAATGATACTATTCATAATAGATACAGTCAAGGAGGATGGATGAACAATTTTATGATTTGGATATAATTACTACTTTTCCCTCTACTGAGATATGCTTTTGAGGCTCTTCTGTGTTTTGTCTTGACCTGTCACAGTCAGGAAATTGCCTTGTTCGATGCTGGGATTCTACAAAGGTACATTAAACAGGAGAATATGACAGCCTAGGGGTTAGGGCTGGGCACCTGCTAATTCCAATACCAGGCTGACAGTACTAGGTCAGCTTCCACCTGTCATTTTCCTATGGAAATAAAGATGTGTAAAACTTAACATAGTATCATAAAAGCAGAATAAAGAGTACAGATGGCAGTTGAGTAAGGGAGAGGGGTGGATAGTTTCTATCAGCTAGATTCACTTGAAGCATTTACCTTATCAAATAAAATGCACATCTATCCAAGAAACTCAAAGATATTTTTGAATTCTGGAAATATTTGTGAGATCTGCTCAGGTTG
This sequence comes from Cervus canadensis, assembly GCF_019320065.1. Classification (NCBI taxonomy): domain Eukaryota; kingdom Metazoa; phylum Chordata; class Mammalia; order Artiodactyla; family Cervidae; genus Cervus; species Cervus canadensis. The sequence continues at coordinate 49,722,507 of NC_057394.1, forward strand.
TGACAACCACTTCAATTATATTATTAAGTGAACAATTTTTCTGAAATAATTTATGTGGCAGAATATTGTCTTTATATGCTTTTTGAAGTATTAGTCATATCTCACACTCAATATTTTCAGTTTTCCAGGGCAGTAACTGTACCATACACACCTTTTTATCCATAATATAACACCTACTCAATGATATTCTTAGTGATTGGCCATAGAAATAGATTAAATAATTAATAATTAGATGGAAAATAGAACTGGATTAAAAACAGAAGTGACTTATCAAACTGCTACAATTCATAATATTAGGTGTCATCAGCTTCAGGAAATCATTTTCTTCTGAAATGGATTTAAAATGCAATTTGTGGAATATGGTATTTTAATCTTCCTCCTCCTTGAAAGCTTACCTTCAATTACTCTCTGAGCTGCAACTTGAGATGATATCTGTTTCAATTATTTCCTACTGTTTCTGAAATTAATAAGGATAACAAGGATACCCAGACATTTAGCCTTTATAAGCACTTATACTTTGACCTTCTCTGATTTCTAGAATTGCTATCCTATTGAAGAGTAGTTAGATTACTCCAGACTTAGATATAGCCACCTCATAGAAGCTTGTTAAGTATTAGAATGGTTTACAATGCTCTCAAACTTTACCATATATTAAAAACAACTGGAATCTTGTGACCACATAGTTTCCTGGGTCCCATCTTCAGAGTTCCAACAGACACACAGTTATTGTCTTTGACCAAAAGACAAACAGATTTTTATACAGAGCCTTCAGAAAGAAACTCAGCTCTATTGACAACTTGAGTTTAGCCTACTGAGATTCATGTTCAATTTATATAGAATATAAAATAACAAATTCATCTTTTTAATCAAGAAATAATACAAAATATAAAGTAATATAAAATGTATATAGGTATTGAAAAATTTCTATGACCTTAGAGTTGTACTTCCCTATCTGTTCTTTACTGACCTTCACCTGCCACAAATTTAAAATATAGGTGACCATCACAGCGTGAAGATCCCTGAACCTAATACCAGAAAACTAGCATTTGAAATATTTATCTACCACTTACTACCTGTATTAATTTACACAAGTACATTTCTTCATTTAATTGACAAACATTTGAGACTCTTCTATGGAAAAGGCATATCTTATGTGTTGGGACAGAAAATTAGGTATGGCTGCTGTCTTTAAGTAACTTTGATGTTGGAGGATTGGCGTGAAATCAAGATATAGAACAGTGTGAAATGATTTAGACATTGATATTCAGAACTGTGACATGAAAACCTAGAAGAGGGGTGTTTCAACTCAAGTTTTATGATTCTAATATTTTTTTATATAAAACTATAGTTCTCACAAGGAAGGGGATCTAATATTTAATAAAGTTGGTCAGAGCTGCCAGATGATTAAGTGGTCAGTTAAGACAAATAATGGTCAAGTTTTTATTCACTAAGTATAATAATATAAGCAAGTGTCCAGAAATAGAATGCTGCCAACTTCTTTCTTCCCTGAATATTGGCATCAGTGTGGATCAAGTGATGTGCAAGGCAGAAAAGGGGAATTGCCTTGGTGTTGATGAACTCTGAATAAAAAAGGCTCTAGATGTTTTATGGACCAGAAAACTTGGGGAAAGGGAAGGGTTAAGAGTGGGAAAATAATGAATATGCATAGTCAGAGCCCTCAGATAAAAAAGTCTAGGTGCAAAGTCTGGAAAACTGCTTCAGCAGTATCCTCTCTTCTGTTCCCAGAAAAGAGACCTCCAAATGGAGGGTCCTAGATTAATATAAATATGTATTATAGCATGACTGGCCCCAGGTGGAAAATCTTGAATACAACTCTCTCGAAGGACTGCAGTTCATTGGCTGTGCATCCTCTGGTGTGAGGACAGCAGCTCCCCGGTGAGGTCTGTGAGTCATAGCATTTGTAACTGTCAGTGATTAGGCTTTAAAAATCAAACACATAATTCTAGCCTGATAGGTCCTATATGTATAGACCAGTGCTGACTAAAAGAAATATAATGAGCCATATAATTTTAAATTTTATACTAGCCATATTAAAAACATAAGGACAGATAAAATCAACTCAATAACACAGTTTATTTGAACCAATGTAGCCAAACATGTCCAAGTATATTCAATATTGAAAATATTTTTAATTATTAAAAATTATTAATGAGATGTATTGCATTCTTTTTTTTTTCCCTGTGTTTTCAAAATCTGGTGTATGCACACACTTATATAGCATATCCATTGGGTCTAGCCATACTTGAGTATTTAATAATCATTGGCTATCATACTAGACACTGTAGATGCTGTTTTCTAAGCATTTGGGAAAAGGCACAAAAGTGTTGTCCAAAATTATCCAATCCCAATTTTCAGTTTTGGGCCCCCAGTTACTACTAGTCATGTGGCCATAGGGAAAATTCATACTTCCTTGAATCAATATATTTAAATTATCTAGTAAACTCTAATACATATTTGGGACTCAAAATGCATTAGTTCCCTTTACCTCAAAGTTTCTTGCTTTACATGAATTATCTTAATTGAAGAGGATCATTGTAGGGTTTTAATATATAAAACATATTAACTATTTTGGTGTGTGTGCAGAAAAGAGTTAACATAGCAGATCTTCAACTGCTATCTTCAGAAAGGCCAGCTTGCAAGGTTGGACTGTGGCTGCTGTCTTGACCTATTTTCTAACTGATGAAAGATAAATCATAGTGTGTAGACTGTAAAAATCTGATTTATGGTAACCGCTTGTTTTCCTTTTCAGAATGTGGAATTCTAAAGATGTGGAGGGGGCACATGTGATTAGGCAACTAAAACCACAGGAGCCGAGCCCCTAAGGGGCTTCCCTGGGAAGAAAGCTGCAAAGATTTTAATGTACTTTTTCATTGCTTTGGAAAGGAAATACTTAATTTGCCCCATCATAAGAAGAAGAGAGCATAATGAATCCTGTTTATAGATTTCTACAGATACTGTGTACTTTGTCTTTTTTTTCTTTGTTAATCCTATCATATGTCTTTTCATTGTAATAAACCTTAGTCTGAGTCCATCTAGTGAATCACTAAACATGAGGGTGATCTTGGAGAACTCTGAAACATTCTAAACATGGAATAAATTATTATTTGAGTTTAATCTCTATAATAAAACTATTTCCACTTGAGTAATGTATTAGCACTTTCAGGAAAGGCAAAATTAAATAAATAAAATACAATTTTCAAGACTATACTTTCAGGGATCATTTCTATAGTTTGTTACTAGAGAAGTTTCTCTGATTGTGTAGAGCACCCGAAACCATGAGGAGGAGATGCAGTGTTCTCTCCTGAGCGTGAAGCCGGTCTTTGGTGTTGCTTCTGCAGCTGCCATTGGCCACTGATGATCGTTCTTCTCTTCCTTTGGGAGAGTAAGAGGGAGAGGACACCATCTGAGTGGTTTCCCAAAAAAAAAAAAAAAAAAATACAATTTTCAGGTAGACAAATTGAGAAAACTGAGCTTAAGTAGTGGAGAAGGAAGTGGCAACCCACTCCAGTACTCTTGCCTGGAGAATATCATGAACAGAGGAGCCTGGCAGTCTGTGGTCCATGGGGTCGCAGAGAGTCGGACACGACTGAACGACTGAGCATGAGCTTAAGTGGTGCTTCTGGCTGAATTTCTGGGAGTCTTGAGAGCTCCCACCATGGACCTCCCACCAGAGACTATGATTTCCAATGTGTTCCAAACTATTCAGGTTTGCAGCTAAGAAGGAAACAAAATGATTTCTTCAGGACCCTGATACTTGTTTCATGAAAGTAGAAAGTAAAGTCGCTCAGCCGTGTCCGACTCTTTGCGACCCATGGACTGTAGCCTACCAGGCTTCTCCTTCCATAGCATTTTCCAGGCAAGAACACTTGAGTGGGTTGCCATTTCCTTCTCCAGGAGATCTTCCCGACCCAGGGATTGAACCCGGGTCTCCTGCATTGTAGGCAGACACTTTACCGTCTGAGCCACCAGGGAAGTCCACTTGTTTCATGATGATGTGTTAAAACAGATGAGGTTAACTATTTGCAATGAATTTTCATATAAAAATATCATAAATGTAGAAGCTGCCAATGGTCTGTCTTGGATATGGAGAAATACTCTCAACTAATTGCAGACCTTGTCAGGGTGGGTATTTGTTGTTGGAAACTCCATAAAATCAAGACAATGTATCTGAGTCTTCCTTTCAATGTGATAAGACCATATAACTAATTCTTAATGGAACATGGGCGGAAGTGATGTGTTTCTTCCAGGTGTCATTTTCTAAGAAGCAGATGTCCTTCTCCACTGCCTTCCACTTTGTCAGTTGGGTAAAGCAGAAAATTCCAAGATCGCAGTGGATGGAAAAATTGAAAAACAGAAACAGGCAATGCTTTGATCTAGGTCACAGGCCAAACATCTGACCCAAAATATCCACATTGGGCTGTTATAGAAATAAGGCATACACATTGATTGTTTGAAGATTCTAAAACTGTAAGAATACTTAGCAGTTGTTACTCTAACACAAGAAAATTTCAGGATATAGGAAAATAACTGTATTTAAAAACTACCCCCAATTCGACTTCAACATTCAAACACACCTTGACAAGTTTTACTTCCAGAAGATCCTGTTACTTGTGGATACATTAGTGCCTTGGCAAGAGTAATGAGAGCACTCTTCATGGTGATTATGTTTTCTGAAGGGTTAAATCCTGGGCAGTCTAGTCCCAGATCAGAATTACTTTTAAAGAATCCCAGGCCAAAAATAAATATATAAAATTAAACCTAAATTGTTTCATAAACAATTAAAGGTGTTTTTACAATATAAATACCTCTGACTCTTAGTACCCACCTATGGCTAACAACTAGCATCATAGCAACCCTAAAACTTCACACTCACTTAAATGCTCCATGAATTCCCTCTTGTATTCTCTTGGTGATCTCTTCATCACCTCTATTCTTTCATCCCCTCCAACTTTACCAAAATGCTGCTACAGTCAGCAGAAGTGTGAGCCCCACAAGCATTACAACTTCAAGTGGATACTTGTTAAGTAGAAAATGTAATGCTATAGCAGATTTTTATACACTCAGTGAATTATATATCAGTTGACAATTTGACACATAGTCATCTCTCAGTATCTAAAGGTATTGGTTCCAGGACCAAGCAGAGACAAAAATCTGTGGACATTCAAGTCCCATATATAAAATGAGTTATAATAACTGCATATTTAATTTCTATATTTTCTTAACAGAACTTTAGTCAGTTATATGACTTTTCTGAAGAGTTTGAAAACAAAAATCTCCAACTGTAGATGCCACAATACATAATGTTTATCTTAATATATTAAAAGATTCAATATAGTCTTAATCCTTTCCAGGAAGAAGTAAATGTTTGCCTTTGACTGTGTGGATCACAACAAATTATAGAAAATTCTTAAAAAGATGGGAATACTAGAGCACTATACCTGTCTACTTAGAAACCAGTATGCAGGTCAAGAGCAACAGTTAGAACTGGACATGGGGCAACTGACTGGTTTAAAATTAGAAAAGGAGTATGGCAAGGCTGCATATCATCATTTAATTTATATGCAGAGTGCATCATGCGAAATGCTGAATGGGATGAATCACAACCTGGAATCAAGACTGCCACTTGTTCCTAGGAATAAAAGCTAGGACAAATCTAAACTGTGTATTAAAATGCAAAGACATCACTTTGCTGACAAAAGTCCATATAATCAAAGCTATGTTTTTTCCAGTAGGCATGTATGCATACGAGAGTGGGACCAAAAAGAAATCTGAGAGCTGAAGAATTGAGGTGTTTGAACTGTGGTGATGGAGAAGACTCTTGAGATTCTCTTGGACTGCAGGGAGGTCAAACCAGTCAATTATAAAGGAAATAAATCCAGACTATTCATTGGAAGAACTGATATTGAAACTGAAGCTCTGACTTTGACTACTATATGTGAAGAGTTGATTCATTGGAAAAGACACTGATGCAAAAGATGAAGTCAAAAGGAGAAGAGGATGGCAGAGGATGAGATGGTTAGAATACATCATTGATTCAATGGACATGAATTTGAGGAAACTCTGGGAGATAGTGAAGGATGGAGAAGCCTGACTTTCTGCAGTCCATGGGGTTGCAAAGAGTCGAATATGACATGGTGACTGAACACAACACATCTGCTAATTCAGTTCAGTTCAGTCGCTCAGCTGTGTCCAGCTGTGTCCCCATGGACGGCACACTCCAGGCTTCCCTGTCCATCACCACTCCCAGAGCTTGTTCAAACTCATGTCCATCCAGTCGGTGGTGCCATCCAACCATCTTATCCTCTGTCACCCCCCTGTATCCTCCTACCTTCAATCTTTGACAGCATCAGATTCTTTTCAAATGGGTCAGTTCTTCACATCAGGTGGCCAAAGTATTGGAATTTCAACTTCAGCATCAGTCCTTTCAATGAATATTCAGGACCGATTTCCTTTAGGATCTACTGGTTTTATCTCCTTGCAGTTCAAGGCACTTTCAAAAGTCTTCTCCAACACCACAGTTTAAAAACATCAATTTTCTTCAGTGCTCAACTTTCTTTTTGGTCCAACTCTCACATCCATAGATGACTACTGGAAAAACCATAGGTTTGACTAGATGGACCTTTGTTGGAAAGTACTGTCTCTGCTTTTTAATATGCTGCCTTGGTTGGTCATAGCTTTTTTTCCAAAGAGCAAGTGTCTTTTAATTTCATTGCTTAAGTCATCATTTGCAGTGATTTTGGAGCCCAAGAAAATAAGTCTGTCACTGTTTCCATTGTTTCCCTATCTATTTGCCATGAGGTGATGGGACAAGATGCCATGGTCTTCATTTTTGAATGTTGAGTTTTAATCAGCTTTTTCACTCTCCTCTTTCATTTCATCAAGAGGCTCTTTAGTTCTTCTTCACTTTCTGCCATAAAGGTGGTGTCATCTGCATATCTGAGGTTATTGATATTTCTCCTGGCAATCTTGATTCCAGCTTGTGCTTCATCCAGCCCAGAATTTCACATGATGTATTCTGCATATAAGTTAAATAAGCAGGATGACAATATACAGCCTTGACATACTCCTTTCCCAGTTTGGAACCAATCTATTCTTCCATGACCAGCTCTAACTTTTGCTTCTTGATCTGCATACAGATTTCTCAGGAGCAGGTCAGGTGGTCTGGTATTCCCATCTCTTGAACAATTTTCCACAGTTTGTTGTGATCTACACAAAGGCTTTAGTATAATCAATAAAACAGAAGTAGATTTTTTTTTCTGGAATTTTCTTGGTTTTTCCATGATTCAGCGGGTGTTGGCAATTTGATCTCTGGTTCCTCTGCCTTTTCTAAGTCCAGCTTGAACATCTGGAAGTTCACAGTTCACCTACTGTTGAAGGCTGGCTTGGAGAATTTTCAGCGTTACATCAAAATTTTGAAAATTTTGAGCATTTCAGTCAGGTGAAAATATCTCTATGTGAAAAAAAGAACATAGATAGTTCTTGATTCTTTTTCTATTTCACTGACTGAATATATAATGCCTGATGAATTTAGAGCCATAACATAACCAGGAAACTATTTTTTGACCTCTGAAAAATGCATAACCATCAAAAGTTATTATAAAAGCAGTTCTTATAACAATTTGACCATATTAATTTAAAGAGTTCATACTCATCTTTACCACCAAGGCAGGCTGAAGTGTTAACCCACGGTATGGCCTAAAGCTGTGGTACCTAGTTTTGTTTTTTTTTTTTTTTACTAAAAAACTTCTGAGGTATTTTTTGGAGGTTATTGTTGAGGCAGTCCGAGTATGGGTTGGAAAATAATTTCCAAACAGAAAGCATTTCAGAAGGACTGAGTTTATTAAGAACAAAGAGCAGAGATAATGATAGCTCTGTGAGCTCAGTGGGCCAAACTCTTGACAGACCAGGGAGAGTGACAGTTTTCCTGGGTTAGTGGCCAATTTTTAGTCTCAAGACAAAGAAAACTCCTGGAAAGTTGGCAATAAATGATTGGTTAGGGTACTATAGAGTGGCTGACCAGACTGGGCATCTTTGCCTAATTTGAAGTCAGGAAGACTCAGTGATGATTGGGGCGGGGAGGCGAGTGTTGGCAATGGCCAGAAAGGGGCTCAGTCAATTTCGGAGGTGGGCTTAGTTCTGGGGTCCACCTCCGTGGCCTTGGTACAAGGCTTTGAACCTGTGGCTTTAGGGCAGGACTCAAGTTGAGGTTTAGAAAAATATACATACAACTTTATTTTCATCTACTTTTCATATTATTTCCAAGTTTCCTGAAACTTTTTCACAGATCCAAGTTTTAGAATATGTGACTTGGAATATGTGTATCCCACACACAAACCCTGTATTTCCTTTCCATTAAAAATCAAATGGTTAACAATAAAAAAAAAAAAAAAATCAAATGGTTAAATATCATCCAGCCTCTGTTCATTTTTCTCACACTCAGTTCTATACAACATTCAATTTTAAAAAAAACTTGAGGAAAGTTTAGAAACGAGTTTGGAACAAATCTTAATTTTCTGAAGTTCATAAATTTGTCTAATATCCACTACCATGCTGTTTATTGTTTTGGGCTTCCCCAGTGGCTCAGTGGTAAAGAATCTGCCTGCAATGCTGGAGACATGGGTTTGAACTCTGGTTTGGGGAAGTAGATGTGTGCATGCATGCCGAGTCGCTTCAGTTGTGTTCAACTCTGTGCGACCCTATGAACTGTTGCCCACTAGGCTCCTCTGTCCATGGGATTTCCCAGGCAATAATACTGGAGTGGGTTGCCGTGTCCTCTTCCAGGGTGTTTTCCCGACCCAGGCATCAAACTCATGTCTCTTCTGTCTCCTGCATTGGCAGGCAAGTTGTTTACCACAAGTGTCACCTGGGAAATAGCTAAGTAATCTTAAAAATAAAGAAGAGAAAAAAAAAAAAGAGAGAGAAAAAAATAAATAAAGAAGAAATTTTGCAGACCATATTTCCAATAATGACTACTTTTCAATTTTTTAAGTAAGTCTTCATAATGTTAATACAACAATAATCTAACTAGCCTTTAACACTTAGGGCTTGCCCAGGACATCAGTGAAATGGTGGTATAGGAATTTCAACTTGCTTATACCCATCCACCAACCTCAATTTGAACTATTCTCTGTGCAGAAAAATATCTTCACAAGAGCCAGGGATTACAGGTGATTACAGAATCTGGGTAAAGCACAGAAATAAGACTCTGAGGATGGTGGAAAAAGTAGATTCACACAAATGCCTTCAACCCTCCCCTAGGCCCAGGCAGCCTACAGGGAAAGAGATACCTGCTCCCTGGGAGGAGAAGTAATGAGCACTTGACTGAAACATGGAAACCCAACTTGCTCTCTCTGTCTAAGTGACTTCTGAGGGTTCCTGGGAACTCAGGCCCGTGACTTGGTTTGGGGTCTGCCAGAGGCCCCAAGTGTCTCCTTGCAGGATCCCATGGACTCAGACCATAGTAGGTTCTGGAAGTGGGGGCACTCCTGTGAATCCAAGTCTACCCTCTCAGCTTTCCCCTGTCGACTTCAGTGGCCCAGACATCTCAGGAGCCAGCCCAACTCAGAAGGCACCACCAGCCCCTGCAGCCCCAGGTGACTTCCAGAGCCTTAAGCTCACAACACTTCCTCAAACCGAGTCCCCAGGCTCACCTCATTGCTGCTACACTTGTGCACTGATGGTGAGATTGCAAATTGTTGCAACCACTATGTAAGATTATGGAGGTTCCTCAAAAAAAATCCATTTCTGGGTATTTTTCAAATGAAATAAAATCATTATATGGAAAAGATATCTGCATCTTCCCCATATTCATTGTAGCATATTTACAACAGCCAAGAAATGGAAACAATCTAACTGTCCATTGGGGAATGAATGGATAAGGCAACCATGATATACAATGGACTATTACCCAGTCATCCTACCTACTTATGTGGATGAATCTTGAGGATACTATGCTAAATGAAATAAGTCAGAGAAAGACAAATATTTCACTCATATGTGAAATCTAAAAAAGCTGAACTCAAAGAAATAGAGAATAGAATGGTGCCCATCTATAAGGGGCTGGCTGTGGGGGAAAAGGGGAAAAGTTGGTCAAAGGGTACAAACTTCTAGTTATGAGGTGAAGAAGTTATGGGCATCGGGAATATAATGTATAGCGTGGTAACTATAATTAGTGATACTGTATTACATAGTTGAAAATTGTTAAGAGTAGATCCTAAAATTTATTATGACAAAAAATATTAATTATATGAGGGATTGGAGGTGTTCACATATTGTGATAATCATTTCACAACACATACATATATCAAATTATCACTTCCTACACCTTAAATTTGCATGTTACATGTCAATAACATATCAATAAAGGTGGAAAAATATTTTTTTAAAATAAATTAATGAAAAAAGTGCCTTCATTAGTGTTGGCACTAATTTGTTTCTAACAGTAGTGTATATGGGAAACTATTTCTTCACAGTTATATGAATTTTATACACTATTACACTTTTACATGATTCTAATTTAAAAATTGAATCTTAGGTACATCTGGAAATGTTTTAACAACAAATACTTAACTTGAAACTTAGGTGGAGCCAGTGGTAAAGAATCTGCCTGCCAATGCAGGAGACATGAGTTGTAGGTTCCGTCCCTGGGTAGGGAAGATCCCCTAGAGTAGGAAATGGCACCAGAGGAGCCTGGTAAGCTATAGTCCATGGGGTCACAAAGAGTGGAACATGACTGAGCACACATGTCTAAACCTGAAACAATTACCTTTAGTGTCTGAAAGTAAAGAATGAAAGTGAAAGTGTCGCTCAGTCATGTCTGGCTGTTTGTGATCCTATCGACTGTATGTAAGGAGCCTCCAGGCTCCTCTGTCCATCAGATTTTCCAGGCAAGAATACTGGAGTGGGTAAAGAATATAAGTAGTCAAAACATTTTAAGGTGTCAAACTTATTTTCCTCTTTTATTATAGTACTAAATCTTTATCCTTATATTTCAAAATATTATCTTCAGTGTCTGGAGTCTCTCTGAGTTCTTGGTTTGCTGTTGTTGGTGTTGTTTAGTCACTAAGTCATGATAATAAAGTGCAAGTGAGATGACTGATTTCTCAGTCTTCTGTTTCTGTCCCAATTTTACCCCACCCAATTCACTATAGAATTATTTCTAGTAGAAATTGATCCTTAATACCCTAGAATCTGCCTTATTTATTATTTTCCTGCATTTACAAAACTACAATATTTTAATTATGCCTTATTTCTTCACTGTATCTGCATCTATATTTTAGCTCTAAACTATACGAAGGGACACTATATGCCTAAGCCTTCCCAAATAAGACTTATAGTCATTGTACAATCAAGTCTCATAAGATGGCTGCTCTCTTGCTCTCTGTACATCCCTTGCAAGAACTGGTCTTGCCTCGGTCTTACCTTATGCACATGATTTTCTTCCCCTCCTAAGCTGAAATTTTAATCAGTAACTACGTGTATGATCAGTCCAACTCCCACCGACAATTATTCTAGCCCTGGAACCAGACCAGAATGGCTCCAGATTTGGCTCATCAGTTGGAAGCAATGGCCTTCTTAATAGTTGCCAACACAAAGAGCTGAGGAGGGACTTGTTAGAATGGTATCCCGGCAAGCACGGAGGCTTTCTGTTGCCATGCCCCCATGTATGATAGCTTCCTCCTCCCCTACGTAGCAAAGATAGTTGCTATGTCCTGCCTGCCATTGGCCTTACATTGTGGGATGTCACTCTAGGACTTTTGCCTCTAAGATTCTCTGTCCAGTAAAGCTGATGTGTCTGTCACTGACTCAGTCTTCAGTCTCATGGCTGGCAATTGCAAGGATTGTAGGACTGTTGAGTGTAGCCCAACATTCATGAATACAAGATTGCCCTTATTTATTTATTTTTTTAATGCTATGAATAAAAGCTTACAACCTGCCATCCTATCTGCCCCTGGGATGGATTTTCCATACTCTAAATACTAAATTATGGCATGTCAGTCCTCCAGAATTCATGATTAGTCCAGAATTTGCCAAAGAATACTTTATGAAGGAAATCACTACATTGTTTCTGGACTAGAATCAGTGGTCTAAACAAGAAGTACTTCTAAATGCCTTAAATATTGCTGATGACTGGCACTTGTGCCTAATTGTTACAAAAGTCTGGACACATCAAGAAAATGACAAACTGAAATATCTCACTTAGACATTATCTATTGCTTAAATCTTTCTACCATTCCTGTATAGCGAATTAAACTGTGTAAAAACTAAAAACAGATCAAATTATTGACCATATTAATTCCATGTGAAAATCAAATATTAAAACATTAAAAAAAATAGATGAATAGCTAGAGCAATAATAGCACTCTAAACCTACATTGTTTTAGGCACGTTTCACATGTGGCTATTTAAATATAAAATTTAAGCCAATTGAAATCAAATTTAAAAATCAGTTCTTTGGTTGTACTATCCAAATTTCAAGTGCTCAACAGACATGCATTTTCATCATCATGGAAGGTTATATTGAGCTGTGCTACTAAGGATAAATTACATTTTAATTTACATTTTACATTTTAATGGAAAATAATTTTCCACCTTTAAATACACAGAAACTCCTTGGTTATATATTTATTCCCAAACTTGCAAGCTAGCATAGTGCTTTTGAATGATCAAGAACAAAGATAATGATTATATTAATCAAGACAAACATGTAGCAAAATCTGGTTTATTTTGCACTGATAAATTTCCACATTTATGTAATAATTGACTTAATAATGATCAATTGCTGTGCCCAGGGCACCTCTGCAAAAATCCCTATGTCCAAAAATTTAAGTTGTAAAATTACCCTTTGTTTTTTTAAAAAACAAGGGAGAAAAATAGCAAATGAAATGCCAGAATCAAATTGACATGTCCATGAAATAAATATTTTTCATAACTACTAAGGGAATTATAACTGCTCTGTTGTGCGACAGTTCTCTGTAGAAAAAAATAAATTGAACTTTTTAGTTTTATATTTATTTTTTTAGAAATTCAAATCCACAGTTAAATTTGACAATTCTAGTTATTTTTAATTTTAATAAATTTTAAATTCTAGCTATTTTTCAGAGACTAAAATTACAGTTTACCTACTAAACCTACAGAAAAGAATTTATAAACCACAAGAAACAGATGTCTGAAAGAGGCAATATTAAAGTAAACTTTTAAAAAAAGAACATTTCAACTGAACTACTGAAGCATTCTATCATTCTCCATAATACAACAACAACAAAAAAATAATCTTTCTCCTCAATATCATCACAACTCATTGTTTGTGTAACACATATTTGGCAAACTACTATAATTTAAAGTTTTTAAATGGAGTATGGGACAGTTTTGTCCTCTAAACCATATTTTCCTGGAAAATTAATAAACTGTTAACACACATAAGCTTGAAATTTCTCCTATAAACAAATAATTTTCCTTCCTGTAGGTAATAAAACTTTTTTAGAAAATGTAGTTAAGTTTCTTCTCTCTTTTTTTTTGTTTTTGTTTTTTAAGCTTTGGTTTTGCCTTCTTATACTCCTAATTGCCTAAAGATCATTATTACATTGCAACATGAGTAAAAATAAATATTATAATATGAATTATACCACTTCTATGAGACAGTATTATGTTGATATTTTTAAAATATGTACCTAATTACTTTTTAATAACACATTATAAGTGATTTTCCTGAATTAAAGTGATTAACATTTAATGTAATGAAAGTTAGCATTATTTCTGCTTTAATGATTACACATAAAATAATAATAAGTGAACAAGGGAATGAATTATAATAAAAAATCTATAGAATATATGATTAAAGGTATAAGTAAAAATCTCTATCCACTGCTAACAGAGATTGTTTAAATTAAATATACTTATTTCCACATGCCAATATATGATAACAAATTTGTGAGAAACTCATAGTGTTAATTACTTAGAAAAAATATACCACATTGTTATTTAGTTTGTAAATGAAACAATTTCATCGCACTTAAAGATACTTTCTAGGCAACAGCATCTCTTCTACTTAAACTTTTAGGTACTCAACAGGTCTTTCCACTTTTGTGAATATAACTATTTGCAATTAAAAAATATCTATATATGGCCCATTTTCAGGATGTTCGAAATGTAATACATTTAAATCTATATTTGAATGAATGCCTTATTATTTTTATTTTTCAAAGTAACTATTAAACAGTGTTCAGCTTTTTCAACACAGAAAACTTAAATTAGCTATTTGTAGCACAAAACAAGTGACAATCACAAATGAAAGTTCAGAATTCCTTTTTTGTGTGTGTTGGTTATTATGCAATAAAATGCATATTTATTAATATATAAATAGCATAAATGTCTCTTTCTATGGACAATTTACACCCCAACTATATGCTAAAGTTCTATTTACCCTTGAGAGATGGACTAGTACTTGGATTTGGGTTTTGATATTCTATATAATTTTGTCTTTACAAATTTAAGAAGTTTTTTGAAAATATGAAATATACATATATGAATGTTAAGTTAAGCTGTTGATTGAATAATCTTGAGGTTTCTAAAGATATTATAATTGTCAAAAGTCACAAAATGTCAATTATGTCAAAATGACTTTAATCCCCCTATAATATGTTCAATATTTATAGTTACATTTTAACTAAAATATACTTACAAATTTTGGAATTCTTTCAGTTAATTATTCAAAATTAAGGTAGTTCTTCCTTTATATGAAAAATATTCCTTGTAACATACCTTAATTAAATAAGCTAATTTTGCATGTTTTTTCTTATTTATATTCACTCAATTCATTAAGGAAGTATCATATTCAATTATTGAAGATACATGCCACTATAAAATAATACTGGAGTAGTTGCCACTTCTTTCTGTAGGGAATCTTTCTAATCCAGGAATCGAATGTGCATCTCCTGAATCTCTTGTGTTGGCAGGCAGATTTACTGCTGAGCCAGTCACAAAAATGTTCTGTCTTTTAAATTGATAAAGTTATTATTTTGTGCAGCTTACAAAAGAAATATAAAATGTTTCTCTTTAATATTTCATTAGCTAATTGGGGAAAATGACAATTATGTTGCTAGGTAAATATTGAATTTAATACATCTAGAGACAGGTTATAACAGTTTTAATCTAATAAAGGTATCAGATAAAAACAGATGTCTGAATAATATAGTTGTGTAGCCCAACAAGGCTAATATTAATGGAAGGCATACTGTGAACTGTGTCAAGTACTTCATATGCTTAAACTTGCAGCGAGTTTTCGCGCTCATTTTACAGAAAAGAATACTGAGGCATAGAAAGGTCTAGAGCTTGTTCAGATTCACACAGCAAGGAAGTAGCAGTGCAGGGGGCAGAATCTGGAAGTCTAACCCAAAAGATAACACTCGTTATCACTGTCATACATTTCTTCTGAAGAGAAATTTTAGCCCCATTGCAGTTGTTTTACAATAAACACAAATTAATTTCTCTTGGATAAAAGCAATTTTGGGAAAGGAAATTACTCACATTGGCAAATGTGACATAAGAGGTAGAGGAAAGGGAACATATTTTAAATGGAAATGTGGGATTTGGAATTTCACAATACATATTATATATATTTTCTTTTTTTTTTTTTCTTTTTCCTAAGGGGAGTCATAATTTTTGGAGAGCTCAAAATTTAGCATCACTAAATTGAGAGGGAAGAGAATTCTCATTATTGGTCCCCACCATTTCCTTTCTTCCAAATTTTGACCTATCTGATCACTACAAGTGGTCACTAATGCTGTAAAACATATTTCCTGGTGTCTGTTCTTGGAAGATGACAGGAGTGTACTTCTCTGTCTCTTGGAAGTAACATGGAATGAGAACAGAAACACATAAACTTCTTCAAGGAATAGCCAGTGCGTAGTTAACCACCTTCTCTTCTTTCTGCTATAGCGATCAGAGAGCATATTGTCAAGGGCAAGTCTCTATTGGCCTGGGTTTCAGAAAGACTACAAAGAATTGAGCCTAGAAAACAACTTCTGTAGAACATATAGCCTGGTGAGAAATAAACATATATCCTAATAAAACCGCTGTTATTTAGGGTCTCTGTGTTGCATCAGGTTATGCTGAATAATACATTCTCAAAGCACCATGAGGTGTTTGGGAAATAATTATCTGTTTATACAAAACCTGGGCTTCCCTTGTGGCTCAGCTGGTAACGAATCTGCCTACAATGCAGGAGACGTGGGTTCAATCCCTGGGTTGGGAAGATCCCCTGGAGAAGGGAAAGGCTACCCACTTCAGTATTCTGGCCTGGAGAGTTCCATGGACTGTATAGTTCAGAGGTCGCAAAGAGTTGGACATGACTGAACAACTTTCACTTCACTGCATGCAAAACCTTGGTCATAAAATTGTAAGGAGGATTTTATTATTAATAAACCTAAAATAAATTTTAAAATAATTACTTGAGACAACGTTTTGAAGTTAACTTTGAATATGTGTTCTAAAATAGCAACAAATAATCTTCACTTTATAATTCCATTGCTGAAAATGTCCATGGATATAAATCACGATACATCTCCTAGTCAGAAGATAACATCAGTACTGTATCACCAACAAATTTAGCAAAGAAAAGGGGTGCTATTTTCCATTAGTTATGATATCCAAATTTTAAATATCTTCTCCTTAATCTGGAGTAACCCTGGAGTAATCATCCCCCATTGTTAGTTGAAATATTCTTTCTTTCAAGAATATCTCTGAGTTTCCCCACTTAACCAATGTTATTTAGGCAGAAAAGACAGAGGGGTAAAAAGGATGAGTATTCTAGAGAAAGGAAAACCAGAATGTAGATAAAAAGCAGTCTTTTCTATATATTTACCAAGTGGCCATTATGCCATCACCATTTATTTATTTATTTTTTTTTTTGGTGCTACTGCTACTCTTCACAATATTGAAAAAGGAATTGTAAAAATTTGTTGTCAAAGTAAGATTTTTTTTCTATGGCAACACCCACCTTCAGGGCACTCTGTCTTGTTAGGAGATTTTGAGTTAGAAATTAAATTTACATGTTAATTGACTGGCTCAACATATTCTAAACAAAATTATATAGATTTTTAGTTTTCACATTAGCTTAAAAAGCCTGCACAAATTGTGTGTGAGTGTTTATATATCTTTCAGAA
The DNA here is from genome assembly GCF_019320065.1 of Cervus canadensis. Taxonomy (NCBI): domain Eukaryota; kingdom Metazoa; phylum Chordata; class Mammalia; order Artiodactyla; family Cervidae; genus Cervus; species Cervus canadensis. Next base: position 49,739,690 of record NC_057394.1, read on the forward strand.
AATTAACTTTCTTTATGGGAGCTTTTAACTTCCCATATACTAAATATTTCTCAGCAACATCAGATTTTCTCATTTATATGTCAAGGTGCAATTATTTGCTCTGGAGAAGAAAGTGGCAACCCACTCCAGTGTTCTTGCCTGAAAATCCCATGAACAGAGAAGCTTGGCAAGCTATAGTCCAAAGGGTGGCAGAGTTGGACACAACGGAACCATTGAGCACACACACTATACATTTAAAAAATGTGGTGGTAGTTTGGAGGAAAATATTAAAGCAATTTTTAATTGTGTTATTTACTTAATAGCTAGAAAATTAATGTTATTTTTAATGATATGGCTCAAAATTGAGGCAAATCATGAGGTTCTCAAAATGGACTTTGAATTGCTTTCAATAAGTAAAGCTTGTGACATGGTCTTCTAGGGCTTTTCTATTGTGTTATTTGATAACTGAAATTAGATTTCTAAGAAGACTTGATATTTCACAACTTTTTATGAACATTTTGACTGCTGAGTCAAAGGTTCATGCTTTGTTTAGTTTACCTTTTCAACCACATTTGTAAGTACCCTAGATATGACTTTTCAAAATCCATGTGTAAAAATATCATTTGCATCCCTCAGTGTAATTATAAGTACTAAATAGAGAGAATAAAGAGAAAGTCCTTTGTAATAATTTAATATTGTATTAAGAAAGAGAAAAATGCTTCTTATAACTAATTGATTAAATAATATTCAAAAGTGTATCTTGATCAAAAATTTATGTTTTTTTCTGGTAGGGAGAAAATATCTAACTAAAGGTAGTAAATATAGTTGAAATATCAGTGAAAGTGAAAGTTTCTCAGTAATGTCTGACTCTTTGTTACCCCATGGACTACACAGTCCATGGAATTCTCTAGGGCATAACACTGGAGTGGGTAGCCTTTCCCTTCTCCAGGAGATCTACCCAAACCAGGGATGGAACCCAGGTCTCCCACATTGCAGGCAGATTCTTTACCAGCTCAGTCACCAGTGAAAGTCTGTTGCTGAGCCATGAAAGATGCTGGGATTCTTGGCCTCTGGAGGAGAAGAATTCAATCCAGGGCCAGTGACAAGGCTTGATAGTTCAGAGCTTTTGTGTGATAAAGTTTTATTAAAGTATAAAAGAGGTAGAGAAAGCTTCTGACATAGACATCAGAAGGGGGCAGAAAGAGTGCCCCCCTGCTAGTCTTAAGCTACTAGCTAGTCTTAGCTACTAGCAGTCTGCTAATTAGAGAAAGGAAATGTCTCAAAACTGAGAGACTGGCACCAGGCCCCTCACCCACAACATGAATTTTGAGACAATATTGGCACAAGGAGAGTTGTCCCAGGCCAAAAAATGATTGACATGAATCTTGAAGAAAAGAAGATTTCCAAACAAATGCAGTGTCATTAAAATAGCTTAATAGAACATTTGCATGAGTAAAACAGACTGGTTTGTCAGGTTGGTTCTGTCTTAGGCAGAACCTACTTGAAGACAGAGTCTAGGGTAAATACATAGTTCATTAGCATAGCTAAAGACAAACATTTCCATAATAAAAACACTTTGGTTTGCTCAAGGTTTGAGAAAAGTTAAGTTCAAGTGGAACCAGGTGTCATCATGGTGACACACAATTTTAAAAGAAACCTGTTTTTAAATTTATATAGAGAAGGGGGAAAAATATAACACTAGTAGCTTGTTTCCTCCTGCTGCTTAAGAGAGAGATTAAAATGTGTCTGACATTTGCAGCCTATTTCCTCCATTTGGAGGCCCCTGGCCTTCCCGTCTGCTACCCTCTCACCAGGGAAGCCCAATCAAGTGCTATTCTAATTCCAATTTGTCTTTTTTTCTCTCTCTCTCTCTTTTTATTCAAAGGATCAAAATTGCTCTCTAAAAGAATACCAGAAAGGAATGTCATGGATAACTTTATGATGTAATTCATAGCCAATTCATTTACATATATGTGAATTAATAAAAAAGAGATCCTATGTGAATATATATATATATAGAGAGAGAGTTCTATATTTGATGAACTTCTCATTATTCACTATATTAATTATATGCTATTTTAACATAAGAATGTCAGAAAAGAATACAATTTATAAGCCTGGGAAATAAATATTATAGTATTTCTCAGAGTATGGGGTTGGCACTTGTAGTTTTGACATAATATTCACTTCCCCCTTTTCAACAATAGTATTTGAATGTTTCTTTGTAGAACAATCTTTTGCTCTGTAGATTCAACTTACAGAAGTGAGTGTAGTTCAAAACTAATTTGTCACAGCCTAGCTACAGTGAATGTATTGTAGATGGATAAATGACCATATTCATTTTAGATTGGTGGCTTTACATTCAATAATTAAAGAACAGGGGGAAACACACACACACACACACACACAAAACAAAAAACAAGAAACAGCATTAGAGAAATCCAAGTAACAAAGGCTGCTTGGACAAAAATAAAAGGCAATACATATGGAAGAGGAAGGTACAGGTGGATACAAATAGCCTAGATTGAACAGGCAGACAATCTAAAGTTGTATATGATTGAGCTGTATAAAAATAAACATTTTCCTTTTGTCATCTACTTGTTACTTTAATCAAAGTAATATGCAAAAACATGCAAAATATAAAGAGATGCTTATATATTCTATATGCTTTCTGGATAACTGCCTTATCAGTTTTGTTTATATACATGTGTTACAATAGTGTAATTGAATGATGAGGCAACTGCAATTTACTGTCTCAACTGTACCTTTGGCTCAATGACAAGATTTCTCTAAGGGAATTGAACAAAGCTGACTTTGATTTCAATGTGACAATTAAATTTTTGTGGAATGATAATAAGTTCCTCTTTTATAAATTCCTCTTTATCTATAACATGTGTATTTATTAGCATAAAACAAAAAGCTTCACTGTGAAGCTTTTTGAATAGTCTACACTGATCTCATCCTAGTCTTAAAAAAGCAGACACTGGTCAACCTGGTCTAAGAATAGAAAACAAACATCATTTATCTGGATTACATATTTCAGCTGAGTTGATTTTATCGAACCTTTCATTAGCTTCATCAAGACATGTTGTAATCAACCCATAGTCACAGAGATCAAGGGAGAATGTCAGCTTTGAGTGGAACATATTTTCTGGAAGCAATTTTTAACAGATACTTCATAGTTCAAGTGCTTAATATCCATATATATTTTCTGTAAAAGGTCATTTCTTTGTGTCTAATTATGGCTTAATTTATTTCTCTTTTAATATATTAGAATCAAAAGATCAATGCTGCTTCTTAAATAAGCCAGAACATTTTTGGTTATTTTTACAACATGAGTTTTGTGGCAGATTCAACAATTTCAATAAAATTTTGAATGGAAAATTTCAAATATTATACCTATAGAACTATACAATGACTGATTTTTAATATCTTTGATCAAATTAGGATAAAGTTACACTACTTACTTTTCCCCCAAATTTGTCTTTTTTCACTATAATTTTGTTTCCATTAATTTTTACTCATTAACTTATTGAAGTCAAATCAATGAATATTTATATTGTCTTTAGTATGAGAATTGTTGAAGGGGACAAAAAATGATGAACTAGGCCTGTTCAACCAAATTTTCTTATAGTGCTGAGTGAAGAATGTATTATTATGAAATATAAATTTTATGTAAGAGAGACGCATCCTTTCTGGTGATATTAGGAATGATTTTATACAGGAGCAGAGTAGGAATCACTTATTTACACTGAAAGATGTTCAAGTCATATCCAGATGTCTGGGAGTTTGTAATTTCCTTGGTTCTGTCTTGTTGCAACAACATTTTGAAGTGATGGACAGAGCAGCATTACAGCCCTCAGAAGGACCAGTGTTACAGCTCCGTGTTACATATCAATTTTATTTAGAAAGCAAAGAAAAACATATCCTTAAGGCATGAGGGAATGCAGACCCAAAAGATGTGAAGAGAGGAGAGCCCTCCAGCCCAATTTTGGCTTCTCTTTTTATATGATTTTTTCTCCTCCCCCTGGGCCTGTCCTATGTAAATTGGGCTAGCCAGGAGTACTGTTCGTTTTACCTGGAGTCCTCACTCTGGTCCTCGGACCTTCCTTTGTTCTATTATTTTTTGGACATTTCCCTTTCTTGTCTTTTAGCCACTGCCATTCTGGACTCCTTTTTCCTATTCTAGCTACTTAACATTCCCCCCCCCCCCAAGATATAGGAGGCCCAATTCTTTGGGAATAGGGGTGTTGAGGTCTCTCTGGCTACTTCCTGCTGAACTGGGACAGCGAGGGCATTGAGCCTCCCCTCTTGCTAGTCTCAGGCCTCAGAGTCCTTTTAACTGTGTCCATTTAAGGGTGAGTAATACTTTCTGTGGTCGGTTGTAGTTTTATATATCCTTGCTGAACTGGCACTGTGTATTGTAGCTTGTTGACCTGGGCAGAGACAAACGGGTTAGACAATTGATAATACATAGAGGAATCACAAGCAGCATCAATATGGTGATGACAGAGACTATTAGGGGCATTCAGTTCAATTCAGTTCAGTTCAGTCTCTCAGTCATGTCTGACTCTTTGCGATCCTATGAATCACAGCACGCCAGGCGTCCCTGTCCATCACCAACCCGCGGAGTTTACTCAAACTCATGCCCATCGAGTCGGTAATGTCATCCAGCCCTCTCATCCTCTGTCGTCCCCTTCTCCTTCTGCCCCCAATCCCTCCCAGCATCAGGGTCTTTTCCAATGAGTCAACTCTTCGCATGAGGTGGCCAAAGTATTGGAGTTTCAGCTTCAGCTGAAATGAACACCCAGGACTGATCTCCCCTAGGTTGGATTTCCTTGCAGTCCAAGGGACTCTCAAGAGTCTTCTCCAACATCACAGCTCAAAAGCATCAATTCTTCAGTGCTCAGCTTTCTTCACAGTCCAACTCTCATAGCCACACTTGACCACTGGAAAACCATAGCCTTGACTAGACGGACCTTTGTTGGCAAAGTAATGTCTCTGCTTTTTAATATGCTATCTGGGTTGGTCATAACCTTCCTTGCAAGGAGTAAGCGTCTTTTAATTTCATGGCTACAATCACTGTCTGCAGTGATTTTGGAGCCCCCCAAAATAAAGTCTGACACTGTTTCCACTGTTTCCCGATCTATTTCCCATGAGATGATGGGACCAGATGCCATGATCTTAATTTTCTGAATGTTGAACTTTAAGTCAACTTTTTCACTCTCCTCTTTCACTTTCATCAAGAGGCTTCATTAGCCAACTCCAAATTTCCCATCGCCAGCAGAATCTCCCAAAGAGAGATTATAGCCACCCCAAGAACTCTCCAGCTAATTCTTTGAGATCCGGTAGGGTCTGACTCTTTTTCTTGAGGACTGTGAGACTTTCTTTAACTTAGCTGGAGGTATTTACCCAGAAACAGCATTTCATTTGAGATGGCTCAAGTCCCTCCTTGTTCAGGAATCGCGAGATCTATCTATTGTCTGTTTTGGAGTACAACCTCTCCCAAGTTGTGTTGGCTCTTTAGAGCCATCCTAAGAATTAATAATTCTTAGGATAATTAATTTGGGGGTGTTCATTAGAATGGCACTCACTTCTACTTCTGAATAGGCATCTGAGATCGCTCAGGGGCTCACAGGTGTATTGAGTGACCTCTTCTGTTTTCTTCCATGGCTTGACGCATGAGTAGTGAACCCAGGAGTCATGACCTGGTACCTTGACTGCTGTGGGGTAGAAATCATTACAAGTTAGGGGCCCTTCCATGTGGGCTGGAGTTGACCCTTTGGGGACCCATCTTTCCAGACTTTAATTAGGACTTGAGTCCCTGGAGGATACATATATAGTGGTGACTCTTTAGAATCTTTTGGGTCTTGGTTGACACCCAACACGTGTATATCCTGTTGGATTTGCCCAATGGCCATGGTATAAGACCAGAGGATCTGAGCCTTTGGATCTAGGAAGAGGTCATTGACATAAACAAAAGGTCTCCCATATAGCATCTCATTAGGACTAAAACCAATCTGTTCCTTAGGGGCAATACAGGTGCGGAGGAGAGCTATTGGTAAAGCCTCCTACCATCCCAGGGAGGTCTCCTCGGTTATTTTATTTTATTTTTTTTAATCTCTGATTTTAATAATTGGTTGGCTCTTTCTACTTTTCCTGAAGACTGAAGTCTCCAGTCACAATGGCATCTCCTCTCCTGGGTAGGTCCCAGGTCATTGGACAGGCTGGGCCAGCTAGGGTCTTTGAGTTTCTTGGGGGTTGTTTAATTGGCAAGTGGGACAAGAGGAGACCACTTGCCTTATAGTCATTTGGAGGCCTGTTCCTCTGAAGGATCTTTCTTGTAGTCTTTGGAGGGCCTTTTCCCCTAAATGAGAGGTGGCATGTAAGGAGTTAACCAACTTCCCTTGGAGGTTCCCAGGCAGAAAAAGGAGCCCCACTTTATGGGACTACCCCATATGATCTTCTTGAAAGCCCTCACTCTTAGCTTTAAGAGTCTCACCTTCAGTATATAAAGGAATTTCTGACAAATTAGTCTATGGACCTAAGGTGGCAGCCCCTATTAGGTCATGGTTCTGTAACGCTGCTCTCTCAGCTGCCTGATCAGCTGCTTGGTTCCCTCGTGCCACTTACGTGCTCCTTTCTGGTGTCCTTTACAGCGGGAGCCTGAAACCTCAGCGGGCAGATGGACTGCCTTCAGGAGCCTAAGGATTTGATCACCATAACTGATTTGGGACCCTGGAGTGGTCAAGTGGCTTCTTTCTTTACAAATTGCAGCATGTGCATATAGCACTAGAAAGGCATACTTGGAGTCAGTGTAAATGACTACTTTTTTTTCCCCCCTTTTCCCAGCTCTAAAGCTTGAGTCAGGGCTATGAGCTCAGCTAATTGGGCTGAAGTACCTGGTGGCAAAAGTTTAGCCCCTATGATCTCAAAATTGGAAACTACTGCATACCTGGCTCTCTTTTTTCCATCCAAGACAAAGCTGCTTCCATCAGTGTACCAGATTTCCTCAGGATTGGTCAGAGAATCTTGTGACAATCCCTCTCGTGATTTTGTCCAGTGGTCCAAGGTTTCTAGGCAAGAGTGAAAGGGAAGAGAGCCCTCGGGGGTAGGCAGGAGGTTGGCTCGGTTAACAACTCACAAGGGGATATAGTCAGGCCTGGCTTTTCCATCAGCACTACTTGATATCTGAAGATTCTTTGATCAGACATCCATAAATGGCCTCTCCCATTTAGGAGTTGTTTCACTTGAAAGTGAAAGTGAAATCACTCAGTTGTGTCTGACTCTTTGTGACCCATGGACTGTACTTGGCCAGGCTCCTCCGTCCATGGGATTTTCCAGGCAAGAATGCTGGAGTGGGTTGCCATTTCGGTGGCTTGTAAAAATCATTAGTTTTCCCCTAAAAGAGAGTTTTAAAACATCTGCTATCAGGATTACAATAGCTGCAAGATTTTGAAGGCAGGGAGGTTTGAGCCTGTCCGCCGGGTTGCGCCTCTTGGATAAGTAAGCTACAGGCTGGGGCTCAGGTCCCAACCTTTGAGTTAGCACTCCCAAGGTTTTTCCTTCTTTTTCGTGGACAAAAAGTTGGAATGCTTTTCTGGGTCTGGCAACCTCAAGGCAGTTACTTGAGTTAAGGCTTGTTTTATTGTAGGCTCTGGCTTCTTTTGAAGAGTTCCCCACATCAGTGGGATTGAATCATCCCGTCCCTTCAAGTTTTCATATAAGGGTTGGGCAATTAGACCATAGCTGGGTATCCAACTTCTACAATACCCATTTAGCCCCAGGCAAGTTCGCAATTGTTTTTGAGTCATGGGGGAGGGAAAATGAAGGATTCTTATACCCAATCAGAGGACAGCCTCCTGGACCTGTGGGTAATCTGAAATCCCAGGTAAGTGACCTTTGTCTTGACCATATGTCCTTAGCACAGGAGACTTTATATCATCTCTCTGCCAAAAAGTTTAGAACCTGAATTGCATGTTTCTCATCTGGACAGCAGATTAGTAGGTCATCTGTAAATTGCAATATTTTTCCCATTAGGTCCCAGATCCAGACCTGGGAGATCCTTTCTAAGAAGTTGCCCAAACAGGTGGGGGTTATCTCTGAACCCCTAAGGTAATAGTGTCCAAGTCATCTGTTGGTGTTTTTCTCCTGGAGCTTCCCACTCAAAGGCAAAATGTCATTGGGATTCTTTGGCTGGTAGTATGCAAAATAATGCATCTTAGAGGCCCAAGACTGTAAACCACTTGGCACTGGGTGGGATTTCCTCCAAGATTACATAGCAATTGGGTACTGTGGGATGGAGGGGGACTGTAGCTTCATTTATGATCTGGAGATCTTGAACCATTCACCAGGTACAGTCCTTTTTCTTTACAGGGAGGATCCAGGTGTTTCATGGCGAATTGGTGGTGACCAATAGCCCACAGGCAAGGCATTTATTTATTAGAGGCTGTAGTCCTTCCCGAGGTTCTCTTTTGAGGGGGTATTGTTTCTGGCTAGGAGACCACGTGGGATCTCAGAGGGCAGTGATGACCAGTTCAGCTTGGTGGGCTCATCCAGGAGTCCCCTGGTCCCACACCAGGGGGTTAATTTTTTCCTCTCATAGTTCTTGGTCCCTCTCTTTAGAGAGGGTATAATGGGTTTTTCCATAGTAACCAGAAGCTGTAGGGCTCTAGGCGCTGAAAAGTTTCCCATCACAAGGGTGGTCCCCAGTTTAGTGAGTATATCTCTTCTCAATAAGGGAGTAGGACACTCAGGGACTGCCAAAAACAGGTGAGAAAATATGTGTCCAATCCAGGAACAAAGAAGTGCTTCGGTGAATCTTTTAGTAATTGTTTTTCCTGCAGCACACAAAACGGTACAGGTTTGGGAGGAGAAGGCTCCGGAGTAGGGAGTTAGGACAGAGTAGGTAGCTCCTGTGTCAACCAAGAAATTCTCCAACCTACCTGCCACATCCAGTTGCACCGTTGGTTCCAGACCCGTGATGATTATCTGTGATAGGTGGGCTGGCTGGAGTGGGCCGCTTCAGTCCTGTTGAACCATCATGATGGAAGGCTTGGTGCTCGACTTTGAGGCTCTTGAGTTCCCAGGGCAGAGTGCCGCCCTTGTAGCAAGCCATTTTAGGAGGCATGCAATGGTTTGGACACGCTTTGGCCCAATGCCCCGCCTGTCTACAGATTAGGCATTTGCCTCGTGCCTTATCCTTCAAGGACTCAGGGTTTGCCATAGGACTTCCCTGGAGGGCGGCCAGCATCTGGGCATGCCTTATCTCTTTCCTTTTCTCCCTTTCCAGGGCCTTGGCCTCCCTCTCCTATTCTCTGATATAAAAGGTATTGGTGGCTATCTGGACCATGTCATATAAAGAGGCAGCAGGGTGCTGCTGCTGTAGCTGTTGTAACTTTATCCTGATGTCTGATGCACACTGGGACAGGAATTTGTCCTTTAAAATCACCTGCCCCTCATAAGAGTCTAAGTCCAGATTGGTAAACTTTTGGAGGGCTTTCAGAAAGGCAATGAGGTTCTCATTGGGCTCCTGAGTTATTGCTGAGACCCAGGAATAGCTGATTACTTTTTGCTATATTTCTTTCAGTCTTGCCTTCACACAGATCAGAAAATGATCCCTTTCCCAGATGTGCTCAGGGTCATTATAATTACAATTAGGTTCTGAGGAGGGGACTACAGTCTCCCCTACTGGGTTTGTATCGCTTGATATGCGAAACCCTGTAGCATACCTTCGGGCTTCCTTTAAGACCCTAGTATGCTCAGGGTCAGATAAATTTTGACTAAATATGGCCATGGTGTCTTTCCACATCAAGTCAAAGGCCACGATAATGTGTTGGGATGTATCTAGATATTTGCCTGGGTCATCTGTATAGCTTCCCAGGTCTTGTTTGATCTGTCTTCTAAGAGGGAGGGCTTATGGATCCAGATTGGTCTGAATTCTCCTCCAGTTTCAACTAAGGGACATACTCAAGTTGGCTTTTGTGGTGGTTGGCACTCCCAGATATGGGGGCACGTTTGGATACAAGGAAGGGGCACCAGGCAACTCAGGAGCCATGGGAGGTGAGCCTTCAAGTGGGTGGGGGGGGGGGCAGTTTCCTTCTCTTGGTTGTCTGCGCCTAACACCATTTGCCTAGTAGGTTCACTTTTAGGGCATACAACAATCCCATACTTAAGACAGAGTTCCTTCATATCTCTTAGTCAGAAGAAAATTTGGACATTCGGGATCTCTGTCCATTCCCCTTATCTTTTGCAGAATAAGTCTAGCTGCAGGATGGTATTGTAATTTAAACCCCCATCCTCGGGCCAGTGTTCCTTGTCCCCCAGAGGATATCACGCGGTGGCAGAAAATAATTTTAAGCTACTTCTCCTTAGAGTTAGAGGATCGGACAGCTTCCAATTATCAAGGATGCATTTCAAGGGCATCTGCCAGGAAGCAGATTGGTTATTTCCCATATGAAAAACAGTGATGACAGGGAGGAAAAGAAAAAAAGAAAAAAACTAATTGGCATCCTTCAATTTCCATGGGTGGTCTTCCTTAGGGGTGAGTCTTTCTGAAGCTTATCCTACCCAGTACTATTGCAACCTGAGAACCAGGCATCCCTGGGTCAGGGTGCAGATCCCCAGGCAAGCTGAGACATGACAACCTCCTGGAGATTGAACCCCTGGGCAGGTCAAGACATGTAGATCTCCCAAGAATTGGGTCCCTGGGCAGGTTGAGGCATGTCGACCTCCTGGGACCCTTGGACTGGCAAATCCCCAAGCAGGTTGAGGCATGACAACCTTTCGAGGACCAGATCCCTAGGCAGGTCGAGGCAGGATGACTTCCTGGGATCCCCCAGACTGGAGTTGGGCATCCCCAAGGTCTCCAGCATAACCAGTGCTGAGTAGGATTAAGAGAGTGTAATTTTAACTCATTGCCAGTTTGTTCACCACAGATGGGAAGAGTTATCATGATGTAAAGCCATCCAAGTCTGTGCCCTGAGACTGAGAACCTGGTGAACAGCCATAAGCAATAAGCCTCTTACTGCTCTAAGGGAATGTAAGTCACTGACTTCCTCCCCTTGTGGAAATCTAGTGATTTCCTGGATTTCCTGCATAAGAGCAGGTTAGGGTGTCTCCAATGGTAAATATTTCATTGTCGTAGACCCACTTTAGGTAATAATAGAAGTAATGACAAAGGAGTGGGTTATCTGGCCCTGTTAGGGGCATTAGTATCTTAACTCACTCACTCAATAAGCAGGGTGGAGTAATGTTGCCTACAGGGGGGCAGGGTCCCGGTTGTAGGAGTTAGTAAGTGGCTTCAGAACAAATTGATAAGAGGCAACAGGCCAGATGTTCCATAAAGTGGAGTGGAGATTTGATCTGGGGGTACGTTTGTAACTTTAGGAGAAGGGTGGTAAGGGTTTGGGCCCTAATGGCCTGCAGGGCTAATTCCCAAAGTGGCAGACTTTATCCCCAGAAGCTCAATTGCCTTTGAAGGGCTGCCATCAACAGATGAACTTCTAGCAGGCATTGTGTGCCTGTCACCTGCCCTAGTGGGTCCACTGAGAGATGCTGTTGTTGCACATGTTGTAGGAAACATGGAAGATGAAGTCTTGAATATCTAGAGGGATTGAATATTATACAGTATTTCTCTCCCACGGGCCAGCTATTTTCTGGTTGTCCCTCCAGAAGATTGTACAGGCAACGTTGTGGATCTGGATGGGGCTCAGGAAAAGAGCATGAAAAAGGAGAGAAGGGGGCAGGGCACAAATTCTGAAAAATGACATAAGCGAAGGGCATAATAAAAATTGATTAAAGTCAAATGGGCCCAAGATGACAAGTCAAATTCAACTAAACCTTGATCCCCAACCTGTAAGCTTAATGACATACCCAGAGGTGGCAGGACAGTTCCAAGTCACTGTCAAAAGACAGAGGAGTGGGTGGTTCCCCAATGGTTGGAATGATCCTCCCACTCAATAGCATATGAATTTACCCAACTGGAAAAAAATAGCCACACTACATCCCATGGCCCCTGCACTTGCCCTCTGTGATGGCCCACACCCTGTGGAGTGTACTTCTGTCTGATTCCAAACAAACCCGCCTCTTACCTATCGCTGTGTCTCTCACTGAATTTTTGCAATGAGACATCAGAGCCTGAGCTTTATTAGGTCCTGAAGCCAGGCACCATGGGTTTTGGCTGGGCTCAAGTCCCAGGAGAGAGGAGCTGAAGGACAGGAGGAAAAGGTAGTGGAAAAAATGCGCCAAAGAATCCCCTTCATAACCTGCCAGAAAATCTGCTAAATACCTGACCTGTGTTCACAGTTTTCATTGACCTGATTCTTGGCACAAGGAAGATTAAGGACAGAAGAACACCCACCAGCATGGGTAACAGCTACTAGAGCACAGAGGATAGTGGAGTCTTCAGGACACACTGGGGAGTAGCCTCTCCAGAGTCCCTCAACTGCACCCACTGCAACTCGCCTGGGGTTTGAGGAAACAAGAAATGAGAGATTGTAAAGAAATTACGATTTTGTTAGGCTTATGTCCTTCCAGGCATAGGAGCGATACCGTCCTACCTTAACTGAAAGTCTTCTGGAATCTGAGAATGAGCAGCATGAGCTTTCTGCTGAGTTTGTTTTTCACTGTTCCGGTTTCCAGCACACTGGGCTTCTTGTCACTTCCCCTGTGCTGGGTTTTCTTCATGTTCAGCTTCTACCACAGGAGCTTTCACCGATTTGGGCTCCTTCTGTGCCTGGCCTCCTCCTTGTGGGGGTCACACCGAGGTTGTTTCAGCCAGATTAAATCCAAGAAACAGCTCCACAGATGTAGGGGAAGTTTGTAATTTCCTTAGTTCTGTCTCATCGCAACAAAAATTTGAAGCGACAGACGGACCAATGTCACAGTTCTTGGGTGGACTAGTGTTGAAGCTCCGTGTTACAGCTCAGTTTTATTTAGAAAGCAAAGAAAAATACATCCTCGAGACATAAGGGAAGGCTGACCGAAAACACACTAAGAGAAGAGAGGCCCCCCAGCCCAATTTTGGGTCCTCTTTTCATGTTTTTTTCCTACTCCCCTGGGCCTGCCTGGCAGGAGCTGGCACATGAGATCCCACCCATGACAAGGTCGTGAGGGAGAAAACCTGACGGGCAAGGCGGATCAGGTTTTCAGGGATTCCGAAAAGCTGCCCCCAGCGCTCACCTTAAAGATGATATCTGTCTTTCTGATGCTTGCTTCAATAGACTACTTCCTAATTTCTGTGACACAGGCAGAAGGCCTTCCCCGATCTCTTTCCAAATAAGAATCAATTTAGAACTTTAATCAATATAGTTTCCCAGGTGGTGGTATTTTATGAGATTATCCAGGGTGAAAGGAGGGTTTTAATTTAAACTCCTTTGCTGGTATTTTAGTTTGTTTGGCAAATGCGTTTATGCCTTTGGTACTAATATGCATGATTGCTTATAATACCCTAATCATAAAACAGCATCAAGAACCTGATCACATAAAGGCCCTAATAGGCACAGAGCCCTTCGGGGGTGAAGAAGTGCTATTAGAGAACATAAAAATATTATTCTAAAAGTGGTTATAGTTAAAGCTTTAGAAAAATAAGAGTTTAAAATTGTTAATTTGAACCAGGAATGCTAAACAGGGGCTGCCTCCCTGGAGCTGCAGAGTCTTTGTGTGGTAAACCTTTTAGATAAATTTAACTGATAACTTCTGCAAAAGGACTGACCTTTGTGTTCATTAAAGAATAGATTACAGAAAACAACTTTGCATTCACCTAGGTCATAAAATGTCAATAGGCCCCAAGGCCAGAAGATAATGTACAAGACCCTCATAAACAAAGTATGCAGAAAACACCCTGGTTTCGTGAAGAACAAGCTGATGTAGTGTTAAACTATCTTCCCCTTAGAAATGTACTAATTTAGGGTATAAAAGCCACGGTAAAAAATAAAGCATTGCCAGACTGCCAGACCCTGCAAACATCCCCGTCTGGTCATTCTGTCTCTGTCTCTGTCTCTCTGTCTCTGTCTCTCTCTCTCTCTCCCTCGCAGACTTGGCCCTATCAAGGCTGGTCTCTCGTGTCTTTTCTCTCTCTCTCGCCGACGCCGTTCATCCTGAGGGTATCCCCTGGATCCTGCCAAGGCTGGACCCCGGCAAGTGGCGCCACGAACAGGGAACCTGAAGGTAATCCCCCCCATTGTTCAGTCTTCGGGACAGCTAGGACCCCGCAAGGGCGCAGCGGGCCCCCCTGCATAAGATAGGTAAGGTGAGGAAAGTGGGTAGGCTTTAGGTTTTAGAACCCCATAGGGCGCTACAGGCCCCCTACATAAGAAAGGTAGGGTAAGAAAGGTGGGTACGTTTCAGGTTCTTTCCTTCTTCTCTAAATTAAGCCTCTTCCTTTTTTCTCTTTTTATCTTCTTCTAATTTGTAACAAAAAAAAAGAAAAAGAAAGAAAAATAATTAGTAACAAAAATGGGTAACAGTGAGTCAAAAGAAAGACAGCTTTTTATTGGAATCATAATGAAACTCCTTAACCACAGAGGAATTAAAGTTAAAAAGACCAGTGTTCAGTCCTTTTCCACCTTTGTCCAAGAGCAATGTCCTTGTTTTCCAGAAGAGAGCAGTTCTCCTGGGTTCCCTTACCCTCCTGCCCTCCACCCCGGTGCTCTTTTCAATGAGATCTCTTGCTTTGTCAGCACATGTGTCTCCTCCGACAATTCATTTATAAGAGCTCAGTTATGGGCCCTAGAAGGGGTCCCCCTTCTTGCAACTGGTGGGGACTCTTCTTTGCTGAGACTGACCCCTGACCACTCGGGGTACTCAGAGGCCAGTTTGCCTGCCAATGGACCAGACCCAGCGGCCGCAACTGGGACCCTTTTGTCCCTGGTCTCCTCCTGATGCAGGCAACTGGCCAGAGTGCCCCGACTGGTAAGGAACAAGAGACTTTATTGACCTCTCTCCCCTTCCCTCTCTCTGTCCTCTCCTTAGCCCTTCCTATCCTTCCTGTTCTTCTAATCCCCCGGTCCTGGACGCAGGAATTTGGGCGAAGGGCCTCAGCTTGAGCTGAGGACTGGAGACTGATCACCTCCTCTTGGCAGAGAACTCAAATTGCGGTAGGGCCGAGTTCCAGTCCTCCCTTCTCTGGAAGCCTAGGGAAAAGTCCCGTAACGCCTGGGTGTCTGCAGGTGGCAGGAGACGTCTGTAAGGCCACCCCTTTTGCCCCCCTTTCCCGCCTCCTCCTCCTCTTTCTTTTCCTTTCCTCCTCTTAAAACCTTTGAAGACATCTAAAGTTCTGTGTCTCTATAGAATGTTTTCTGAGAGACTGTATTCTTGTATTTAAGGTTGTGTTTAAGGGAGTGTCTGATGAGGACTACCAGGTTTATATGTGTGTGTTTTAATTCTGTGTTCTGTGTTGTGATTTTTGATGGCCATTTTGCTTTTTGTTAGAACTTGATTTTCTTTCCCTGTGCCTTGAGACCAGGGCTCTCAGGAACAATTATCTAGACCATCTCTAACTCCTGAGACTGAGGGGAAAAGGGGAAAAGCCTTTAAAAATTTTTATTTATTTCACCTTTTTTATAAACTAGTAAATTTTATATTGTAATATCTAATTCATGACCAAAGTTAAAAAATGAAGCTAGATCTTGCACTGTCTGTCTAAATATGCCTTGGTATGTCTTTGTCTCTGGGTAATATTTTTTAGGTTAATTTGTAAAAGAGCTCTAATTAATTGGCTTTAAAAAAAAAAGGTAAGTGCTTACAAATCAAATAATTCTAAATTAAACAATAAATTCCAGGTTCAGGTAAACTAGAAAATATTCAGTATTAAATACCTGATATTAATGTTTGTTTGTTGACCTATCTAATATAGACATGTCTTGGAGTAATTAACATCAAGTAAAATATTTTCATTATGCCTAGGTTTATTATAAGTTAAATATTGTTATATTGTAATATCTGTTACAAGTTTGTCAGCAAGGAAAGTACCTCAAGTAAAGAAACTTCAAAAAAAAAGGGGGGGGGGGTAAATGAGATATGAGCTTTTGAACTTTATTAAGATTAAAAATGTCTGTCTAAAACAGTTTCTCTAGATTTTGGTAACCTAAATTTCTGAAGTTGTGCTAAACTAATAACAGAAGTTTATTAAATAGCTAGGTCATTTCCAAATAAAATAAGATTCTGAAACATTCATTACTGAATACTAACTTACAGAGAAACTAAAGATTTTAGACTATTAATAAATAATGTTTGATGTCATCCTGAGATGTTCACTAGAATTTTTTTAGAAATTATCACTGGTATTTATGCTCACCAATCTATAGAACGCTAATATAAAGGTAAATTCTTGGTTGCTTAAAGAAAGTAGGATGTGTGTCTTCAGTAAAGAAGGTATGAATAATGAAGTTACATTTTATAAAAAAAAAGGGGGGGCGGGGGAGTAAATCTGACTTACAGGTGGCTGGTTCAGGATGGGAGAACAAAGTAATGGGTACAGAAAGTGTTAAAAAGGTTTGATGAAAAGTGCAAATATATTATTTCACAGTGATCTATATGATTCTACCTGACAGAGCACTATAAACCCTTTTGATATTTATTGACAAAACTGCTTAAATAGCTTGACTTCTAGCTGACTTTGGGATGCTTCAGAGGGCCCCTGAGACATCCTAAAGAGCTATTAAAGAGCTATTAAACTACCTGAGTTCATTTGACATGTTAAATTACATGGGAATTATTGTTGGAGGAGTGACAAATCTTCTCAGGTTATATTGTATGGTTGATGCTACTTATATAGATATCCTAGAAATTATGTGAAATTCATGAAAATCTGATATGTACTGGTAAAATGTCAGTTATAATTTTAGTTATCACGTTTAAGTGTTACAAATCATAACAATGACCAGGCTACTTTGTCAATTACAATTTAATTAGATTTTAAACATGCCTTATATGGTTTCACTCTCATGCCTTAAAAAAAAAAAAAAATACTGCTAGTTCTTCAAGATTTATAAAAAGACTTTTCTAAGATTAACTGAAAAATTTCGGTTGTTTGCTGTCCGGTAAATTGGTAACAGACTGGAATTTAGTCTACTCTCTATGTTAAGAGAACAAAGTTTTCCTAGAATGAACCTTTCAATAACAAATTATGAATTTCTTTGCCTTTAAGTGATTTATATTTGTTTTTAAAATCTTTTGATACTTTAGTAAAGTAAATAAGTGTTATATAAGATTATGGTACATATAAAAGCTCATTCTGCTTCTACCAAAAATAACCCCTCACTGTTAGACTTGTGCTGTCTTAATGTCTTAAAACTGACAAGCCCCTGCTTACACTTCTAAATCTTTTCAAGACTTTTGTACAAGGTTTCATATAAAACATAGCACAGGTATCCCTTATAACCCACAGGGACAAGCCATCGTAAAAAGAGCACATCAGACCCTAAAAACTCAAATTTTAAAACCACATAAAGGTGGAATTAAGTATAGTTCCCCTCACCAGATTCTACAACACACTGTTTTTGTAATATACAATCTAAGCACTGATTCATTTGGGGTTACTGCAATGCTCCGACATTGGAGTCCAGAGCAGCAGAGTACAAAACTTCTGGTTAAATGGAAAAACCTTCTTTCAGGACAATGGAGGGGTCCTGACCCATTACTAACCAGCGGCCGAGGGTGTGCTTGTATTTTCCCCCAGGGTGCTGAGTAGCCAATTTGGATCCTGGACAGACTGATTCACCATGTCACAGTCCCCCAGACATCCGTTTCCCCCATTGCTTTGACCACAAAAGAAGAAGGACACTCCTCTGCCCCTGCCTCCGCCGCCCACCTAGAAGGTCCAGCAGACTCTGAAACAACCGGCAATGGAGATCCCGGAAGAACAAATGGAAACCACCAGGACGTCCTGCGTGGGCAACTCAACAAGCCTCCATACCCACATGGGGGCAAATTAAGTCACTTTGCCATCTAGCACAGGGAATAGCTTCTCTACAGGGATCCTCAGCCTCTCCTGAAAGGGTTTTTATTGCTATGTTTGCTTTACTGTCTTGGCAGGCAAGTGCTACCTCTTCTACATCAGAAAAACACTGGGCATATTTCCCTGATCCCCTGACCTTCCAAGTAGTTACTTGGAACAATGACCCTATACGGGTCAACACAGACCAGCCTCATCTCTTGGGAGGATACTATACTTCTTATAATAAAGATCATTATACTTTCAGGGGATTAACGGATGACCTTCCCTTTTGCTTTAACTTCCCCATAGTCATATAAGAGATCTTATCACTCCCTCTAAGGAGGGGTGTGTCGGAACCTCCAAGAAAGCAATTTTGACAGATACCCCAGCACAAAAATTTTCAGATAAAACAGGAGATTGGCTGGTTTGGATATTACAGGCCCGTATGCCCGGGGTCCTTGACCCCTATAAATCCTTGTTCCTTAATGCTCCACCAAAATATCCCAATTGTATTGATGTTGCTCCTTCAGATGTCGTATGGAAAACTATAGACAACCGCCTGGGATATCCGGTATGAAAATCTTGTGCTTATAATTCGAGAATAGATTATAGAATACCGAGAGGCAGAAACTATTCGGTACAAGACTGGAGCAATCCAAATCCAAGTCAGAATCTGGGATCTGTTTCTGACCATGTCAGTAGGTTTAACAATTGAAAATATGATTCCCTCCCTTGGCCATTGGTGGCCAGCAGATGATGTTATAATCAATTTGTTCCCCCCATGTTGCCCTATACAACAAAGGGTAAAACTTTTTGGCAACCAGAAACTTGGAGAGCCCTTGCTGCCACCTCCGTTGTTACTCTATCTTGGCCAGAAAACGATTCCACCTATTCTGTGCTGGCTTGTTTACCCTCCCCTTATGTTTTTTTGTTTGCTAATGATTCAAAAAGGCTTCATATACAAATGAATTATTCAGGTGGATCAAATATAGTCTACTGTGAACAATGCATGCTTTCATCCGGTTTAACCCCTCAATATAATCTTTGTTCTTTTGTGGTGCTGCAACGTCCACCCTACCTTATGGTGCCTGTCACAGTGAATGCCTATTGGTATGACAATTACGGTTTAGTCGTTCTGCAACAACTACAAGATTTAATGCGTTCCCGATGGTTTGTAAGACTACTTATTCTAGGGATTTCAGCTTTGATAACAGCAATTACCTCTGTCACTGTGGCAGCGATATCATTGACTCAACAGGTACATACTGCTCAATATGTCAATGATATGTCAAAAAATGTTTCTTTAGCTCTAGCTATGCAAGAATTTATAGATAGAAAATTAGAAGTAAAAATAGATGCCCTAAAAGAAGCAGTCATGCATATTGGAACTGAGTTGCAGGCTTTAAGGGTAAAGTTAGCACTATCCTGTCACGTTGACTATTGATGGATCTGTGTAACACCCCTGAAAGTAAATGATACAGATTACAGTTGAGAAAGGATTAAAAATCATATTTCAGGTGTATGGAATAGCTCCAGCATTAGTTTAGATCTTAGAAAGCTTCACGGTCAACAAAAACCTTAGAACATTCCCGCCTGCACTTTACTGCTGCAGGAGCTGCTAATGAATTTTTTCATACCTTTTCTAACTTTATTACTGGAAAAAATATCCTATCAACTATCTTCTGTTATGCTGCTGTAGCAGCCCTAATTTTACTTCTCATTATAATCCTTCCTTGCATTGTCAGAACTCTCTAGCAGAGCACTCAAAAGCTCGCGACTGAGATCCATCTGGCTGTCTTAAAAAATAAAAAAGGTGGAGATGCTAGGAGCCGGCACACGAGATCCCACCCATGACAAGGTCATGAGGGAGAAAACCTGACGGGCAAGGCGGATCAGGTTTTCAGGGATTCCGAAAAGCTGCCCCCGGCGCTCACCTTAAAGATATCTGTCTTTCTGATGCTTGCTTCAATAGACTACTTCCTAATTTCTGTGACACAGGCAGAAGGCCTTCCCCGATCTCTTTCCAAATAAGAATCAGTTTAGAACTTTAATCAATAAGTTTCCCAGGTGGTGGTATTTTATGAGATTATCCAGGGTGAAAGGAGGGTTTTAATTTAAACTCCTTTGCTGGCATTTTAGTTTGTTTGGCAAATGTGTTTATGC
The DNA here is from genome assembly GCF_019320065.1 of Cervus canadensis. Classification (NCBI taxonomy): domain Eukaryota; kingdom Metazoa; phylum Chordata; class Mammalia; order Artiodactyla; family Cervidae; genus Cervus; species Cervus canadensis. Next base: position 49,759,770 of record NC_057394.1, read on the forward strand.
CCTTGGTACTAATATGCATGATTGCTTATAATACCCTAATCATAAAACAGCATCAAGAACCTGATCACATAAAGGCCCTAATAGGCACAGAGCCCTTCAGGGGTGAGGAAGCCCTATTAGAGAACATAAAAATTTTATTCTAAAAGTGGTTATAGTTAAAGCTTTAGAAAAATAAGAGTTTAAAATTGTTAATTTTAACCAGGAATGCTAAACAGGGGCTGCCTCACTGGAGCTGCAGGGTCTTTGTGTGGTAAACCTTTCAGATAAGTTTAACTGATAACTTCTGCAAAAGGACTGACCTTTGTGTTCATTAAAGAACAGATTACTGAAAACAGCTTTGCATTCACCTAGGTCATAAAATGTCAATAGGCCCCAAGGCCAGAAGATAATGTACAAGACCCTCATAAACAAAGAAGTATGCAGAAAACACCTTGGTTTCGTGAAGAACAAGCTGATGTAATGTTAAACTATCTTCCCCTTAGAAATGTACTAATTTAGGGTATAAAAGCCAAGGTAAAAAATAAAGCATTGCCAGACTGCCAGACCCTGCAAACACCCCCGTCTGGTCATTCTCTTTCTCTCTCTCTCTCCCTCCCTCGCAGACTTGGCTCTATCAAGGCTGGTCTCACGTGTCTTCTCTCTCTCTCTCTCTCACCGTTGCAGTTCATCCTGAGGGTATCCCCTGGATCCTGCCGAGGCTGGACCCCGGACCCTGCCTTATGTAAATTGGGTTAGCCAGGAGTGCTGTTTGTTTTACCTGAGGTCCTCACTCTGGTCCTCGGACCTTCCTTTGTTCTATTTTTGCGGGCTTTTCCCTTCCTTGTCTTTTAGCCACAGCCATTCTGGATTCCTTTTTCCTATTCTAACTACCTGACACATATTCAGCAAGAAATATTTGACTGTATCTTTAAAAATTGTAAAAGTTATTTCTGAATAATAATTCTTCATCTAGAAACTATAATTTCCAGAAAAGTTGCCCTATTCATACATAGAAGATTATTTCATTGAATATATTATAAATATTAAAAGCTAAAATTTGATTATAATGAATGCTATAGCAAAAGAAAATGCACAGTTCATTTATCAAAGTGAGCTAGAGGAATCCATCTGTACCAATTTAAAATAATATCAACATATTAATAAGAAAAAAGTTGGTTGCCAAAGATTGTGGTTATATTTATATGAATAGACATATACATAATCACAATAAAAGAAATTTATATCAGCCCAATAGCTGTATTTTTGTGTTGTAATTTGGGAGAATATCACTTTGATAACATATTTTAGGAATCTTTGAATTTTGAAGGTGTATGTATTACTTTTGTTATAAGAAAGCTATGAAAGACAGAACTTTTTTAGCTACCACCTTACTTCTCTCTTCATAGTGAAACTTAAAGAACATTCCTTACTTTTTCTTTGGCTTGACATCTCTCATTCCTTCTACAAACCATGTTTCCTCTCAATATCTTCTCTTGCCATAGGTTTTCAAGAGGTAAAAAAATAAAAGAGGAAAATAGGGGGAAATGAAATGTTTTTTGTTGTTGTTGTTGTTTTGTTTTGTTTTGTTTTGTTTTTTCAATGTAAGTTAAAATGATTCTTTTTTCTGGCTTTTATTTGAGAGTACTCTTCTTCAATGAACTATTTTACTCATCATTTTCTTTTTACTTCTTTTGCCTTCTTGCTCACTTTTTTTTTTTTTTCTGCTTCTTGTCTACTTTTGACAATAGCAAAAACATTTGTTGATTGCTCAACATTCATTCCCATTTTTATACCGGCTAACAGACTTTTAACTTTGTTCAAATAATCACCTCTCCCCTTCATTTCTCAAGAGATATTTACTCCATCTCCAACACAGAGGTAAATGCTGAATGGACTGAACCAATCAGAGTGAAACAATCCCCCAGTTAATGTAAAGGGTGGCCATGTGGTCTGTTCCTATTCAGTGAGATTTTATAACATATCTAAGATCACAGATGGCTTTCCACAAGGTTCAGTGGTAAAGAATATACCTGCCAATTCAGGAGACACAGCAAATACAAGTTCCATCCCTGGGTCAGGAAGATCCCCTGGAGAAGGTAATGGCAGCCCACTCCAGTATTCTTGCCTGGAGAATTCCATGGACAGAGGAGCCTGGCATGGTACAGTCCACAAGGTTGCAAAGAGTTGTACAAGACTGAGTGACTGAGCACGCATGAATGCAAGGTCGCAGATAGACTTGAATGGTTTTCTATGTATTTTAATGTTACTTCTAATGACTACAACACTTTGTAACCATGATAAAATCACTCTGAGGGCAGAAACACAAATGAGGATGATGAAGCACAAAGGAGATGAGAGTGTTAAATCATTACAAAAAAGAGAAAGAATCTAGAAAACTGCCTTTCAGTTCTTGTTCCATGGACAATTCATTTTCTTGCTATATAAGTCAATTTAACTTAAGGTTTCCAGATACTTACAGCCCAAAGAATCCTAAATAGGAGATTGGTATGTGCTCTAGAATGCTTCATTCATCACCTGTCATCCTGACTGTCCACTCACTGAGGGGCCACATATAGTAATGGCCTTTGGAATTGTAACTTCTAGGTCTCTATCTCAGACTTCTCTGCTTCTAACTTCATGTTGGTGCCTCATGTGTACTTTTCCCCCCGCACTCAATTGTACATTTTAAATGATTGAATTAAATGTGAGTTGCATCTGAATAAAGACGTTAAAGAAGGAGAGACAGAATCAGTAAATAGTTCAATGTGTTAGTCGTTCAGTCATGTCTGACTCTTTGTGACCCTATGAACTTTTATCTGCCAGGTGCCTCTGTCCGTGGAATTCTCCAGGCAAGAATACTGAAGCGGGTAGCCATTCCCTTCTTAGGGGATCCTCCCAACCCAGGGATGGAACTGTGATCTCCCACGTTGCAAGCAGGTTCTTTACCACCTGAGCTGCAAGGAGAGCCCCAGTCTACCCTAATTCATTCTAATCTGACACTTCCCACCCCAATTTTGAAACCATTCATTTTCCTTTTATAGGCATACAACTCTTAACTGCTTGTGGTTATATCAGCCAAGAAAAATGTAAAAGTACTTTAGTTCATGAGCTTTTGTGTGGGGAACAAGCAGGGACTTGAGTTGCCAGCTACTGTGCCTTTAAGTCAGTTTATTTCTGTTCATCTTGCAAGAAATTTAAGAAAATAGAAGTTTTGTTGTAGGGAATAAATTCAAAGTTCACAAGCAAATATTGTAAAAAAAAAAAAAATCACAAAATGATGTAACTAATAAAAATGCAATAAACTTGCAAAGGCCAGAAAAAAAAAAATGATAAAAGTGAGAAGAAATACACCAAGTTTGAATCCTAATTCTACAGCTTCCTAGCAGGATGATGTTAGGCAAAACACTAACCATTTCAAGCACTGTTTTTCTGTTTCATGAAATGGAGTTTTTATACTAAGCAAGGTTGTTCTTAAGGTTAGAAATAATGTATATAAGTGCCTGGCACTGAATAAATGGTAGTAATTGTTGTAAACGCCATACATAGAGGCTATACCTTTGCTCTAAAAATATTATGCATATTACTTTATTAATTCTGAGTAAACTTACAGTAGTCAGGATAAGCTATTATGGTGCAAAAAAGTGTGACCAATCACACATAGATTCCTAAAATGTACGTCTGGAAATGACACATGCTATTTTGCCTCCATTTTCCTGGCTGAACCAAGTCACATGGAGATATTTCTCTTCAAAAGAGTAGGGAATTCCATCTTAAACATATGCATAGAAGATGATAAAACAGAATACTTCCCAACAGCCTTACTGATTACCACACAGTGTTATGAGGGAAATATTTATTTATGACAGTGAATATGTGCATTTTATAGTCAATCTGTTCTCAATGAAATAAATTTTCTACTCTCTAATCTCCAACTCACGTCAGAAACTCAGGAATCATCTTAAATTTATCTTTCCCCTTCATGTTTTTATCTTTTTAACCTGCAAATAATGTTGATTCCACATCATTAACATATGTTGTCTCTCTAAAGGTACTAAAATATGGATTCTAAAGTCAAGCTTCCAGGGTTTAAATTCTATCTCGGCCATTTTCTTGCTGTATACTAGTTATGATACTGAGTGAATCACTTAACCTCTCTGAGCTTCAGTGTCTTCATCTGTAAAATGGTATTAGATGGCCAAATTTATACATATTGTGAGAATAGTTGTATAAATTGAAAGGGATTATGAATGTAAGCACTCACAACAGTGCACAGCACTTGAAAAATACTCAAAATATATAAGTTATGGTGATTTACTTAGTGATCTTTATCCTCCCCCACTTCATTTCAATTGCTCTTGTGAGTTCAAGTTCTCACCATTTTTTATCTAAATTATAGAACTACACTTTCCCCATCTCCTTTCTCAATTTCTTTCAATCCATTCTCATGTTGTGAGAGGTCTCACCCAATTATTTCTTCACTTAGGGAACTTTCTCAGTAAAATCTGTTCATACAACCACCAATATGCAATATTTCCACTGTATAATTGTAAGGGATTTGCTTTAGGTCATAACTCAATGGTCTAGTGGTCCTCCCTACTTTCTTCAATTTAATTCTGAATTTGACAATAAGGAGTTCATGATCTGAGCCACAGTCAGCTCCTTGTTTTGTTTTTGCTGACTGTATAGAGCTTCTCCATCTTTGGCTGCAAAGAATATAATCAATTTGATTTCGGTATTGACCATCTGGTGGTGTCCATTTGTAGAGTCTTGTGTTCTTGGAAGGCGGCGTTTGCTATGACGAGTGAGTTCTCTTGGCAAAACTCGGTTAGCCTTTGATCTGCTTCGTTTTGTACTCCAAAGCCAAACTTGCCTGTTATTCCAGGTATCTCTTGACTTCCTACTTTTGTATTCTAGTCTCCTATAATGAAAAGGACATCTTTTATGGGGTGTTAGTTCTAGAAGGTCTTGTAAGTCTTCATTGAACCATTCAGCTTCTTCAGTATTACTGATTGGGGCATAAACTGAACAGTTTGCTTGGAAACAAACAGAGATCATTCTGTCATTTTTGAGATTGAACCCAAGTACTACATTTTGGACTCTTCTCTTGACTATGATGGCTACTCAATTTCTTCTAAGGGAGTCTTGCCCACAGTAGTGGATGAGTTAAATTCACCATTCCAGTCCATTTTAGTTCGCTGATTCCTAAAATGTCAATGTTCACTCTTGCCATCTCCTGTTTGACCACTTCCAATTTGCTTTGATTCATGGACCTAACATTCCATGTTCTTATGCAATATTGCTTTTTACAGCATCAGACGTTACTTCCATCACTAGTCATATCCACGACTGGGTGTTGTTTTTGCTTTGGCTCCATCTCTTCATTCTTTCTGGAGTTATTTCTCCTCTGATCTCCAGTGGCATATTGGGCACCAACTGACCTGGGGAGTTCATTTTCAGTGTCCCATCTTTTTGCATTTTCATTCTGTTCAAGGGTTCTCAAGGCAAGAATACTGAAGTGGTTTGCCATTCCTTCTCCAATGGACCACGTTTTGTCAGAACTCTCCACCAGAAACACCATTCAGGTATGACCTAAATCAAATCCACTACAATTATGCAGTGAAAGTGACAAATAGATTCAAGGGATTAGATCTGATAAACAGAGTGCCTGAAGAACTATGGATGGAGGCTCATGACATTGTATAGGAGGCAGGGCTCAAGATCATTCCCAAGAAAAAGAAACGCAAAAAGTCAAAATGGCTTTCTGAGGAGGCCTTACAAAGAGCTGAGAAAAGAAAAGATGAAAAAGGGAAAAGAGAAAAGGAAAGATATATCCATTTGAATGCAGAGTTCCAAAGAATATCAAAGAGAGATAAGAAAGCTTTCCTCAGTGATTAATGTAAAGAAATAGAGGAAAACAATAAAATGGGAAAGCCTAGAGATCACTTCAAAAAAATTAGATATACCAAGGGAATATTTCATGCAAAGATGGGTGCAATATAGGACATAAATGGTATGGACCTAACAAAAGCAGAAGATATGAAGAAGAGGTGACAAGAACACACAGAAGAACTATACAAAAAAGATATTCATGAACCAGATTGCTATGATGGTGTGGTCACTCATTCATTCTAGGAGCCAGACATCCTAGAATGAGAAGTCAAGTGGGCCTCAGGAAGCATCACTATGAACAAAGCTAGTGGAGGTGATGGAATTCCAGCTGAACTATTTTAAATCCTAAAAGATGATGCTGTGAAAGTGCTGGACTCAATATGCCAGCAAATTTGGAAAACTCAGCAGTGGCCACAGGACTGGAAAAGGTAAGTTTTCATTCCAATCCCTAAGAAAGGCAATGCCAAAGAATGCTCAAACCACCACACAGTTGCACTCATCTCACACACTAGCAAAGTTATTCTCAAAATTTCCAAGCCAGGCTTCAACAGTACATGAACCAAGAACTTCTAGATGTTAAAGCAGGATTTAGAAAAAGCAGAGGAACCAGAGATCAAATTGCCAACACCCACTGGATCATCGAAAAAGCAAGAGAATTCCAGAGAAACATCTACTTCTGCTTTATTGACTATGCCAAAACCTTTAACTGTGTGGACCACAACAAACTGTGGAAAGTTCTTAAAGAGATGGAAATACCAGACCACCTTACTTGCCTTCTGAGAAATCTGCATGCAAGTCAAGAAGCAACAGTTAGAACTGGACATGAAACAACAGACTGGTTCCAAATCAGGAAAGTAGTATGTCAAGGCTGTATATTGTCACCCTGCTTATTTAACTTATGTGCAGAGCACATCATGAGAAATGCTGGCTCAATAAAACACAGACTGGAATCAACATTGGCGGAAGAAATATCAATAACCTCATATATGCAGATGACATCACACTTATGGCAGAAAGCGAAGAACTAAAGAGCCTCTTGATGAAAGTGAATGAGGAGAGTGAAAAAGTTGGCTTAAAACTCAAGATTCAGGAAACTAAGATCATGGCATCCGGTCCCATCACTCCATGGCAAATAGATGGAGAAACAATGAAATCAGTGAGATACTATTTTGGGGGGGCGGGTTCCAAAATCCCTGCAGATGGTGATGGCAGTCATGAAATTAAAAGACACTTGCTCCTTGAAAGGACAACTATGACTGTCTTAGACAGCAGATTAAAAAGCAGAGACATTACTTTGCCAACAAAAATCCATCTAGTCAAACCTATGGTTATTCTAGTAGTTATGTATGAATGTGAGAGTTGGGTTACAAAGAAAACTTAGCACAGAAGAACTGATGCTTTCAAACTTGGGTGTTGGAGAAGACCCTTGAGAGTCTCTTGGACTGCAAGGAAATCCAACCAGTCAATCCTAAAGGATATCAGTCCTGAATATTCACTGGTAGGACTGATGCTGAAGCTGAAGCTCTAATACTTTGGCCACCTGATGCAAATAACTTACTCACCGGAAAAGACCCTGATGCTGGGATAGATTGAAGACAGGAGGAGAAGGGGACGACAGAAGATGAGATGGTTGCATGGCATCACTGACTCTATGGACATGAATTTGAGTAAGCTCTGGGAGTTGGTGATGGACAGGGAAGCCTTATGTTCTGCAATCCACAAGGTTGCAAAGAGTCAGACACGTCTGAGTGACTGAACTTAACTGACGGAATCTTTCAGTTAGTCTCATTGTCAATGGCATATAATCTAAGCTCTGTAGGTCAGCAGGCAATGCCCTGATAATAGGTATTTTTCCTTTCTTTCTCATTTCCAGAAGCACTAGACCCTCTCAAAACCCAAGGTATTTGTAAGTGCCATTTCTGATCCCCAGAAAGAATTTCTGTTTTCCTTAGGATTGTCACAATTTTGTATTTGAGGATCAGCTAAGTTACCATTATTTCTAGGCATTCTTGATCTCTTCAGGACTCACTATACATTTATATTCTGTGCCTACTTGAATCTCTAGCACATCATTTTTCCTGTGTGGCAAATATTTCTTCATGAGTGTTGACTATTTTTTTTTAAATTTTCTCTTTGTTTGTTTGTTTGTTTGTTTTTAGGATACAGTCTCTGCAGATCCAGATATTTTGCCTTTTATCTCTGTATCCATAAGACCTACAATATCAATGAGCACATGACACATATTCGATAAATGGGTTAAAAGAATAAAACAATGAGCTATGTGTAACCTCTAATTTCTAGTTATCTAAAATCTATTAGCCTAGAATTTATCAACACAATTCAAATACCACCACACTAACCCAAGATAATCTTTCTTCCTTGGAAATGGTTAAATTTTGTGATTAAGCAAATAAGCAAGCTATTAATTTAAAAGCATTTATGGAAAAATTTTATTTATTGCATAAATTGCATGCATTCAAGAAATATTTACTGAATAGCTACCATGTGCCAGAGTCTGTTATGAAAGTAAGTACACTTGCTCATTAATCAACAAAAATGGCAAAAGCTTCCTGAAGCACAAAATATTTTATTACTATTTGTTAGTTCCAACTTTTATCTCGTCTTCCCAAGAATATTAGTCTCCATAATATCCAGATTTTGTTTACATTTTATAGTCTCTGAAAGGCAGTATTGTTCCCTGAATTTAAATATTTTCTTCCCCAACCACTATTTTCTGTCTTTTTCATTCTCTTTGTATTTTTCTTCACTGTATTTTCTTCACTTTTTCTCCCTCTTCTTGAAAAATCTACATGTATTCAATTGTATATAGTTAAGATGTACAGTTTCTCTCAAATTTCACACACACTTCAACTATTCCATTCTGTTTTTTAGACACTTGAGGATTTTGCGTTTTGGGATACTGAGAAATTGGGAATGAGCACTGATAATTAATGAGCATATAAAATTTCACCATAGTAGTGTTTTCTCTAATCATGTACTGCTTTCTCTTGAAACTTCACCTGATGAGGTTCCTTTTTAGTCTATTACTGATGACTCCTATATCACAGATGTTGCTTACATGGTGTTTGGAAAGTAGGTAAATGTGCTTACCTGAGTTTTTTCTATTGAGTCAAAAATGAAAATTAAGTACTTACTGCCTATCTCATGACAGACTAACACTTAAATCACAAAATTGAACAAGATCAAATATGCATTTTTCATTTTGTCAGCAAGTGGGATAACCAAAGACAAGTTCTTCAACTTATTGCTTTAACTTAAATAATTTGGTAATATAAAGATTGTTAAGATTACTACTTTATACATTTTCTTTATAACTACACTTCACTCTCTTAAGTGTGTGCATCTGTGTGTGTGTGTGCTTGTGTTACATGACTGTGATTTCCCCTTAAATAAATGAAGAAAATCTGTAAATCTCACCCCAACTTCATAACCCCCAGATTAAGTTCTGATAGGACAGATCACCACAAAAGGACTGTTTTAAAGAACTCTTTAATGGTTATATGATTAACATTGAACTGTTGTTGCTTAGTAAGTTACATTGATCCAGATGATCCAAGGGAAGAAACTAGTATTTTAAATAATGTGTAAAATTGTTTGGAAACTACTTGATATAAGGTGAGAAGATTCTATTTTTGAAGTCAGGCAGGGTGTATGTGAATTCAAAAATTACATTGAGACATGTTTCTTAAAATTTGTAGACTTCTTTATTTAATATTCTTATACTGAAAGCAACATAAATTGAATTAGTGAAAAGAGTATCAGTATTCTGCAAATAAAATGGCATTAGTTAAGGTCATTTCACGTTGGCTCCCATATAAAGCAAAGTTAAGAGCAATTACAATAATATAAATTATGCTAGACTTGCCTAGAAATTGCTGCACAAATTCATATAGGATCAGAAACTCAAGCAGCAAGACAAAATAGTAATATACTTAGTCCCTTAAGAGGAGTTATTAAAAAAAGAAAGAAAGAAAGAAAACACTACTAATGATGAAATGAGAGCAGCAATATTATTAATATTTAAATAAATAATTAATTATTTATTGCATAACCTAGATGAATTGGGTATAAGATGAGAATAGCAAAATATGATTGAAGTAATATATTGTAGAACCTATATATAAAAAGAGATCATAGGATCCTAATTTACCCACAATTAAAATCATTTATACGTTTTATCATTCTTAGAATAAATGTCATTAATGACAGAAGCTGTAAAGCAAAATACTTCATGATCCATTTTTTAATACTTCGTGATCCATTGATCTTTAAATCAATCTTTCTTAGTCTAATATCTTGGCACATTTGTTGAATTTTATTCAAAAAATAAGCAAGTATTTATAAAGTAGCCCCAGACACCATAATAGGCTCAGGGGAATCAGCAATGAATGAAAAATGTCTCTTCACTTATAGACTTTACTTTCTATGAATGAAGAAAGATAGTGAATAGATACACATGATACATAGTGGTTGATAGTGTAGTGGAGGAAAAAATGAAGATTAAGAATAATCTTTAGCTTAATGAAGATTAAAAGAAGAGATTCTTATATGAAATATCATCTCTTTGTTCTATGATTATGTGCCCAATTCTTATAGCAAGAGGCTATGTGGAAATTTCCTGAGGTACTTAAAAACATGAAGTACTTAAAGAGAGTGAAATTAAAAGATTATTTAAAGTCTATCAGGGATCCATGAGCATGTTGGAAAACAACGGAAGACACAGCTGAGGTAAAAGTACCTATGTGATCAGGGATACCTTGAGGCAGAAGTGGGAGGCAGCTAGTCTGTGAATAAAAATAGAATATAAGCAAGTGTATACCATGAACAAACACCGGAGTCAACATGTTCAGAATATTCAAAAGTACAATGCTGGGTGGAAGAGGTATATTATGGAATAGTTGAGTAGGATAGAGAAGCTTTTATTGAATTATAGAAACTTTTTTTAGATTATGTCAAATCAAATTCTTAGTATATAATCTATTAATTGTGCATTTATATTGTTACAAATTGAAGACAGTTATCTTTCAAGAGTTAAAGCTGGAGCAACAATTGGAGATTTCTAGACATATCTTAATATGTCCTGGGTCGTGACTTTAGTTTTATTTAATTAGATGAGATAGTTTGATCTGTAAACTTACTTTTCTACTACAATTATTCAGCATGAGTTATTGGGCTTCTTTCTCATTTTGTATGTGTGACTTAAGAGAAATCTATACCCAAGCCCAGGTGTATTCCGCACTGAAGAAGCAACTGTGAAACTCAATATAAGTAAAAATGTTCTTTTTGTTTGTTTGTTTTTTGTTTTTGTTTTTTTTTAATAAAGAAGTCCTAGAAGAATTTCTTTAACTTAACTTTTCGGACATAGTTAATGCTTTACTTAGTTTATTCTAAATTATTTCCTATATTAATTGATTTTCCTGTATAGGGTGTTATGCCTCTTTATGAAGAGATATCATAGGAAAAATGATGCTACTTTTTTTAATGAAAACATAAACACTAAATATAGAAAACTAATGAAGCTGACTGTCCCATAGAGTTGAACTTACATGCCCTTCAAAGAGAGAATCGACCTCATTATTAGCAGCTTATAGGAAGTTGCAATGAACAAATGCAAAGGATACATTTTGCCAAGATTTTGTTTCTTGGCACTGATGCATAATCAAGTTGAAGTTACTTTAATCAAGTAACTGTGGATCTGGAAAACAGAGCACAATTGGTAAAGTTCAAAGGAACACTTAGAAATTTCCCACATTTAAAACCTTTGTTAAGCTCAGGTCTAAACAGCGGAGGAGGCAATGGCAACCCACTCTGGTACTCTTGCCTGGAAAATCCCATGGACGGAGGAGCCTAGTAGGCTGCAGTCCATGGGGTTGAGAAGAGTCGGACACGACTGAGCGACTTCACTTTCATGCATTGGAGAAGGAAATGGCAACCCACTGCAGTGTTCTTGCCTGGAGAATCCCAGGGACGTGGGAGCCTGGTGGGCTGCCGTCTGTGCACAGAGTCGGACACGACTGATGCGACTTAGCAGCAGCAGCAGCAGACTAAACAGAGGAACTTATTATACAGTAATGAGTGACATAGTACTGAATCCTAAGGAACACTTCTTGATTATATTATATAGTGAAATAGAAGTCACTACTTAAAGCTCACTGGAATGATAATTTCAAAACTTTGTTTCAAAATGTAATGTCTTGATCAGTATACATATGTGAAGTGTACCATTTTAATAAATTACAATTAAGGGGCTTCCCTGGTGGCTCAGAGGTAAAGAATCCATTTGCAGACATGGATTCAGACCCTGGGTTGGGAAGATCCTCTGCAAAGGGAAATGGCAACCCATTTCAGTATTCTTGCCTGGAAAATCCCGAGGACAGAGGAATCTGATGGGCTACAGTTCATGGGCTCACGAGATTTGGACCGAACTTAGCCACTAATCCACCACCACTACTACTATCAACAAAAATCTTATTTCACAAGCAACTTTTTCTTTCTTTCTTTCCTTCTTTTTTTTAACTTTTTCTTTATATTATAAATGGAAGCACTTGATTATTTCTTTATCAATAGCAGTTTATTGACTTATACCTCAAAAAAATGTCAACAAGTTCCACATTATACAAGCAATGACAGTGAAAAAAAAAATCAAAGGAGAACTAATTGTAATTAAGGAAACTTCAAATTGCCCTCATCTCTGTAATCAGCAGTGCTTAGAAATACAGAACTAACCAGCACTCCTAGAAATATAATGAGCAGTGATAGAAATATAGAAATGTAATCATCAGTGGCAGAAATATGAAAATATTACCACAGCAAGAGAAGTTGGGAAAAATCATATAAGTCTTTAATGAATTGTTGGTAAAATTTATACATATTTTATGTCCATAAAGAAGCTTGGAAAGCTGGCTATCAAATTTACAAATATATGTTAAACTGTTCACCACCACCCCAAGTCAAATCATGATTGTTATCCAAATCTTACAATTCTGAGTACTGGGTTTGGAGATGAGGTTTGCAAATACCCTTAAAAGTTGTTATCTGAACCAAAAGCCTTCACTTGATAAATACTTTCTACCTCTTTTTTCTTTTTTTTTTTTCTTTTTTGATATGGAGAAAGACCTCATTATTACATCTCTGTGTGACACCTGAATATCTAACCATGTCATATAACTATCTCAGTCCTTGTAAATTGCTCTTTCCTAAGTTCCAGCCAACTTTTGAAGTAATATCTGATAATTACATAATTTAATTCATTCAGCTGCCCTCAACTTTTACAATATGTTGTTAGCTCTTCATTACAACCACATGTTGAAATACTTGAACTAAAGATGATAATGATACTACTTGTCCCAAGAAAGTATCAGTTAATTGTGATCCTACATACATAATACTTTGCCCAATCATTTCTACTTAAAATGATTATGAGAATGTCTGTGTTGTGATAAACTGACACTTATGTGAGCATTTTATGAAATTCAAGTATTCAATAAAAATTCTAGGATGATCATATAATTTACCAAACCAATTATATCTGTTTTGATAATGAGAGTGAACACTATTAATAACTATATAAAAAAATATATAAAAATAAACACACTCTGTAGATAAAATCCCTACATTCCAAATGTCTATTTATCAAAACTTTTAAGACTTATGGAAAGTAACTAAAAACTTAAGGAATGGAAATAGCTTAACTCCTTGTGTTGTTTTCAGTTCAGAGAGAGGGAAAACCACATTCTCAAAACTTGACAAAGATTTTTCTGTCACAGAGCTTTCATTGGCTGTAGCCTGCTAGACTCCTGTGTCTATGGGATTCTCCAGGCAAGAATACTGAAGTGAGCTGTCACGCCCTCCTCCAGGGAATCTTTCCTACCCAGGGATCAGACCTAGGTCTCCCACATTGCAGGTGGATTCTTTACCATCTGAGCCACCAGGGAAACCCTGAGAATTTGGAAGAAATTGTCAAAAGCTACTTCACAATTATCTATTATTCAAGGCTGAGAGATCTTTTAAATCTAGAATCAGAGTTTCATTTTGGAACTAGGGAAGTTTTCCTTCCTAAAAATGATACAACATATACCCCTGCCTCCTTTAAGGTTATGGTTAAGAGGGGAGTGAGACCCTGATACCTGTCTGGAATTTTCTGCACCTGAGAATCCAGCATTAATGAAGTAAACATAAAACTGCTGATTATAATAGTATCTTTGTGAAGAAAAAAAAAAAGCACAAAATAAGGTAGAAGATCTACCTATAATTTGATGATCACCAACCACAACTGATCTTCCCTGTAGCTCAGATGGTAAAGAATCTGCCTGCAATGCAGGAGACCCAGGTTTGATCCCTGGGTCGGGAAGATCCTCTGGAGAAGGGAATGGAAATTCACTCCAGTATTCTTGCCTGGAGAATCCCATGGACAGAGGAGCCTGGTGGGCCGCAGTCCAAGGGGTCGCAGAGAGTCGGACACGACTGAGCGACTACTACTACTACTGCTACCCACACCTAAATAACCCTGTGTTGTTTCTGGTTTGTCTTATTCTCCCTTTCATCACAACGGCTATTCACCACAATTTCCTTAAAAACTACTTCCTTTTATCCTCTGATCTTATTTCTCACTAAAAATAAAAGAATAAATTCTATCAGCCTTCTACTGATCTGAGAAATTCATCTAAAATAGCATTATATGAAGATGCCGTAAAATACAATCAATATCATCCTCCCTCATTAGAATTTGAGTGCTGCTACAAATCCCTTTGCATTTATCTAATGATCGTGAAATTCTTTCTCTTGCATTTTGTTTTGTCCTTAACATTATGAGGAGAAAATGTTTCAAAGTTTAAATTCTGAACAGTTTAACAAAAGTTTTGAAAACTTACAAGGATGGCTCTCCAGATGTCAATTATATTTTCTTGAAAGATAATGCAACACTTCAGTAATATAATTAGAAAACTATGGATGATACAACAGTGATGATTTAATTTTATTATTGCATACTTCTTCTAGGCAATCCCACTCCTTGTCCATTTTGTCATTATTTTAGTCCTTTGTATTATGGACTAATAATTTGCAAATAATGTTGAAATTATTTCTAGAATAATGAACTGCAAAATATTTCAAAATTCTGCTTTGTTTTTGGAAGAATTCTAAAAAAAGAATAAAAGTTTCAAAAGATCAATTTTTGTAGATTATTAGAATATTTAAATAAAAAGCTCAAAATTCCATTGAGTTCAATAAACCTTGATGACACAACGAGAAGTAAAGATGAAAGTTTGAGGTCACTTGTTTGGAAAAGATTCCTGCCAGATGAGAACATAAATGTCAAAGACATAGTATTATGTATGGCAGAGGACTGAAGTCATAAATATAAGCTCTATTGCTCTTCAGTTGCTTAGTTGTGTTCGACTTTGTGACCCCATGGACTGCAGCATGCCAGGCTCCTCTGTCCTTCACTATCTGCCAGTGTTTGCTCCAATTCATGCCCACTGAGTCAGTGATGCTCTCTAACCATCTCATCCCTTGCTGCCCCCTGCTCCTTTTGCCTTCAGTCTTTCCCAGGGTCTTTTCCAATGAGTCAGATCTTCATATCTGGTGGCCAAAGTATTGGAGCTTTAGCTTCAGGAACAATCCTTCCAATGAATATTCAGGGTTGATTTCCTGAAGCTTGATTGCCTGAAGGTTTATTTCCACAAGCTCTATACTTAAGATGATCACAGAAAATACAACTGGAGCTTCTTCTTTTTCACTTCTTTACTATATATGTAGGTTGTTTGGTAGTTGTAGCATTTTTTTTTTTTTTTTTTTTCATTCACACAACAAAGTAATACCAGTGTCTCTCATAGCTACAGAATTGGTAAAAAAAAAAAAAAAAAAAAAAAAAAAAAACAGACACCAATTTAAATTCTAGTCTTGAGTTATATTTAGTAACTGAGTGTGACTTTAGTTTTTCTTTATCCAGGATAAGGTCAAACATTCTCAGAGTGTTTGTGGGAGAAAAGAAGTAACAGAGGTTCAGTTCAGTTCAATTGCTCAATCATGTCTGACTCTTTGCAACCCCATGGACCACAGCATGCCAGGCCTCCCTGTCTATCACCAACTCCTGGAGATGAAAAATTCTTTTCACCAAGAAGAATTGTCCTGCTATGAGGGAAGCTGTAACCTTAGAAGTGGAAATGTTCATGTGGCAGATGAAGGTTATATTTTATCTTTATAGGATTTATCCACAATAAAATTTTTCACATAACATAAAAATTAATGGAATTTCAATGATTAACTTTGTGTTGCTTTCCCAGGTGGGCAGAAGGAATGGAGTAACCCTCAGAGTCCCAAATTCAATACGTGAGTGTAACTTCAAGAGATAAAAATAATTATCTTGAGGGGAGAACAAGATGGCAGAGGAGTAAGTGAACATGGAGTACATCACTCTCCACAGTTACATCAGGAACACACCTTCAGACACAGAAGTGCATGCAGAGCGCCAGCTGAGAGTGGACAGGAGTACCTGACCAGCAGAAAAGAATATATAGGACCATGCAAAACTCGGTAGGACGAAGGAACTAGGGGGAAAAAACAGGAGTGTTAGTAAGACTAGAACTGCCCTCAGCAGGTGGGGGAACTGAAACAGGGGTCTGATCCCCACATCAGGGCAATTGTCTGAGTCAGAGGAGAAACATTTAAGGTTGAGAGTGAAACAGCTGATCTGTGGCAGCCTAAATGGAATGAGAATCAGACAGTCATTTCCACAGCCATACATACCCCAGACAGGGACATAGATCCCCTGGAAGGCGCAGAGGCTGGGAGCTGGAGTTTAGGGATTGTGGAGCAGTCCCAGGGTGAAGGCTGCTATTGACTGTGGAGAGATGGGCCAAGGGGACCTGAGAGAGGAGACTGTGGTGGGAAATGCCTGTGGAGGAAAACCGGGCAGATGTGGAAGCAAGGTGATACTGCTGAGTCATGCATAGAGAGTGGAGTCATCACCATAGCCTCTTTTCCCCCAACATCACCAATTAAAGAGTAGAGAGGCTGGCCCAGCAAATGCCTGATGCACTGAAATACAGAGTAGGACCTCACCCAGGGTGCTCCTTTAAGTGACCGATGCACCAAATTACTGAGTAGGACCCCAGATGGGGAACCCTTCTATATACCTGACGTGTGGAAAAAAGAGAAGGACCCTTGGGTCCTCAGCCCTCTAAGTGCCTGAATGGGTGGAGCTATGGAGATAGACTGTCCAAAGTAGCCATCTGATCACCAAGCTACAAGAGGCTCGAAAAAAGACTCTGGTAGGGCCATACCTCCTGGGGTGGAGGCAGTCTGTGGGGTGGAGGCGGCACACTTGGTGCCGCCAGGGTCCCCAAAAGCCAAGCAGCTGCACCACCTTCACACTCAACCCTCACCGGGGTAGAGCTGCCACAGGCAAAAAGAATCTTGCATTTATGCACACAAGGTCATTTCAGTAGTTTCTGATTCTTTGTGATGCTATAGACTGTGGCCTACCAGACTTTTCGGTCGGGGGGGGGGGGTGGGGGGTTCTCCAGACAAGAAAACTGGAGTGCACAGGCCAATACTGTTAGCCATACTCTTCTAGAGCAGTATATTTCCTGCTGCCCTCACTGCCAACTCCTCTGAGTACCTGTTGCTGCCAGAACCCCTGCTGCCCAAGAAGCTGGACCACTTCCACACCTGGCCCTCACAGGGGCAAGCCCTAGTCCTCCAGGGCAGCCTCACGACCAAACCCCAGTGGATGACTCACATGTAGAGGTGATACCCAGGGACAGTGTGACTAAGGAAGAAAACCCAAAACCTTCCCACCAGTTCTGCAAGCTGCAGATTACATCCAAATGATTAACTAGGCAAACTCTGTGACTATGGAATATACAAAAGGTGGAGCGCTCCAACAAAAGAAAACAAACTAGTTCTGATAGCTGTGGACACTGGAGGCAAGAACACACAGGAATAGGACCAGATTAGAATTTGAGCTGTCCCCACAACAGATCCAGAGGTCAGCACAGTGTTGGAGGACATCCTGGAGATGAGATGGGCTGACTCCCAGCGAGTGAAACAACTCGACAGCAGTGACTCAAGAAAAACATTTATTATTCTTATGGTTTGACTTGTACTGTAGATTCTTTTGGAATGTCTTTCTTATTTCTTTCCCTTTATTTTCACCCTCTGCTGTAGTTGTTGATTTTATTGGCACTATGAAACATAATTAAGCTTTTGAGCTTTATTTTTTTTTTCTTTTTTTAATCAGTCACATTTTTTTGTTGCTATTATAAACCCCTGCCCCAAAGTTGGGCTTTTGCAGTTCTGGGGAGTTTTCCATTTTTTATTTTTCTTTCTTTCTTTATTTTTTTTGGTTGTTGTTTTCTTTTCTTTTTTTAAAATTTTAAGCCTATTTTTATTTTTTTCTACTTTTATTCTTTTGTTTGTTTTTCCTACTGTTCTTTTCCCCTTGCAGTTAATCTTTAATGTATATAAATCTTCTTTATCTACCTCTATTTAACTTTGCATATCTATTCTTTCTTTCCTTCATTTATTTCCTTTCCTCTCAACATATTTTTGGTTTTATTTTAATTGCTTTATTCCCAATTGGCACCTTGCTTTACTTTTGTTTTCCAGTTTGTGCTTTAGTTAGATTTGTTCTGGTAGACATAATTTTTGCTTTCCTTTGCTCGCTGAGTCAACCTAATGCACTTTATTTTTGTTAGACTTTATTTTTGTAGACTGTTTTGATTTTGCTTGTGGATCTATATGTATATGTGTATATTCTGTCACATTTCATTGTTGTTACAAACCTCTGCCTCTATGTTGGGTTTTTGCAGTTCTGTGGCATTTTCTTTCTTTCTTTTTCTTTTTTGTTTTGTTTTTCTTCTTCCATTTCTTTTTTCCTTTTTTTAAATACTTTTAACTTTTCAATTGTTTAAACCTATTAAATTTGTTCTATATTTATTCTTTCTTTGCCTTTCTTACTGTTCTTTTCCCCTTGCAGTTAATCTTTGATGGATATAAATCTTCTTCAATTGCATTGATTTAACATTGATATCTATCCTTTCTTTCCTTTCCTATCAACATATTTGTTATTTTGTTTTCATTGCTTTATTGCTCACTTTACACCTTGTTTTAGTTTTGTCTTCCACTTTGTGCTTTAGTTAGTTTTGATCCTAATTGGTAAATATTTTTATTTCCTTTATTGATGGGTCAGTCTGTTGTACTTTATTTTTCTGGACTGTTTTGACTTTGCTGATGGGTGTAAATGTATATGTGTATATTCCACTATTTAAATATCATCTGCCTGATTTTGTAACTTCCGTTTGCCTGGGGTTCACCTTTGGTTTCTCATTTTTGGATATTTGATTTAATCTCACTTAATGCCATAACAACCCACTTGTGGAATCTTCATTCCTGACCAGAAATCAAGCCCTGAGCCTTTGGAGTGGAAACACGGACTCCAAGGTCTTAAACTATCAGAGAACTAACCCTAGGGAGTACAAACAGTGAGAACTCACACAAAGGAAACCACTTGAATACAAGACCAAGTATCACGCACCCACCAGTAGCACCCTATGCAGGACAGCTCACTTAAACAACAAAAAGAAACAAGAATGGAAACCCAGACATCAACAGAAAGGATTACCACCTCACTCAGCATTGTCCATCAGAGGAAAAACAAACAAACAAAAATTTTAGCACAAATCTCACACTATACAAAGCTGACACAAACCACTGGATCAACCATAGGAGTGCAGGAGCGAAAAGGAAGAAAGAATTCAACTGAGAAGTCTGAGTAAAGGAAAGCTCAAACACAATAAGTTAAATTAAAAAAGAAGAAGAAGAAAGAAAAGAAAGAAAATGTAGAGAAATACTACACAGATGGAGGAACAAACTAGAAACACTGAAGTCCAAATAAATGAAGAGGAAATAGGCAAACAACCTGAAAAGATTTCAGAATAATGATAGTAAAGATGATCAAAAACATTGAAAACTAAATGGAGAAAATGTAAGAATCAATTAACAAAGACCCAGAATAATTAAAGAATAAACATACAGAAACAACATCATTACTGAAATGAAAAATACTCTAGAAGGAATCAATAACAGAATATCTGAAGCAGAAGAATAATCAGTGAGCTGGAAGAGAAAATGGTGGTAATAACTTCTAAAGAGAAGAATAAAGTAAAAAGAATGAAAAGAACTGAGAATAGTCTCAGAGACATCTGGGACAATATCAGACACACCAACATTGGAATTATAGGGGTCCCAGAAGATGAAGAGAAAAAGAAAGGGTATGTGAAAAATTTTGAAGAGATTATAGCTGAAAATTTCCCAACATGGAAAAGTTATAGTCAATCAAGTCCAAGAGGCACAAAGAGTCCCATACAAGATAAGCCCAAGGAGAAACATGCCAAGCACATACTAATCAAACTAACAAAGATTAAACACAAAGAAAGAATATGAAAAGCAGCAAGGGAAAAGCAACAAGTAACATACAAGGGAAATATCATATGCTTAACAGCTGATCATTCAGCAGAAACTCTGCAGGCCAAAAGGGATATATTTAAAGTACTGAAAGGAAAAAAATCTACAACCAAGATTATTGTACCCGGCAACCATCTCATTCAAAACTGATGGAGATATCAAAAGCTTCTCAGACAAGCAAAAGTTAAGAGAATTCAGTACCATTAAACCAGCTTTCCAATAAATGTTAAAGTGACTTATATAGTCAAGAAATACAAGAGAAGAGAAAGATCTTCAAAATCAACCCCAAACAATTCAAAAAAAAGTCAATAGAAACATATACATCAGTAATTACTCTAAATGTAAATGGTTAAATGCTCCAAGCAAAAGACACAACAGGTTAACCGGATATAAAAACAAGACACATATTTATGCTGTCTATAAGAAACGCACTTCAGACCTAAAGACACATAGAGACTGACAGTGAGAGGATGGGAAAAAATATTCCGTGGAAATGGGAGGCAAAAGAGAGCTAGAGTAGCAATCCTCATTTCAGACAAAATAGACCTTAAAATAAAGAGGATTACAAGAGATAAGGGAGGAAACTACAAAATGATCAAGGGATCAATCCAAGAGGAAGACACAACTATTATAACTATCTGTGTATACAACATAGGAGCACCTCAGTACATAAGGCAAACACTAACAGATATAAAAGGAGAAATTGACAACACAATAATAGTAGGAGACTTTAACACCCCACTCACACCAAAGGACAGATCATCAAAACAATATTAACAAGGAAACACAAGTCTTAAAGGATACATTAAATGAGATGGATCTCATTGATATCTTGAAGACATTCCATCCAAATGCAGAAGAACACACCTTCTTCTTAAATACACATGGAAAATTCTCCAGGATAGACCACATCTTGGGTCACAAATCAAACCTCAATAAATTTAAGAAAATTTAAATTGTATAAAGCATCTTCTCTGACTATAAGCTAGGAGACAGATATCAATTACAAGAAAACAAAACAAACAAAAACAAACAAACAACAACAACAACAACAAAAACACACCCAAAACTGGAAGAAACACAAGCACATGGAGATTAAACAGCATGTTTCTAAATAACCAGAAGTTTATTGAAAAAATAAAAAAAGAAAATCAAAAAAATTTCTGGAAAGAAATGACAATGAAAACACAACAACTCAAAACCTGTGGGATGCAAGAAAAGCATTTCTCAGAGGAAAGTTTATAGCAATAAAATCCTACCTCAAGAAACAAGAAAAACATCGAATAGACAACCTAACTTTTCACCTAAAACTGCTGGAAAAAGAACAACCCCCCCCCCAAATTAAAAAAAAAAAAAAAAAAAAAAACAGAAGGAAAGAAATCATAAAGATTCGAGCAAAAAAGATAAATGAAAAAGAAATAAAAGAAACTATATTAAAGATTAATAAAACTAAAAGCTGGTTCTTTGAGACAATAAACAAAATTTACAAACCTTTAGCCACACTCACCAAGAACGAAAGACAAAGGAACCAAATCAACAAAATTAGAAATGAAAAAGGAGAGGTTACAACAGGCAATGCAAAAATACAAAGGATTATAAGAGACCATTATGAACAACTATATGGCAATGAAATGGATAACGTGGAAGAAATGGATGGATTCTTAGATAAGTTCCATTTTCCAAGATTGAACCAGGAAGAAGTAGAAATTATGAACAGCCCAATTACAAGCACTGAAATTGAAGCTGTGGTCAAAAATCTCCAGGAAAACAAAAACCCAGGACCAGATGGCTTCACAGCAGAATTCTATCAAACATTCAGGGAAGAGCTAATGGCTATCCTTCTAAAACTCCTTCAGAAAATTGCATACCAAGACACACTTCCAAACTCATTCTATGAGGCCACCATTACCCTGATACCAAAACCAGACAAAGACAAAACACACAAAAAAGAAAACTACAGGCCAATATCACTGATGATTATAGATGCAAAATTCTCAACACACTTTTAGCAAACAGAATTCAGCAACACATCAAAAAGCTCATACACCATGATCAAGTTGGGTTTATTTCAGAAATGTAAGGATTCTTCAATATATGCAAATCAATCAATGTGGTACAACATGTTAACAATTTGAAAGATAAAAACCATATGATAATCTCAGTAGATGCAGAAAAAGCCTTTGACAAAATTCAGGACCCATGTATGATTAAAACTCTTCAAAAAATGTGCACTGAAAGAACCTACCTCAATGTAATAAAGGCCATATATGATAAGCCTATAGCAAGTGTTATTCTCAGTGGTGAAAAACTGAAAGCATTCCCCCTAAGATCAGCAACAAGACAAGGGTGTCTACTTTCACCATTATTCAACATATTTTTAGAAGTGTTAGCTACAGCAATCAGAGAAGAAAAAGAAATAAAAGGAATCCAGATCAGAAAATAAGAACTAAAGCTCTATTTACAGATGGCATGATACTGTACATAGAAAGCCCTAAAGATAGTATCAGAAAATTACTAGAGCTAATCGATGAATTTAGCAAAGTTACAGGATACAAGAGCAATACACAGATATCACTTGTATTTCTATATACTAACAGTTAAAAATCTTAAAGAGAAATTAAAGAATAAATCTCACTCACCATTGCAACAAAAAGAATAAGATATCTAGGAATAAACTTATCTAAGGAGAAAAAGAACTGTACACAGAAAATTGTAAGACACTGATGAAACAGATCAAAGGCGACATAAACAGATGGGGAGATAATACATGTTCCTGGGTAGGAAGAGTCAATATGGGAAAATGACTATACTACCAAAAGCAATCTACAGATTAAATGCAATCCCTATCAAAATACCAGTAACATTTTTCATAGAACTAAAACAAAACATTTCACAATTCATGTGGAAACACAAAAGACCCAAATAGCCAAAGCAGTCTTGAGAAAGAAGAATGGAGCTGGAGAAATCAATCTTTCTGATTTCGGATTAGACTACAAAGTCACAGTCATCAAGACAGTATGATACTGCCACAAAAACAGAAATATAGGTCAAAGGAACAAAATAGAAAACCCAGAAATAAACCCATGCACCTATGGGCACCTTATTTTGACAAAGGAGGCAAGAATATAAAATGGGGCAAAGACAACCTCTTCAATAAATGGTGCTGGGAAAACTGGACAGCTATATCTAAAAGAATGAAATTAGAATACTCCCTAACACAATACATAAATATTAACTCAAAATGGATTAAAGACCTAAATGTAAGACCAAAAACTATAAAACTCTTAGAGGAAAACACAGGCAGAACAATCGATAACATAAATCAAAGTAGATCCTCTTTACCCCACCTCCTAGAGTAATGGAAATAAAAACAAAAGGAAAAAAGTGGGACCTGATTAAACTTAAACATTTTTGCACAGCAAAGGAAACTGTAAGCAAGGTGAAGAGACAACCCTCAGAATGGGAGAAAATAATAGCAAATGAAACAACTGGCAAAGGATTAATTTTCAAAGTATACAAGCATCTTATACAACTCAATGCCAGAAAAACAAACAGTTCAATCAAAAAAGTGGGAAAAAGACCTAAAGAGACATTTCTCCAAAGATGACATACAGATGGCTAGCACATGAAAAGATGCTCAACATTACTTTATTAGAGAAATGCAAGTCAAAACTGCAATGAGATATCACCTCACACCGGTCAGAATGGTCATCATCAAAAAGCCTACAAATAATATATGCTGGAAAGGGTGTGGAGTAAAGGGAGCACTCTTGCACTGTTGGTGGGGATATAAACTCATACAGCCACTATGGAAGACGATATTGTGATTCCTTACTGCCAATGAAGCATCAAATGCATTAAAAAGAAAACGTGATGATGATGACGACGATGACGATGATGATGACGATGACTATGATAATTTGTAATCTAGCCTTGAAGCATGTAACATGTATACTTGGTTTTGAATCTATTGTACTGAGATTAAACATGCATGCTAGATGTTTCCATGTTGTGTTCTAGAAAAAATAGTATTTAATGAGTAAATATGTTTACCATACTTTTCGATTGAGCTGTTGTGTTGGATTTTCTTTAATAGGATTAGTAATGGTTTCTCGTCAGCCTTTTAAGTGTAAAAAATAAAGTTGCAATTCGTGTTAAAAAAACAAACAAACAAACAAACAAAAAAACTAGGAATAACAGCAGCATATGACCCAGCAATTGCACTCCTAGGAATATACCCTGAGGAAATCAAAAGTGAAAAAGACACATCTATCCCATTGTTCATTGCAGCAGTATTTACAATAGCTAGAACCTGGAAGCCACCTAGATGTCCATTGACAGATGAATGGAGAAAGAATTTGTGGTACATATACATAATGGAATATTACTCAGCCATAAAAAGGAACACACTTGACTCAGTTCTGATGAGGTTAATGAACCGAGAACCTATAATACTGAGTGAACAAAGTCATAAAGAGAAAGATAAATATAATATTCTAACAAACATATACAGAATCTCAAAAAATGGTACTGAAGAATTTATTTACAGGGCAACAATGGAGAAACAGACATAGAGAATAGACTTATGGACATCGGGGAAAGGGAGGAGAGGGTGAGATGTATGGAAAGTGCAACGTGGAAACTTATATTACCATATGTAAAGCTGATAGCCAATGGGAATTTTCTGTATGGCTTAGGAAAATTAAACAGGGGCTTTGTATCAACCTAAAGGATTGGGAGGGGGAGAGAGATGGGAGGGAGGTTCAAAAGTGAGGGAATATAAGTACACCTATGGCTGATTCCTGTTGAGGTTTGACAGAAAACAACAAAATTATGTAAAGCAATTATCTTTCAATAAAAAATAGTAATAATTAAAAGAAATAAAGCAAGCAAACAAACAAACAAAAAAGAATGATCTTGATTCTTTTCCAAGGCAATCCATTCAACATCACAGTTGTCCAAGTCAATGCACCAGCCACTAAAGCAGAAAAATCTTAAGTTGAACCATTCTATGAAGATTTACAAGACTTTCTAGAACTAACACACACACACACACACAACACACACACACACACACAAAGAAGTCCTTTTCATTATAGTGGACTGGAATGCAAAAGTAGGAAGCTAAGAGAGTCCTGGAGCAGCAGGCAAGTTTGGCCTTGGACTATAAAAGGAAACAGGGCAAAGACTAACAGTCTTGCCAAGGGAACACACTGGTCATAGCAAACATCCTGTTCCAACAACACGAATTGACTCTACACATGGACATCACCAGAAGATCAATGCTGAAATCAGATTGATTATATTCTTTGCAGCCAAAGATGGGGAAGATCTGTACAGTCAGCAAAAACATGAGACCTGTAGATTATAAGGGCTGAGATCATCAGCTCCTTATTGCAAAATGCAGGCTTAAACTGAATGAAGTATAGATTCTTCAGTTTCATCAGTTCTTCAAAACCACTAGGCTATTCAGGTATTCAGTTCAGCTCAGTTCAGTCGCTCAGTCATGTCTGAATCTTTGTGACACCATGAACTGCAGCATGCCAGGAATCCCTGTCCATCACCAACTCCAACCCAAACCCATGTCCATTGATTCGGTGATGCCATCCAACCATCTAATCGTCTGTCGCCCCCTTCTCTTCCTGCCCTCAATCTTTCCCAGCATCAGGGTCTTTCGAAAGGGTCAGCTCTTTGCATCAGGTGGCCAAAGTATTGGAGTTTCAGCTTCAACACCAGTCCTTCCAATGAACACCCGGGACTGATCTCCTTTAGGATGGACTGGTTGGATCTCCTTGCAGTCCAAGGGACTCTCAAGAGTCTTCTCCAGCACCACAGTTCGAAAACACCAATTCTTCTGTCCTCAGCTTTCTTTATAGTCCAACTTTCACATCGATACATGACCACTGGAAAAACCATAGCCTTGACTAGATGGACCTTTGTTGACAAAGTAATGTCTCTGCTTTTTAATATGCTATCTAGGTTGGTCATAACTTTCCTTCCAAGGAGTAAGCATCTTTTAATTTCATGGCTGTGATCACCATCTGCAGTGATTTTGGAGCCCAGAAAAATAAAGTCAGCCACTGTTTCCCCTGTTTCACCATCTATTTCCCATGAAGTGATGGGACCAGATGCCATGATCTTAGCTTTCTGAATGTTGAGCTTTAAGCCAACTTTTTCACTCTCCTCTTTCACTTTCATCAAGAGGTTCTTTAGTTCTTTTTCACTTTCTGCCATAAGAGTGGTGTCATCTGCATATCTGAGGTTATTAATATTTCTCCCGGCAATCTTGATTCCAGCTTGTGCTTCCTCCAGCACAGCATTTCTCATAATGTACTCTGCATATAAGTTAAATAAGCAAGGTGACAATATACAGCCTTGACGTACTCCTTTTCCTATTTGGAACCAGTCTGTTGTCCCATGTCCAGTTCTAACTGTTGCTTCCTGACCTGCATACAGGTTTCTCAAGGGGCAGGTCAGGTGGTCTGGTATTCCCATCTCTTTCAGAGTTTTCCACAGTTTATTGTGATCCACACCGTCAAAGAATTTGACATAGTCAATAAAACAGAAATAGATTTTTCTTTCTGGAACTCTCTTGCTTTTTCAATGATCAAGCAATTTTGCAATTTAATCTCTTGTTCCTCTGCCTTTTGTAAAACCAGTTTGAAAATCTGGAAGTTCACAGTTCACATATTGCTGAAGACTGGCTTGGAGAATTTTGAGCATTACTTTACTAGCCTGTGAGATGAGTGCAATTGTGCAGTAGTTTGAACATTTTTTGGTATTGTCTTTCTTTGGGATTGGAATGAAAACTGACCTTTTCCAGTCCTGTGGCCACTGCTGAGTTTTCCAAATTTGCTGGCCTATTGAGTGCAGCATTTTCACAGCATCATCTTCCAGGATGTGAAATAGCTCAACAGGAATTTCATCACCTCCACTAGCTTTGTTCATAGTGATGCTTCCTAAGGCTAACTTGACTTCACATTCCAGGATGTCTGGCTCTAGGTGAGTGATTGCACCATCAGGACTATCTGGGTCTTGATGATCTTTTTTGTTCAGTTCTTCTGGGTATTCTTGGCACCTTTTCTTAATATCTTCTGCTTCTGTTAGGCCCCTACCATTTCTGTAGGGACTATCAGAGCTAACCCCTTAAATCTATTTCTCACTTCCACTATATAGTCATAAGGGATTTGATTTAGGTCATACCTGAATGGTGTAGTGGTTTTCTCCACTTTCTTCAATTTCAGTCTGAATTTGGCAATAAGGAGTTCATGATCTGAGCCACAGTCAGCTCCTGGTCTTGTTTTTGCTGACTGTATAGAGTTTCTCCATCTTTGGCTACAAAGAATATAATCAATTTGACTTTGGTGTTGATCATCTGGTGATGTCCATGTGTAGAGTCTTCTAAATCAAATCCCTTGTGATTATACACTGAAGGTAACAAAGAAAAGGATTATATTTGGATGACAAAGTGTCTAAAGAACAATGGATGGGGGTTTGTAACATTGGACAGAAGGTGGAGACCAACACGTCCCCAAGAAAAAGCAGTGCAAGAAGGGAAATCGGTTGCCTGAGGATGCTTTACAAATAGCTGAGAAAAGAAGAGAAATGAAAGGCAAAGGATAAAGCAAAGATAAACCCAACAAAATGCAGAATTCCAGGTAATTGTAAGGAGAGATAAGAAAGCCTTGGTAAGTGAACAATGCAAAGAAATAGAGGGAAACACTAGCGATCTCTACAACAGTTGGAGATTCCAACAGAACATTGCATGCAACGTTGGACACAATAAAGGAAAGAGATGGTAAGGACTTGCAGAAGCAGAAGAGATTAAGAAGAGCTGGCAAGAGCATATAGAAGAACAGTATAAAAAAGGTCTTACTGACCCAGATAACCACAATGTGTTCATGCACCTAGAGTCAGATATCCTGTAGGGTGAAGTCAAGTGGGCCTTAGAAAGCATTACTATGAACAAGACTAGTGGAGGTGATGGAATTCCAGCTGAGCTATTTCAAATCCTAAAAGATAATACTGTTAAAATGCTGCACTCAATATGCCAGCAAATTTGGAAAACTCAGCAGTTACCACAACACTGGAAGAAGTCAGTTTTCGCTGTGATACCAAAGAAAGGCAATGTCAAGGAATGTTCAAATTACCACACAATTGCACTCATTTCACATTGTAGCAAGATTATACTCAAAATCCTTCAAGCTAGGCTTCAGTAGTACTTGAATTGAGAAGTTCCAGATATATAAGTTGGATTTAGAAAACACAGATGAACTAGGGATTAAGTTGCCAACATACACTGGATCATAGAAAAAGCACGGGAATTCCCCCCCGCCAGGCCCTCCCCCCACCAAAAAAAAAAAAAAAACATCTAGTTCTGTTTCATTGATTATGCTAAACACTTTGTGTGGATCAAAACGAACTGGAAAATTCTTTGTTGATGATGTTCAATCGGTCAGTCATGTCCCGCTCTTTGCAACCCCATGGACTGCAACTTGCCACGCTTCCCTGTCCATGTTGGCTCAAAAGATGTAAAACTTGAGAGCTGCGAGTTAAGTTTTATTCGGGACAAAATGATGCCTGCAGCCCATGAGGCAGCATCTCAGATAACTCTGAGATACTGTTCCAAAGCAGCAGTAGGGGGAGGTCAATACATAAGGTTTTAGTGAAGGAGGAGTTCAGTACCATGAAGCACTCATTTTGCAAAAGGTTTTTTGTTAGTCATGAGGATCTGATGTAACCATGAAGGTATTTAGTGCTTCTCTAGATATGAGGAGATGCAAGGATTGAGATAATAAAATCTGTCCCTAAAACTTCCAATTATCTAAAAAGACCTGCCCCACTAGATTCCCTGGAGCACAGAGTGCCTCACTCCAGCCTGAATTCCCTCAGGGGTTGTTGAAGGTCAATAGCTATAGCAGCATGGGGTTCAATCTCCATACAGGCAGTTATAAAATGCCTTTATTGTTCAGTCATTGGCAATACTCTTGATAAGTGCCAATTTGTAGTTGACATGGCCCCCTTCCAGTCATAAATCCAACAATACTTTGGGGAGAATTTCATGACCATTTTGTCACACATTGCTGGAAAGGCTCGTTTCCAGTTCTGAAGGTTTTTGTTGATAGGCTACTCAATGTGCTGTTAGGACTTGGTCTTAATAGCCAGAGATCTCTGGAGACCTGTCTTCTTGTTATGGTCCAGGAAAGTATTCCCATTGGTTGCATCTCCCCATATCTAGAATTACACGATTACAATCATTGATCATATATCAAGCTATACATTTGATCAGCTGCTTCAAGTCTAGCCATCATTTTCATTGGAGACTCAGTCATACACTTGGTAATACAAGAAATAATAATCTTGTGAAACAAGCAAAATACAAATGGGTGCAGTTAATAACATTAGTGGAATTGAAAGTAAATATTTTACCCATGAGCCTCCCACACCAAACCAGTTTTGTTTTTTTTTTTTTTTAAGATCATCAAGACTAGGGAATGGGCCACTTAAGAAATCTGATATTTCATGCAGTTCATTAAATGTGTTGCATTAAAGGATTTATCAGGTATGAAAATAAGGCATTCACTTTGAATTTTAGTGCACATATCTCCCTGGGATGTTGTGAGGTGTCAAAGCCCTGCAGTTGTGCAGCATTTCCTTTCTCATTATTGAGATCTCAGAATTTAATAGGCTATAGCCTGGTTACCAATTAAAGCTTATGAAAGTTATTAAGGCTTTGATATGGCCAATTACATCCTCTAATCGCATTGAAGGCACACACACACATACACGAACAAAGATGCTAAATGATCATACCAACAGAATACAGATCTTTGACGCATTGGGATCATACAAATGGTATATTGATGAGGGTTACCTCTAACTTATTACTGTATATGACCTAAAATTCATGGGAATCCCAGGCAACACCTTCGTATCCAACCCTGTAGATTTCAAGGCCATAAATTAGTGTTAAAAATCCACTGAGTTACATATCAATCACTCTCTCTAAGGGTAAAAAATAAGTATAGTTCATCAACAACCTGTGCCTTGTCTCATAATTACAAGGTTGATCATTTTTAGTATGAATCAATCCTTCCCAACATAGAGTAAGCAGAAGATACTAAGAGAAATAACTATACAAAAAGGTTTTCATGAGCCAGATAGTCACCAGAGTATGATCACTCACCTAGAGCCAGACATCCTGGAATGTGAAGTCAAGTGGGCCTTAGGAAGTATCACTATGAACAAAGGTAGTGAAGGTGATGGAATTCCAGTTTCAAATCCTGGAATTCTATTTCAAATCCTAAAAGATGATGTTGTGAAAGTGTTGCCCTCAATATGCCAGCAAATTAGGAAAACTCAACAGTGGCCACAGGACTGAAAAAAATCAGTTTTCATTCCAATCCCAAAGAAAGGCAATGCCAAAGAATGTTCAAGCTATCACACAAATGAACTCATCTCACAGGCTAGCAAAGTAATGCTTCAAATTCTTCAACCAATCTTCAACAGTGCATAAGCCATGGACTTCCAGATGTTCAAGCTGGATTTAGAAAAGGCAGAGGAACCAGAGATCAAATTGCCAATATCCGATTGACCATCGAAAAAGTGAGAGAGTTCCAGGAAAAAAAAAAAAAAGAAAAAATCTACTTCTGCTTTATTGACTATGTCAAAGCCTTTGATTGTGTGGATCACAATAAACTGTGTAAAACTATCAAACAGATGGGAATACCAGACCACTGGACTTGCCTCTTGAGAAATCTGTCTGCAGGTTAAGAAACCATAGAACCTGACATGGAACAACAGACTGGCTCCCAGTCAGGAAAGGAGTATGCCAAGGCTTTATATTGTCACCCTGCTTATTTAACTTATATGCAGGGTATATCATGAGAAATGCTGGACTGGAGAAGCACAAACTGGAATCAAGATTGCCAGGAGAGATATCAGTAACCACAGATACGAAGATGACACCACCCTTATGGCAGGAAGCAAAGAAGAGCTAAAGAGCCTCTTGATGGAAGCGAAAGAGGAGAGTGAAAAAGTTGGCTTAAAACTCAACATTCAGAAAACTAAGATCATAGCATCTGGTCCCATCACTTCATGGCAAATAGATGGGGGAACAATGGAAAGAAACAGTGACAAAACCTTTTTTTGGGAGTCTAAAATCACTGCATATTATGACCTTGGCCATGAAATTAAAAGACGCTTACTCTTTGGAAGAAAAGTTATGACCAACCTAGACAGCATATTAATAAGCAGATGCATTACTTTGTCAGAAAGGTCTGTCTAGTCAAGCTTTGTTTTTGCCTGTAGTCATGTATGGATGTGAGAGTTGGACTATAAAGAAAGCTGAGTGCTGAGGAATTGATGCTTTTGAACTGTGGTGTTGGAAAAGACTCTTGAGAGTCCCTTGGACAGCAAGGAGATCCAACCAGTCCTTCCTAAAGGAAATCAGTCCTGAATATTCATTAGAAAGGCTAATACTGAAGCTGAAACTCCAATACTTTGGCCACCTGGTGTGAAGAACTGACTCAGCGGAAACGATCTTGATGCTGGGTAAGACTGAAGGCAAGAGAAGGGGATGACAGAGGATGAAATAGTTGGATGGCATCACCGACTCAATGGACATGAGTTTGAGTAAGCTCCAGAAGTTGGTGATGGAGAGGGAGGCCTGGTGTACTGCAGTCCATGGGGTCGCAAAAGATTTGGACACATCTGAGTGACTGAACTGAACTTAGAGGAGCTTTTAAACTTAAACGACCGTGGCCTGGTGTTAACAACCTAGATCCACCCCAAAACTGTGGGAATTTTCCTTTCAATAGATGAGAGGTTAATCATTTTATTGAGACTTAGCTCCTCACTCCAGTTGAGTTTGAATGAAACTAAGAGAAAATGTAAATCTATGGCCAGCATCAGAGCAGGTATTATTGAATGGCCAGGTGAGAGGATCCCATCTAGCAATATCATGAATAGATAGGACAGAACTGAACATTCATCTAAAATAAATTTCTTAAGGGCTATCTAAGCAGAGCCCTAGAGATCAGAAATCCACCAAGGTAACCCAGAAGTACTAGACACAGGTAATTGGACACAACCCAACAATAGCATTGAGTTTCAAACTAGCATAGAATGATGTTTATGGTAGAAAACATTCAATTGATATGCATAGGTTCAAGGAATCAAGAAAGCACTATAAATGATCATACATATCAGATCAGCGCTTGGGCAAGCTGTCCACTTCTGATGTCGTCTTCTTCTTATCCTAGTGTAGTGTAGTTTCCTCTGTTTGAGCATTGTTTTAAGGTGAGTTTGAGGTCAGCGGGCCTCTCTATAGACCAGTCCAGCTTAGGGACCCTTGGAAGCGGGAGTTACCCCAAGAGTCAGTTTCTTTTCAATTTCACTGGGCGTGAGCTATTTAAAAGTACCTGATAGGAAGGTCCATCCAACCAGGTTGGAGACAGTTCCTTAAATTATGCCTTCTTCCAGTCTTGGCTGCAAGTCATGCATGAGGCAACTGATTTTCAACCAAAGACGGGTTACTGAGATAAGCTTCAGAAATAACCATACAGTGTCCTTTAATAATTCAATTAAATTTTATATTAATATACACTAACAGCAAAGAACAATCCAGGAAATGAGTCTTAGTAGACACAGACCTCTATTAACAAACAGGGATTTAACATTCATTGAAACATATTTTTTTCTCCCTAAAATCACCATATTTTTACAAAATATAACCAAACTAAGACTTGTTTGTTACATAGGTCTGATCTCAATAAACTTGGCCTGATGATTTATATAGCCATAATTGATCATGGAATTTTTTTGCTTTGCTGAAACTTTTATAGGCTCTCAGACTGAACTTTTAAAATAAAGCCTCTCAGGGCTAGGGAAGTCATGCCAAAGGCTTATGACAGATTTTGCCTAACAGATCAATGTAAATTCCTCCCTTCTCAAGGTCTCCAAAGTTTCTTGAGATTTCTGTACCTGTTAGTGAGATAACCTTCCTAACGTATCTGATAAAGTTGCTGGAAACTAAGAGCTTTCATTCACCTAGAGCCAGACATCCTGGAATGTGAAGTAAAATGGGCCTTAGAAAGCATCACTACGAACAAAGCTAGTGGATGTGATGGAATTCCAGTTGAGCTTTTTCAAATTCTGAAAGATGATGCTGTCAAAGTGCTGCACTCAATATGTCAGCAAATTTGGAAAACTCAGCAGTGGCCACAGGACTGGAAAAGGTCAGTTTTCATTCCAATCCCTAAGAAAGGCAATCCCAAAGAATGCTCAAACTACAGCACAATTGTACTCATCTCACACGCTAGTAAAGTAATGCTCAAAATTCTCCAAGCCAGGCTTCAGCAATACGTGAGCTGAGAACTTCCAGATGTTCAAGTTGGTTTTAGAAAAGGCAGAGGAACCAGAGATCAAATTGTCAATATCTGTTGGATCATTGAAAAAGCAAGAGAGTTCCAGAAATACATCTATTTCTGCTTTATTGACTACACCAAAGCCTTCGACTGTGTGGATCACAATAAACTGTGGAAAATTCTGAAAGAGAAGGGAATACCAGACCACCTGATCTGCCTCTTGAGAAACCTCTATGCAGGTCAGGAAGCAACAGTTAGAACTGGACATGGAACAACAGACTGGTTCCAAATAGGGAAAGGAGTATGTCAAGGCTGTATATTGTCACCCTGCTTATTTAACTTATATGCAGAGTACATCATGAGAAACGCTGGGCTGGAGGAAGCACAAGCTGGAATCAAGATTGCCGGGAGAAATATCAATAACCTCAGGTATGCAGATGACATCACCCTTATGGCAGAAAGTGAAGAGGAACTAAAAAGCTTCTTGATGAAAGTGAAAGAGGAGAGTGAAAAAAGTTGGCTTAAAGCTTAACATTCAGAAAACTAAGATCATGGCATCTGGTCCCATCACCTCATGGGAAATAGATGGGGAGACAGTGGAAACAGTAGCAGAATTTATTTTTTTGGGCTCCAAAATCACTGTGGATGGTGATCGCAGCCATGAAATTAAAAGATGCTTACTCCTTGGAAGGAAAGTTATGACCAACCTAGACAGCATATTAAAAAGCAGAGACACTACTTTGCCAACAAAGGTCCATCTGGTCAAGGCTGTGGTTTTTCCAGTGGTCATGTATGGATGTGAGAGTTGGACTGTGAAGAAAGCTGAGTGCCAAAAAATTGATGCTTTTGAATTATGAAGTTGGAGAAGACTCTTGAGAGTCCCTTGGACTGCAAGGAGACCCAGCCAGTCCATCCTAAAGGAGATCAGTCCTGGTTGTTCATTGGAAGGACTGATGCTGAAGTTGAAACTCCAGCACTTTGGCCACCTCATGCGAAGAGTTTACTCATTGGAAAAGACCCTGATGCTGGGAGGGATTGAGGGCAGGATGAGAAGGGGACAACAGAGGATGAGATGGCTTAATGGCATCACCAACTCGATGGGCATGAGTTTGAGTAAACTCCGGGAGTTTGTGATGGACAGGGAGGCCTGGCGTGCTGCGATTCATGGGGTCGCAAACAGTCGGACACGACTGAGCCACTGAACTGAACTGAATTAAACTGAAGAGCTTTCAACCTCTGGAGGGTTCAGATTGAGAAAAAAGATAAATGTTTCAATTTGTTTATAAAATATAATTTTACCAATTACTGTCATTATTATTTTGAGGGGAAGGTTTTTCTTCCACCTGGAAAACACAGATCCAACCCAGTAGTTTTTTAGATAGAAACCATAAAATTTATAACGTATTTGCCAGTTTATTCAGTCCTTTTGTTAGCTTTTGTGCTGCCATCTGGTTTTCCTTTAGAATTCTTAGCTAGTTCAGAAACTGGTATTTATCCAAAGGCCTTTCTATAAATCTTCAATAAGAGGAAGTATTTTTGTGAAACTTGGTTAGTGTTATGAAAATATTTGAGACAGAAACTAGAATTATGGCTGATAATATTTCACCCAAACATATCAGAACTTTAGGAATCCCACACAGTTTCTAGGATATCTGTATTAGTAACATTTACCATGCTATATAACCTGAGACTTATTACTTGACATTACTTTCCATGTCATTCTGAATACAAAATGAAACAAATTAGTGTAATATCTCTCATTGGGATGTTTCAGGGACCCTCTGAAGTATCATTCAGGAAAGTTTGTCAACAAATGTCAAAAAGGTTTAGAACACCCAGTCAGATCACTGTGAAACAGTGACTATTCACTTACCCAAAGTGACTATAAAGGATTTCAGAACAAATCATTTAAGAGATAAAGAAACTTAAATCTATAATCAAAGGCAATTTAACATCTGAAGAAATGGTTTCATCTTAACAAAGAGGAAAGCTAAATTCAAGTTTTTGCACCAGTTTACTTTATTTAAAAGGCAAACAATTAAATTTATTTGAAATATTATTTTAAGCTATGCACAAAATTCTTTTCTCATGATTCATTTTCCACAAAATTTCTTGTCACTTTCTCTACCCATTACTTTGTTCTTCCATTCTCAAAAGCCACCTGTAAGTCAGGCTTGTTTTCTTTTCCCTTGACAAAATGTAATTCCATTCCTCATACCTTCTTTACAGAAAACACTCTTCCTACTTTGTTTAAGTAATCAAGAACTGACTTTTATATTGGCATTTTATAGATTGGTGAGCATAAATACCAGTGATAATTTCTAAAACTTTGCTTTCTTAGAGAGAACATTTTAGGATGACACCAAACATCATTGAGTTTTAACCCCAAATATCTATAGTTTCTCTATAAGAATGTTCAATAGTAAATGCTTCAAAATCTTATTTTATTTGGAAATCACTCAGCTATAATATAGACTTCCAACACTTAGTTTAGCACAACCCTTAGAAGTTCAAGTTACCCCAATCTGGAGAGACTATTTTAGACACATATTCCTAAAGCATAATTATTCTTAATAGAGTTTACCTAAAAACTCATATCTCATTTACATTTTTTAGAAGTTTCTTCACTTGAAGTAATTTTCTTGCTGACAAATTTGTAACAACTATAATAATATTTAGCTTATATTAAACCTAGGTACAATGAAAATATTTTGCTTAATGTTATTACTCTTAGACATGTCTATATTAGTTAGATCAAACAAATGTTAAGATCAAATATTTAACATGAGTATTTCCCAGTTCACATGAACCTGAAATTCATTTAGGTTAATTTTTTTTGTATTTAGATTAAAATTATTTGATTTGCACTTTTTTTTTTTTAAGGCCAATTAGATTAGAGCTCACTTACAAACTGATCTCAGCAATCAACAATATTATCCAAAAAACAAAGACACACACTGAGACATACATATATCCAAATAGACACAAAAGGTCCTGTAGTTTTGCTTTCCAAACTTAGTTATGAATCAGATATCACAATACAAAAAACACCAGCTATTTAAAAAAATAAAATGGTTGGAATAAGATTTTAAAAGACTTTGTTCCCTTTTTTTCCACCTTTTGCTTTCAGGATCTAGAGATGGTCTAAAGAAGTGATACAGAGAGCTCTGGTCTAAAGGTTTAAGAGGAGGTACTGCCTCGGGGCAATTTTTTTTTTTTTTTCCCTTCAAGCTTTCTCTGGAACCTAAAGAAATTGTGCCCACATAGTCAAAAATCGTATTTTTCTGTGACCATAGTTTTATAGCCAATATTTAGATGAGACAGTGCTCAACTTGGCCTTGATAACAAGGGAAGGTTGTTCCCAGCATGGATTGTCCCTCTGGGGAAGTAGGGGTCTTAGTTTGATCAGCTCCAGGCTATTGACTACAGGAAGAAGTCCTGGACATAAGGGAACTTCAGTCCATTTTCCTATCCTATGTCAATAAAGATCTTATATTTTTAAGCCATTTTTCTTGTCATTGGATCATAGCTATAGATTGCCCAGTCAAAAAAAAAAAAAAAAATTTTCCCCCCAAGGGTTCCCAGGTGGAGTATGGAACCTTAGAGTTAGCAATTCCCATATTACCTCATGCAGTGTGTACCAGACGTCTGTGCACTCAAACCAACAAAACCAAACTTAACCAGAACTTCACCAGCCAAGAGTCCCACTCCAAATGAAACAAAAGGCAAAGAGATGCCCAGAAATCAAAAGCCAAGTGACAAGAATGCCCCCAAAAGATGGTAAAGCGATGCCCAGAAATCAAAAGCCAAATGACATAAATGTTAAATGTGACTTTCCAGTTCCACTAGACCTGAGACCTGGCAAAACCAAGGCTAGCAGCCATTTTTAGTTCTGATACAGTTTCAAGCAATTCCTTGTTGGTTTCTTGTGAAGAATTACCCTATCATTTGCAATTTTAGAAGCTTCTAGATAACAGTCAAAGTAAGCATGGCCAACCTTTTCTAATTGTGGGTGCAAAAAATATGAATTTTGGTATATCAAAGGAACCCCAATCTGGCCATTTTAGTATAAATTCTCCAGTTAACTAGGTACTTGCAATTATGAGCTCCATATGTATTGTGCATGAATCTGGCTGGAGTGTTAGTCAGAGGCTGGCTTTCTGACACCCCTTTGTTTCTGTTTTTGAGAGATTCTGTTTCCCATTTTCAGCTGAATTTGTCAAGGATAAAAATCACTAGTGAAGTGTAGTAGTCCCTTGTGATGCTTTTGAGCTTAACTCCTCCAGGAGTCACCCCCGAGTCATTTCAGCTCAACTTATGTGTCTCAGATTCTGCCTCCAGTAATTGAAGACCACAGCTGCTCAGGTTACTGAATTGTCAATCCTTATAAGTAACCCCCGGGTGAGCAAGTGTTTTAATTAATGAGTGGGTTTCCCTATGGGACCACTGCACGGTATGAGGACTAGGCCTCCACCACTCCCATAAATTTCTCAGTCACCTGAGAAAACTGAAACTGGCTGGGAGGAGTCTTGTCCCTTTTCTTCAGAGCAAAGCTTTCATATATTTTCCTCACCCCTGCCCGCCCCCACTGACTGAACATATTTAATCTGAAAAGAAGCTTTGTAAGAGTAGTCAATGTGATTTTCCCTTTCTCAGTTATATTCTGTTTCGATGTAGGGAAAATATTCTCTCTAGAGAGCTTGCATAATTACAAAGTACAAAGTAAGGTGTAGTAAATGTGGTTGAATAAGGAGAAATTGGATCTTTAGAACATAGTACCTCTAACAAATCTCAACATTATCCCCAGCACTGATGTTCAAACACACATGTGTACATCTATGCATATACAGAAAGTCACAGACTAGAAACTAGCTTCAGTTCAGTCACTCAGTCGTGTCCAATGCTTTGTGACCCCATGAACTGCAGCACGCCAGGCCTCCTTGTCCATCACCAACTCCCGGAGTCCACCCAAACGCATGTTCATAGAGTCAGTGATGCCATCCAACCTCTGTTGTCCCCTTTTCCTCCTGCCCTCAATCTTTCCCAGCATCAGGATCTTTTCCAGTGAGTTAGCTCTTCACATCAGGTGGCCAAAGTACTGGAGTTTCAACTTCAGCATCAGTCCTTCCAATGAACACCGAGGACTGATCTCCTTTAGGATGGACTGGTGGGATCACCTTGCAGTCCAAGGGACCCTCAAGAGTCTTCTCCAACACCACAGTTCAAAAGCATCAATTCTTCTGTGCTCAGCTTTCTTCAAAGTCCAACTCTCTCGTTCATCGAAAAAGCAAGAGAGTTCCAGAAAAACATATATTTCTGCTTTATTGACTATGCCAAAGCCTTTGACTGTGTGGATCACAATAAACTGTGGAAAATTCTTAAAGAGATGGGAATACCACACCACCTGGCCTGCCTCCTGAGAAATCTGTATGCAGGTCAGGAAGCAACAGTTAGAACTGGACATGGAACAACAGACTGGTTCTAAATAGGAAAAGGAGTACATCAAGCCTGTATATTGTCATCCTAATTATTTAATTTATATGCAGAGTACATCATGAGAAACACTGAGCTGGAGGAAGCACAAGATGGAATCAAGATTGCTGGGAGAAATATTAATAACCTCAGATATGCAGATAACACCACCCTTATGGTAGAAAGTGAAGAAGAACTAAAGAACCTCTTGATGAAAGTGAAAGAGGAGAGTGAAAAAGTTGATTTAAAGCTCAACATTCAGGAAACTAAGATCATGGCATTCGGTCCCATCAGTTCATGGCAAATAGATGGGGAAACAGTGGAAACAGTGGCTGACTTTATTTTCCTGGGCTCTAAAATCACCGCAGATAGTGACTGCAGCCATGAAATTAAAAGACGCTTGCTCCTTGGAAGGGAAGTTATAACCAACCTAAACAGCATATTAAAAAGCAGAGACATTACTTTGCCAACAAAGGTCCATCTAGTCAAGACTATGGTTTTTTCAGTGGTCATGTATGGATGTGAGACAAGCTTGGTAAAGTACAAAAATTGATGAGACTTAGTTCCTTATTTTACAGCATGTAAAACTATTTGAATAAAAATACATGAGATCACACATGTGGTGATTATTATTTGCTTTATATTGAAAGGTTTAGTCAGATCGTCTCCTTCCACAATCTTCAATACTACAGATTTTTATGTGACAGGACTTACCCATTTGAATGCAGAGTTCCAAAGAATATCGAGAAGAGATAAAAAGCACTTCCTTAGAGATCAGTGCAAAGAAATAGAAGAAAACAACAGAATGGAAAAGTCTAGAGATCTCTTCAAAAAAGTTACTGATACCAGAGGAACATTTCATGCAAAGATGGGCTCAGGAAAGGACAGAAATAGTATGGACCCAACAGAAGCAGAAGATGTTAAGAAGAGGTGGCAAGAATACACGGAAGAACTACTTGAAAAAAGATCTTCACGAACCAGATAATCACGATGGTGTGATCACTCACCTAGAGTCAGACATCCTGGAATGCAAAGTCAAGTGGGCCTTAGGAAGCATCACTACAAACAAAGCTAGAGGATGTGATGGAATTATAGTTGAGCTATTCCATATCCTAAAAGATGATGCTGTGAATGTGCTGCACTCAATATATCAGCAAATTTGGACAACTCAGCAGTGGCCACAGGACTGGAAAATGTCATTTTCATTCCAATCCCAAAGAAAAGCAATGCCAAAGAATGATCAAACTACCGCACTATTACACTCATCTCACATGCAAGTAAAGTAATGCTTAAAATCCTCCAAGCAAGGCTTCAACAGTACGTGAACTGTGAACTTCAAGGTGTTCAAGATGGATTTAGAAAAGGCAGAGGAACCAAAGATCAAATTGGCAACATCCATTGTATCATCGAAAAAGTGAGAGTTCCAGAAAAAAAAAAAAAAATCTGCTTCTGCTTTATTGACTATCTCAAAGCCTTTGATTGTGTGGATCACAATAAACTGGAAAAATCTTAAAGAGATGGGAATACCAGACCACCTGAACTGCCTCTTGAGAAATCTGTATGCAGGTCAAGATCAACAGTTAGAACTGGACATGGGACAACAGACTGGTTCTAAATAGGGAAAGGAGTATGTCAAGGCTGTGTATTGTTACCCTGCTTATTTATCTTATATTCAGAGTACATCATGAGAAACGCTGGACTGGATGAAGCTCAAGCTGGAATCAAGATTGCTGGGAGAAATATCAATAACCTTAGATATGCAGATGACACCACCCTTATGGCCAAAAATGAAAAAGAACTAAAGAGTCTCTTGATGAAAGTAAAAGAGGAGAGTGAATGTGGCTTGAAACTCAACATTCAGAAAACGAAGATCATGGCACCCGGTCCCATGACTTCATGACAGATAGATGGGGAAACAGACGAAACAGTGACAGAGTTTATATTTGGGGACTCCAAAATCTCTGCAGATGGTGACTGCAGCCATGAAATTAAGAGATACTTGCTCCTCAGAAGAAAAGCTATGACCAACCTAGACAGCATATTAAAAATCAGAGATAATAAATAAATAAATACATAAAAAATAAAAATCAGAGACATTACTTTGTCAACAAAGTTCCAGGTAGTCAAAGCTATGGTTTTTCCAGTAGTCATGTATGGATGTGAGAGTTGGACTATAAAGAAAGCTGAGCACAGAAGAATTGATGCTTTTGAACTGTGGTGATGGAGAAGACTCTTGAGAGTCCCTTGGACTGCAAGGAGATCCAACCAGTCAATTCTAATGGAAATCAGTCCTGAATATTCGTTGGAAGAACTGATGCTGAAGCTAAAACTCCAATACACCTAATGTGTAAAACTGACTCACTAGAAAAGACCCTGATGCTGGGAAAGATTAAAGGCAGGATGAGAAGGGGATGACAGAGGATGAGATGGTTGGATGGCATCTCCAGTTTAATGGACATGAGTTTGAGTAAGCTCTGGGAGTTGGCGATGGACAGGGAGTCCTGGCCTGCTGCACTCCATGGGCTTGCAGACTGATCGAATGAACTGAACTGAACTGAGGGACTTATGATTAGTTTGCCCACTTTTGAGTTACTATTTCTTAAGTTGTTGATTCTTGATCATTTATAGAGGTAGGTTGTACTATTGTTGCCCTCAGTAATGTTCAAATCATTTAGACCAGGTGGTGATCCCAACTGAACTCACCGGAAAACTGGATCTGTGATACCCATATCAGGAAAGTCAAAATCATATCCCCAGTTTAAAGGAAAATTTTAAATAAGCATAATAAAAAAAAATTCTTATTTATTGCCTTCCTGGGTCTTTATTACTGCCCAAGGGCTTTCTCTAACTGTGGCAAGCAGTAGTTACTCTCTAGTTGCAGTGTTTGGCTTATCATGGAGTTGGCTTCTCATGTTGTGGAATGCTGGCTCATTATTTGGGACACATGGGCTTGGTTGCTTTGAGGCATGTGGCATCTTCTCGGATCAGGGATTAAAGTGGTACAAGTCAAAATCTTAACTACTGGACCACCAGGAAAGACTCCAAATAAGCATAATTTGAAAGCATAGCACCACAAACATCAGACCCTTTTGAAGAGACTGAGATATAAGAAATCATGTTGATTTTGACAGAAGAACTGTGGGACAGAAACTGAAATTCCTTGACTAAGGAGAG
The DNA here is from genome assembly GCF_019320065.1 of Cervus canadensis. Lineage (NCBI taxonomy): Eukaryota > Metazoa > Chordata > Mammalia > Artiodactyla > Cervidae > Cervus > Cervus canadensis. Next base: position 49,802,138 of record NC_057394.1, read on the forward strand.
TAAAGTCAATGCAATCTTGAGGACATTTGTTTGGGAGATACAGTTCAGAAAAAGGCCCAGGTGGTGGGCTCCCTAAGAGCTAGCAGGAGATTGAGGTTGAACAGGAGTCCTACCTCTAGGGCTGTGTGATCTGGACTCAATTTTTGCTTCTGCCTCTTAGAACTGTTAGGCACTTAGTCTTAGTTTTCCTGTCCAAAGATAGAGATACAGGAGTTACCATGCCTGTTCAACAAGATAATAAATAATAATAGGAATTATCATAGGTATCAAATGTCATATAAACCATAATTTTCACTTATACAAATGTATATTGTTTTAAAGCAATCCTTTTTTTTTTTTTTGCTTTGTTATAAATGTGGAATTATTTTTAAAATTTATTTATTTTTAATTGAGGAATAATTTCCTCACAGAATTTTGCTGTTTTCTGTCAAACCTTAACATGAATCAGTCATAGGTATACATACATACCCACCCTTTTGAACCTCCCACCCATTTCCCTCCCCATCCCAAACCTCTAGGTTGATACAGATCCCCTATTTGAGCTTTCCAAGCCATACAGCAAATTCTGTTGGCTATCTATTTTGCATATGGTAGTGTAGGTTTCCATGATACTCTTTCCATACATTTCACCTTCTCCTGTCCTCTCCGCATGTCCATAAGTCTATTCTCTATATCTGTTTCTCCATTGCTGCCATGTAAATAAATTCTTCAGTACCACATTTCTAGATTCCATATATATGCATTAGAATAAGATATTTATCTTTATCTTTCTGACTCACTTCACTTTATATAATAGGTTCTAGGTTCATCCACTTTATTAGAACTGGCTCAAATGTGTTCCTTTTTATGGCTGAGTAATATTCCATTGTGTATATGTACCATAAAATCTTTATCCATTCATCTGTCGAAGGGCACCTACATTGATTCCAAATTCTAGTTATTGTAAATAGTACTATAATGAACCATGAGATACATGTGTCTTTTTCAATTTTGGTTTCCTCAGGGTATATGCCCAGGAGTGGAATAGCTGGGTCATGTTTGTGGTTATATTCTTAGTATTTTAAGGAATCTCCATACCATCTTCCATAGTGGCTGTATCAATTCATATCCCAACCAAGAGTGCAAGAGTGTTGCCTTTTCTTCACACCCTTTCCAGCATTTATTGTTTGTGGACTTTTTGATGAGGGTCATTCTGACTGGCGTGAAGTGATAATTTATTGTGGTTTTGATTTACATTTCTCTAATAATGAGCGATGCTGAGAATCTTTTCATGTGTTTGTTAGCCATCTGCATGTCTTCTTTGGAGAAATGTCTGTTTAGGTGTTTTTCTCACTTTTTGATTGGGTTGTTTATTTTTCTGATATTGAGTTGTATGAGCTGTTTGTATATTTTGGAAATTAATCCTTTGTCAGTTGTTTCATTTGTTATCATTTTCTCCCATTCTTAGGGTTGTCTTTTCACCTTGCTTATTGTTTCCTTTGCTGTGCAAAATCTTTTAAGTTCAATCAGGTTCCACTTGTTTACTTTTGTTTTTATTTTCATTACTCTAGGAGGTAGGTCAAAGAGGATCTCTCTTTGATTTATGTCATCAAGTCTTCTGCCTATGTTTTCCTCTAAGAGTTTTACAGTTTCTGGTCTTACATTTAGGTCTTTAATCCATTTTGAGTTTAACATTGTGTATGGTGTTAGGAAATGGCAATCCACTCCAGTATTCTTGCCTGGAAAATCCCACAGACTGAGGATCCTGGTAGGCTATAGTCCATGGGGTCACAAAAAGTCGGACATGACTGAGCGACTTCACTTTAACTTCATTATGGTGTTAGGAAGTGTTTTAATTTATGCCATTGATAATTTGACAGGGATCAAATTGAATCTGTAGATTGCATTTGGTAACCTAGTCATTTTCACAATATTGATTCTTCTTACCCAGGAACATGGAATATGTCTCCATTTGTTTATGTCATCTTTGATTTATTTCATTAGTGTCTTATACTTTTCTGTGTACAGTACTTTTGCCTCTTTAGGTAAGTTTATAACTAGATATCTTATTCTTTTACTTGGAATGGTGAATGAGCTGATTCCTTAAATTATCTTTCTGATTTTTCATTGTTAGTATATAGAAATGCAAGTGATTTCTGTGTGTTGACCATGTATCCTGCAACTTGGCTAAATTCACGGATTAGCTTTAGTAATTTTCTGATACTATCTTTAGGGTTTTCTATGAACAGTATCATGTCATCTGCAAACAGTGAGAGCTTTACTTCTTAATTTCTGACCTTGGTTTCTTTTATTTCTGTTTCTTTTCTGATTGATGTAGCTAAGACTTCCAAAACTATGTTGAATAATAGTGGTGAAAGTGGACACCACTGTCTTCTTCCTGATCTGAGGGAGAATGCTTTCAGTTTTTTACCATTGAGAATAATCTTTGCTGTAAGGCTTATCATATACAGTCTTTACTATGTTGAGGTAGATTCCTTCTATGCCCACTTTTTGAAGAGTTTTAATCATAAATGAGCCCTGAATTTTTTCAAAGGCTTTTTCTGAATCTACTGAGATTACCATATGGCTTTTATCTTTCTATTTGTTGATATGGTGCATCACATTGATTGATCTGAGTATACTGAAGTATCCTTGCATTCCTGAAATAAACACAACTTGATCATGGATTGTGAGTTTTTTCATGTGCTGCTGAATTCTGTTTGGTAAAATTTTGTTGAGGATTTTTGCATCTATAATTATCAGTGATATTGGTCTATAGTTTTCTTCTCTTGTGTGTGTTGTCTTTGTCAGGTTGTGGTATCAGGATGATGGTGGCCTCGTAGAATGAGTTTAGAAGTGTTCCTTCCTCTGTAATCTTTTGAAAGAGTTTTAGAAGGATAGGCATTAGCTCTTCTCTAAATGTTTGATAGAATTCTGCTGAAGCCATCTGGTCCTGGGCTTTTGTTTTTGGGAGATTTTTTATCACAGCTTCCATTTCAGTGCTTGTAATTGGGTTGTTCATAATTTATAGACTCTTATAATCCTTTGTATTTCTGCATTGTCTGTTGCAACCTCCCCTTTTTCATTTCTAATTTTGATGATTTGATTCTTGTTTTCTGTTCTTGATAAGGGGAGCTAAAGTTTGTCGATTTTGCTTATCTTCTCAAAGAATCAGCTTTTTGTTTTATTAATCTTTAGAGTTGTTTTTTTTTTTTATTTCTTTTTCATTTATTTATTCTCGAATCTTTATGATTTCTTTCCTTCTACTAATTTTGGAGTTTTTTGTTCTTCTTTTTCCAGTTGTTTTAGGTGTAAATTTAGGTTGTATATTTGATGTTTTTAAACTTCCCTCTTAGTACTGTTTTTGCTTCATCCCATAGATTGTCATATTTTCATTGTCATTTGTTTCTAGAAGTTTTTTGATTTCCCTTTTCGTTTCTTCAGTAATCTGATGGTTATGTAGAAATATACTGTTTAATCTCCATGTGTTCGTTTTTCTTACATTTTTTTTTTCTTGGAATTGATATCTAGTCCCAAACAATTGTGGTCAGAGAAGATGCTTGATGTGATTTCAATTTTCTTAAATTTACTGAAGTTTGATTTGTGACCCAAGATATGGTCTATCCTGGAGAATGTCCAATGTGCACTTGAGGAGAGGATATATTCTGCATTTGGGTGGACTGTCCTGAAGATATCAATGAGATCCATCTCATCTAATGTATCTTTTAAGACTCTGTTTTTCCTTATTAATTTTCTGCTTTGATGATCTGTCCTTTGGTGTGAGTGGGGTGTTAAAGTGTCATACTATTATTGTATTGCTGGCAATTTCTCCTTTTAAATGTATTAGTGCTTGACTTATGTACTGAGGTGCTCCTATGTTGGGTGCAGAGATATTTACAAATGCTGTGTCTTTACTCTTATATTGATCCATTGATCTTATGTAGTGTTCTTCCTTATCTGTTATAATCTTTATTTTAAGGTCTATTTTGTCTGATATAAGGATTGTTACTCCAGCTTTCTTTTGTTTCTCATTTGCATGGAATATATTTTTCCATACTTTCACTTTCAGTCTATATGTGTCTTTAGGTGCGAAGTGGGTTTCTTGTAGACAGCATATATAAAGGTCTTGTTTTGTATCCATTCAGCCAGTCTGTGTCTTTTGTTTGAAGCATTTAATCACTTTAAATCATTTGCATTTAAACTAGTTATTGATATATATGTTCATATTGCCATTTTCTTAATTATTTGGGGTTGATTTTTGTAGATCTTTTTTCTTCTCTTGTATTTCTTGACTATATAAGTCCCTTTAACATTTGTTGTAAAGCTGGTTTGGTGGTACTGAATTCTCTTAAATTTTGTTTGTCTGAAAAGCTTTTGATATCTCCATCAATTTTGAATGAGGTTCTTGCTGGGTACAGTAATCTTAGTTGTAGATTTTTCCCTTTCAGTACTTTAAATATATCCTGTCATTCCCTTCTGGCCTACAGAGCTTCTGCTGAATGGTCAGTTGTTAAGCATATGGCATTTCCCTCATATGTTACTTGTTCCTTTTCCCTTGCTAATTTTAATATTTTTCCTTTGTGTTTAATTTTTGTTAGTTTGATTAGTATATGTCTTAGCATGTTTATCCTTGACCTTATCTTCTGTGGGACTCTTTGCACCTCTTGGACTTGATTGACTATTTCCTTTTCCATGTTGGGGAAATTTTCAACTATAATCTCTTCAAAAATTTTCCCATACACTTTCTTTTTCTCTTCTTCTTCTGGGACCCCTATGATTCCAATATTGGTGTGTTTGCTATTGTTCCAGATGTCTCTGAGACTATCCTCAGTTCTTTTCATTCTTTTTCTTTTATTCTGCTCTTCAGAAGTTATTACTATCATTTTATCTTCCAGTTCACTGATTCTTTCTTCTGCTACAGATATTCTCCTATTGATTAGAGTATTTTTAATTTCAGTAATGGTTTTGTTTGTCTCTGTATGCTTATTCTTTAATTCCTAGATCTTTAATTGATTCTGGCATTTTCACCATTTTGTTTTCAAGCTTTTTGATCTTCTTTACTATCATTATTCTGAATTCTTTTTCAAGTATTCCTCTTAATTTATTTGGACTTCTCAGTTTCTAGTTTGTTCTTCCATTTGTGTAGTATCTCTCTGCCTTTTCATTATTATTATTATTATTTTACTTATTCTGTTTGAGGTCTCCTTTTCCAAGGCTTCAAGGATAAATTCTTTCTTCCTTTTGGTTTCTGCTCTCCTAAATTTGGCCCAGTGGTTTATGTGATCTTTGTATAGAGTGAGATTTATGCTGAGTTTTTTTTTGTTTTTTTTTTGTTTGTTTGTTTTGTTTTGTTTCCCTCTGACAGGCAAGGCTGAGTGAGGTTGTAATCCTATCTGTTTGTGGTTGGGTTTGTATTGTGTGTTTGTGTGTGTGTGGTTTAGATGAAGTGTCCTGCACAGGGTGCTACTGGTGGTTGGGTGATGGTGGATCTTTTAATCAAGTGGTTTCCGTTGTGTGAGTTCTCATGGTTTGATACTCCCTAGGGTTAGTTCTCTGGTAGTTTAGGGTCTTGGGGCCATGCTCCCACTCCAAAGGTTCAGGGCTTGATCTCTGGTCAAGAACGAAGATTCTACAAGTGGTTTCTTAAGACATTAAGTGAGATTAAAACAAATACCCAAAAATGAGAAGCCAAAGTTGAACCCCAGACAAATGACAGTTACAAAATCAGGCAAATAATTAAAATAATTGAATATGCACATATACATATACACCCATAAGCAAAATCAAAACAGTCCAACAAAAATAAAGTACAGTAGACTGACACAACGAACAAAGGAATTCACAAATTATATCTACCAGTTAAGAACAAAAGTAACTAAAGGGAAAACTGGAAAACAAAACTAAAGCAAGGTGCCCAGTAGGGGATAAAGCTATGAAATCAAAAGTAACAAATATGTTAAGTGGGAAGAAATGAAAGAAAAGATAGGTAGGCAAAGTAAAATTGAAGTAGATAAAGATTTATATACATGAAAGGTTAACTGTTAGAGAAAAAAAAAAAAGTGGGAAAAGCAAGCAAAAGAATAAATGCAGAAAAAATAGTTTAAAAAATTAAAAATTAAAATTATAAAAATAAAACAATAATAATTAAAGGAAGAAAAAATTTTAAAAAAAGAGAGAGAGAACTCCACAGAATTGCAAAAACCCATCATAGAGGCAGAGATTTATATCAATAATAAAAAATATGACTGAGAAAAAAAGTCAAAAGCATAATTAGATTTCATATGACAGTAAAATTAACAACTACAATTGGGGTGGGGAGAAAAAGAAAAAAAGTATGATTGAAAAGAATCTATAGAACAAGTCAAAACATAAGAATAACAAATGCTTTTCTTGAGTACACTCCAGTACACTCCAATATTCTTGTCTGGAGTCAGAGTCCTTTCCCTCACTGGGCGTTACAATCCACCTCACCTCCCTGGGATGCCCTCCAACACTGCTGGCCTCTGGACCTGTTTTGGGGTCAGCTCAGATTCGAATCTGGTCCTACTCTGGTGTGTCCTTGCCTCCATGTGCTCAGATTTCAGAACTAGTACATTTTCTTTTGAGGGAGCTCTAAATGTCCTTATATATTCCATAGACACAGAGTCTGCCTAGTTGATCGTGTGGATTTAATCCGCAGCTTGTACAGCTGGTGGGAAGGTTTTGGGTCTTCTACCTTAGCCACACTGACCCTGGGTTTCAACTGTGGTGTTATTTCCACCTGTGCATGTGGGTCGTGCACTGGAGGTTGTTCCTGAGGCTGCCCTGGAGGACTTGTGTCTGCCTCAGTGAGGCTCGGGTGTGGAGGTGGTGCAGCTGCTTCGGTTGCAGGGGTTCTGGCAGCACCAGGTACTCAGGGGAGTTGGTGGCTAGGGCAGCAGGAAATACAGTGCTCCAGAAGGGTATGGCTATCACTGTTGGCCAGTACACTCCAGTATTCTTGTCTGGAGAACCCCCTCTCTGACAGAGAAGCCTGGTAGGCCACAGTTCAGTTCAGTTCAGTTCAGTCGCTCAGTCGTATCCAACTTTTTGCGACCCCATGAACTGCAGCACATCAGGCCTCCCTGTCCATCACCAGCTCCCAGAGTTTACAAAAATTCATGTCCATTGAGTTGGTGATGACATCTAACCATCTCATCCTCTGTCGTTCACTTCTCCTCCTGCCTTCAATCTTTAACAATATCAGGGTCTTTTCTAATGAGTCAAGGTCTTCGCATCAGGTGGCCAAAATATCAGAATTTCGACTTCAACATCAGTCCTTTCAATGAACACCCAGGACTGATCTCTTTTAGGATGGACTGGTTGGATCTCCTTGCAGTCCAAGGGACTCTCAAGAGTCTTCTCCAACACCACAGTTCAAAAGCATCAATTCTTCTGCGCCCGGGTTTCTTTAAAGTCCAACCCTCACATCCATACATGACTACTGGATAAACCACAGCCTTGCCTTTGTTGACAAAATAATGTCTCTGCTTTTTAATATGCTTTCTAGGTTGGTGATAACTTTCCTTCCAAGGAGTAAGCGTCTTTTAATTTCATTGCCGCAATCACCATCTGCAGTGATTTTGGAGCCCAAATAATAAAGTCAGCCACTGTTTCCCCTGTTTCCCCATCTATTTGCATGAAATAATGGGACCAGGTGCCATGATCTAAGTTTTCTGAATGTTGAGCTTTAAGCCAACTTTTTCACTCTCCTCTTTCAGTTTCATCAAGAGGCTCTTTAGTTCTTCTTCACTTTCTACCATAAGGGTGGTGTCATCTGCATATATGAGGTTATTGATATTTCTCCCAGAAATCTTGATTCCAGCTTGTGCTTTCTTCAGCCCAGCATTTCTCATGATGCAGTCTTCATATAAGTTAAATAAGCAGAGTAACAATATACATCCTTGATGTACTCCTTTTCCTATTTGGGACCAGTCTGTTTTTCCATGTCCAGTTCTAACTGTCGTTTCCTGACCTGCATACTGGTTTCTCAAGAGGCTGGTCAGGTGGTCTGGTATTCCCATCTCTTTCAGAATTTTCCACAGTTTATTGTGATTCACAAAGTCAAAGGCTTTGGCATAGTCAATAAAGCAGAAATAGTGGGTTTTCTGGAACTCTCTTGCCTTTTCGATGATCCAATGGATGTTGGCAATTTGATTTCTGGTTCTGCTGCCTTTTGTAAATCCAGCTTGAACATCTAGAAGTTCAGTTCATGTATTGCTGAAGCCTGGCTTGAAGAATTTTGAGCGTTACTACTAGCATGGGAGATAAATGCAATTGTGCAGTAGTTTGAGCATTCTTTGGGATTGCCTTTCTTAGTGACTGGAATGAAAATATTTCATTCCTTTTCCAGGCCTGTGGCCACTGCCAAGTTTTCCAAATTTGCTGACATATTGAGTGCAGTACTTTCACAGCATCATCTTTTAGGTTTTGAAATAGCTCAACTGGAATTCCATCACCTCCACTAGCTTTGTTCCTAGTGATGCTTCCTAGGCCCACTTAACTTCACATTCCAGGATATCTGGCTCTAGGTGAGTGATCACACCATTGTGGTTATCTGGGTCCTGAAAATCTTTTTTGTACAACTCTTCTGTGTATTCTTTCCACCTCTTCTTACTATCTTCTGCTTCTGTTAGGTCCATACTATTTCTGTCCTTTATCGAACCCAATCTTTGCATGAAATATTCCCTTTGTATCTCTAATTTTCTTGAAGATATCTCTAGTCTTTCATATTCAATTGTTTTCCTCTATTTCTTTCCATTGATTGCTGAGGAAGACTTTCTTATCTCTCCTTGTTATTCTTTGGAACTCTGCATTCAAATGGGTGTATCTTTCAATTTCTCCTTTGCTTTTAGCTTCTCTTCTTTTCGCAGCTATTTGTAAGGCCGCCTCAGACAGTCATTTTCCTTTTTTGCATTTGTTTTTCTTGGAGATGGTGCTGACCCCTGTGTCCTGTACAATGTTACGAACCTCCACCATAGTTCATCAGGCACTCTGTCTATCAGATCTAGTCCCTAAATCTATTTCTCACTTCCACTGTATAGTCATAAGGGATTGGATTTAGGTCATACCTGAATGGTCTAGTGGTTTACCCCATTTTCTTCAATTTCAGACTGAATTTGGCAATGAGTTCATGATCTGAGCCACAGTCAGCTCCCATTCTTATTTTTGCTGACTGTATAGAGCTTCTCCATCTTTGGCTGCAAAAATATAATCAATCTGATTTTGGTGTTGACCATCTGGTGTTGTCCATGTGTTTTCTCTTGTATTGTTGGAAGAGGGTGTTTGCTATGACCAGTGTGTTCTCTTGGCAGAACTCTATTAGCCTTTGCCCTGCTTCATTCTGTACTCCAAGGTCAAATTTGCCTCTTACTCCAGGTACTTCTTGACTTCCTACTTTTGTATTCTAGTCCCATACAATGAAAAGCACATCTTTTTGGGGTGTTATTTCTAAAAAGTCTTGTAGGTCTTAATAGAACCATTCAACTTCAGCTTCTTCAGCCTTACTGGTTGGGACATAGACTTGGATTACCATGATATTGAATGTTTTGCCTTGGAAAGAGCAGAGATCATTCTGTCGATTTTGAGATTGCATCCAAGTACTGCATCTCGGACTCTATTGTTGACCATGATGGCTACTCCATTTCTTCTAAGGGATTCCTGCCCACAGTAGTAGATGTAATGATCATCTGAGTTAAATTCACCCATTCCAGTCCCTTTTAGTTCGCTGATTCCTAGAATGTCGACATTCACTCTTGCCATCTCCTGTTTGACCACTTCCAATTTGCCTTGATTCATGGACCTAACATTCCAGATTCCTATGCAAGATTGCTCTTTATAGCATCAGACCTTTTTCTATCACAAGTCACATCCACAACTGGGTGTTGTTTTTGTTTTGGCTCCATCCCTTCGTTCTTTCTGGAGTTATTTCTCCACTGATCTCCAGTAGCATATTGGGCACCCACTGACCTGGGGAGTTCATCTTCCAGTATCCTATCATTTTGCCTTCTCATACTGATCATGGGGTTCTCAAGGCAAGAATACTGCAGTGGTTTGCCATTCCCTTCTCCAGTGGACCACATTCTGTCAGACCTCTCCACCGTGACCAGTCAGTCTGGGGTGGCCCCACACGGCATGGCTTAGTTTCATTGAGTTAGACAAGCTGTGATCCATGTTATCAGATTGGCTAGCTGTCTGTGATTGTGGTTTCAGTCTGTCTGCCCTCTGATGCCCTCTCTCAGCACCTATCATCTTACTTGGGTTTCTTTTACCTTGGACGTGGGGTATCTCTTCACGGCTGCTCCAGCCAAGCACAGCCGCTGCTCCTACCTTGGACATGGGGTAACTCCTCTCGGCCGCCGCCCCTGACCTTGGGCTTGCGGTAGCTCCTCTTGGTCGCTCCTGCGCTGACGCGCAGCCACGGTTCCTGTGTCGTCACAGAGCCGTCACAGTTCACAGTGCTGGCAAAGATGTGGACACAACCATAGAAATCCTGCATACCTGCATGCATGACTTTTTTTGTCTGTGGCAGCTCTGCCCCAGTGAGGGTTGAGCGTGAACGTGGTGCAACTTCTTGGCTTTCGGGGACTCTGGCGCTGCTAGGTGTGCAGAGACACGGACTGCCTATGCCACAGGTTATATGGCCCTATCAGTGTCTCTTTTCGAGCCTCTTATAGCTTGGCGATCAGAAGGCTACTTTGGCCAGTCTTTCTCTGTAATTCCACTCCTTCAGACTTAGAGGACTCCTTTGCCTGGGGCCCTTCTCTGTTGTTCAGCGCATCAGGCACATAGAGGACCCGCCCTGGCTGTGGACTGGCACATCAGGCACTTGAAGGGACACCCTGGGTGGGGTCCTCCTCTGTTCTTCAGCGTGTCAGGCATTTGATGGGCCAACCTGTCTAATTGCCCAGCTACCTATGCTGGCATGTCCAGAGAGAGAGGCTTTGGTGATGGCTTTACCCCTATCCGTGACTCAGCAGTATCGTCTTGCTTCCCTGGCTACCTGGATTTCCTCCATAGGCTTTTCCCACCACACTCTCTTCCCTCACATCCCCTTGATCTGTCTCTCTGTGGTCATCAGCAGTCCTCACCCTGGGATTGCTCCACAATTCCTAAACCCCAGCTCCCAGCCACTGCACCTTCTAGGGGACCTGTGTCCCTGTCCAGGGTATGTATATGGCAAGGACTGTCTGATTCTCATTCCATTTAGGCCACCACAGGTCAGCTGTTTCACTCTCAGCCTTAAATGTTTCTCCTCTGACTCAGACAGTTGCCCCAATATAAGGATTGGACTCCTGCTTGAGTTCCCCCATCCACCAGGAGCAGGTCCAGTCCTACTAACAATCCTCTTTTTCACCCAACTTCCTTTGTCCTACCAAGTTTTGTCTGGGTCTATATATTCTTGTCAGCTGATCAGGTACTCCTGTCCACTCTCAGCTGGTGTTCTGCAGGCACTTCTGTGTCTAAGGTGTATTCCTGACGTACCAATGGAGAGAGATGTACTCCACGTCCACTTACTCCTCTGCCATCTTTTTCTCAAGCTATTTTCTTCACTTTTATCCTGACAAATTCTATAACGGTTGTCAGACTGAGATAAAGTGTCAAATCAGCCTCTTACTTAACCACTCAGCCAAGACCATTCAGACCATGTGACATTGGAATCTTTCAGCCAAGCCCTGAGTATTCCTCAATTTTTTTTCCCAATTGAGCTCCCCTACCCTGTACCTTTCCACTGGGTGGATAATTCCCCTGACATCTTTCAGCCTGCACCCCCACCCAGTATATTTTTCCTGGGTGGGAATTTCTTGGTATCTTTCAACATAGCCCCATTCAATGTCTAGACCATGAGTGTGTATGCCCTGGATGCTTCACTCAGCCCTTCCCCAGTATCTGTCCTACTGGGAGAGGGTAGGTAACCTACTCCACCACCAAATAAAACTCAGAATCTCAACAAATATGGGAGATTTGAGAACCAGTAGAGACTTACCCAAATTCATCTGCACTCCCTGAGGATGCAGATGGGCACAAGGGGCTGCTGCTGGTATTAAAGGTCTGGTTCCTCATGGAATCCAGTAGAAGGAAGTCCACTCTGGGTCACTTCTTTGGTCTCCATAATGCTGACTAAAAAGATGCACAACATGAGAGTTGTCACTTAAGTTTTATTTGGGGTAAAATGAGGCCTTTACCCGGAAGGTAGCATCTCAGATAACTCAGACAGACTGCTCCAAAGCAGCAGTGAAGGAAGGTCAATATATAAGGTTTTGGTGAAGGGGGAGTTCAATACCATGAAGTATTCATTTTACACAAGGTTTTTTGTTAGTCAGTAGGATCTGATGTCACCATGGAGGGATTTAGTGCTTCTCAAGATAGGAGGAGATGCAAGGATTGAGATCATAAAATCTATTCCTAAAAATGTCCAACTAAAGACCTGTCCCATCAGATTCCCTGGAGCACAGAGTGCCTCACTCCACCCTGAACCCCCTGAGAGGTTGTTGAATGTAAACAGCTATAGCAGAGTGGGGTTCAATCTCCATAGAGGCAGATGGAAAATGCCTTTGTTGTTCAGTCATTGGAAATGCTCTTGGTAAGTGCCAACTTGCAGTTGACATTCACTGTCTCCTGGAGCTTGCTCAAACTCATGTCCATTGAGTAGGTGATGCCATGCAACCATCTTGTCCTCTGTCATTCCATTCTCCTCCTGCTGTCAATCTTTCCTAGCATCAGGGGCTTTTCTAATGAGTTGGCTCTTCACATAAGTTGGCTGAACTATTGGATTTTCATCTTTAACACAAGTCCTTCCAATTAATATTCAGGATTAATTTTCTTTAGGAATGACTGGTTTTATCTCTCTGCAGTCCCAGGGACTCTCAAGAGTTTTCTCCAACACCACAATTCAAAAGCATTCATTCATGTTGATGTATGGCAAAAACCACCACAATATTGTAAAGTAATTACCCCCCAATTAAGATAAATTAATTGGCTTTTTAAAAAAAGCATAAATTCTTTGGCACTCAGTTTTCATTATGGTTCAACTCTCACAGCCTTACATGACTACTGGAAAAACCATAGCGTTGATGATACCAATCTTTATTAGCAAAGGACTCTCTCTGCTTTTTAATGTGTTGTCTATGTTTGTGATAGATTTTCTTCCAAGGAACAACTGCCTTTAAATTACATGGCTGCAGTCGCCATCTGCAGTGATTTTGGCACCCAAAAAAATAAAGTCAGTCACTGTTTTCATTATTTTCCCATCTATTTGTCATAAAGTGATGGGACTGGATGTCATGATCTCAGTTTTTTGAATGTTGAGTTTTAAGCCAGCTTTTTCACTCTCTTCTTTCACCTTTTCAAGAAGCTCTTTAGTTCTTCTTGGCTTACAGCCATTAAGGTGGTGCCATCTGCATATCTCAGGTTATTGATATTTCTCTCTGCAATCTTGATTTCGGCTAGTGTTTCATCCAGCTCAGCAATATGCATGATGTACTCTGCCTAAAATTTAAATAAGCAGGATGACAATAAACAGCCTTGACATATTCATTTCCCAATTTGGAACCAGTCCGTTGTTCCAGTCTGGTTCTAACTGTTGCTTCTTGATCTGCATACAGATTTCTCAGGAGACAGGTAAGGTGGTCTGGTATTACCATCTCTTTAAGAATTTTCCAGTTTGTTGTGATCCATACAGTCAAAGGCTGTAGCATAGTCAATGAAGCAGAAGTAGATGCTTTTCTGAAATTTTCTTGCATTTTCTATGTTCCAACACATGTTGGCAATTTGACCAGACCATCTTACCTACCTCCTACAGAACCTGTATGCTAGTCAAGAAGCAACAGTTAGAACCAGACATGGGGCAATGGACTGGTTCAAAATGGGACAGCAGTACATTAAGACTTATATTGTCATCTTGATTATTTTAACTTATATGCTGAGTACATTATGAGAAGTGCTGGGCTGGATGAAGCACAAGCTCGAATCAAGATTGCCAGGAGAAGTATCAATATGTAGATATGCAAATGATGCCACATTTATGGCAGAAAGCAAAGAACTAAGAAGGCTTTTGATGAAAGCAAAAGAGGAGAGTAAAAAAGTTGACTTAAAACTCAACATTCAGAAAAACAAGATCATGGCCTCTGGTCCCATCACTTCATGGCAAATAGATGGGGAAACAGTGACAAACTTTATTTGGGGGGGGAGGGGCTCCAAAATCACTGCACATGGTGACTGCAACCATGAAATTAAAAGATGCTTACTCCTTGGAAGGAAAGTCATGACCAATCTAGACAGCATATTAAAAATCAGAGACATTGTTTTGTCAACAAAGGTCCATCTAGTTAAGGCTATGGTTTATCCAGTAGTCATGTATGGATGTGAAAGTTGGACTATAAAGAAAGCTGAGCACTGAAGAATTGATGCTTTTGAACTGTGGTGCTGGAGAAGACTCTTGAGAGTCCCTTGGACTGCAAGGAGATCCAACCAGCCCATCCTAAAGGAAATCAGTCCCAAATATTCATTGGAAGGACTGATGCTGAAGCTGAAACGCCAATACTTTGGCCACCTGATGGGAAGAGTTGACTCATTTGAAAAGACCCTGATGCTGGGAAAGATCGAAGACAAGAGGAGACGGTGAGGACAGAGGATGAGAAGTTTGGATGGCACCACTGACTCGATGGACATGAGTTTGGGTAAACTCTGGGAGTTGGGGATGAACAGTGTGGCCTGGCATGCTGCAGTCCATGGAGTTGCAAAGAGTTGGACATGACTGAGCGACTGAACTGAACTGAACATCATATGCAATGCTTGGATGGATGAAGTTCAAGCTGGAATCAAGAATGCAGGGAGAATATCAACGACCTCAGATATGTAGATTATATCACTTTAATGGCAGGCAGCAAAGAGGAACTAACTAGCCTCTTACTGAAGGTGAAATAGGAGAGTAAAAAAGCTGGCTTAATACTCAACATTCTTAAAACTAAGATCATGGCATCCAGTCCCATCACTTCATGGCAACTGGATGAGAAAAATGTGGAGACAGTGACATATTCTGTTTTCTTGGTCTCCAAAATCACTGCGGATGTGAATGCAACCATGAAATTAGAAGACGCTTGCTCTCTGGAAGTTCAGTTCAGTCGCTCAGTCATGTCCAACTCTTTGCTACCCCGTGGGCTGCAGCACACGTCGGAAGAAAAGCTGTGACAAACCTAGATGGCATGTTAGAAAGCAGAGATGTCTACTTGCTGACAAATGTCCATGTAAGCAAAACTATGTTTTTTCCAGCAGTCATGTGTGGATGTGAGTTAGACCGTAAAGATGGCTGAGTACCAACAAGTTGATTCTTGCAGACTCTGGTGTTGGAGAAGACTTATGAGAGTCCCTTGGACAGGAAGGAGATCAAACCAGTCTGTCCTAAAGGAAATCGACCTTGAGTATTCATTGGAAGGACAGATGCTGAAGCTGAAGCACTGATGCTTTCACCACCTGATGGGAAGAATAGACTCTTTTGAGAAGACCTTGATAATGGGAAAAATTGAGGGCAAGAGAAGAAGCAGGCAACAGAGGATGAGATTTCTGGATGGCATTACTCACTGAGTGGATATGAGTTTGAGCAAATTCAGGGAGATAGCGAAGAACAGGGAAGCCTGGTGTACTGCAGTCCATAGTCTGCGAAGAGCTGGACATAACTTAGCAACTGAACACAAACAACAAGTTGGCTCAGTGGTTGTATTTCTGATCTTGTTTGTGTTGCCAACTATCTTGCTGTTCACACTTTTCTCACTGTTCGCTGAACCCATGGTAGGCAAGGCATAAGCTAAGAGGCTGGAAGAATACTTGAGGAGCCATAGCAAACGCAGACATGGTTATTCTCTCTTGGCTGGCACGACAGTCATAACACAACCTCTCTTCTGGCTGACACAGCAGCTGTAGCAGCAGTCATAGCATCACCATAATGCAGTCATAACATAGCCAAAACGTAAGCTCACATAACATAGCCATAATGCTGCCTTGGTGAAGCCCCAGTGCAGCAGAGGCTAGGGCTTTCATGGTGAAGCTCATTCAGGAGTACCATACAAAGTAGCCTGTGACCAAGCGAGTACCTCATAATGTCCATGTGCAGTGCTGTAAGTGATTTCAGCTGTTACAAAACTGTGCAAAATCATTGCTTACAGAACATGGGGTGAGAGGGCATGAGAGCATGGTGCGAGAGAGTCTGACTGGCGCCATCTTATTTATTTTCCCGTAAAAGTGAATATTCTGATTGCCAATGCAGGAGACACCAGAGATGTGGGTTCCATCCCTGGGTCAGATCCCCTGGGGTAAGAAATGGGAACCCACTCCAGTATTCTTGCCTAGAGAATCCCATGGACAGAAGAGCTTGGCAGTCTACAGTCCATAGGGTCACAAAGAGTTGGACATGACTGAGCACACTCACAAATGAACATTTAGAAGTAATTACTAATTAGCATCAAATTATATCTGTAAACTTTTATAGTAAAAACTTGTATAATTTATCCTCTGATATACTTCTCTCAAAAACTAATACAAAATTTGGAGCTATTTGAAGATTGTAATAACATGCATCAAGCAATAAAATTATCAGAGATAGTCAAATTACAACATTCTTTTCTGTAAAGAAAAAAAAACAAATTTTTTATTGAAATTAAAAAAATATTATATAGCTCATTTAAATCAAATGACAGTGATATCTGCAAGACAAACTTTCAGTCAGTGAACAGAAAACAAAAGTTTTAACTTGGAAATCATGAGATTAATGGAAAATAAGAATAATACAAATAATATTGCAAAAGAAGTCTTACTTACCTATGTTTTAGGATGTGCATTTAAATCTTTCACATCTTTAATTTTCAAAAGCCAAAGGATATTTTCATTATATAACAGTGATATCTAAGTATGTTATCAAACAAGCATAAAGGAGTGTAACCATTTTAAAGTTGGGCTAGCACTTAGGAATACTACCAGCTGCTACCATTTTTACTTTTACAATGAAGTAAAAATAGCTCAAAGTAAAACTATAAATAAAGTCATTTAAATCTTATTTTACAGGTTGGAAAATATTCACAATGAAATCCTTTAATGAGTTTGCCATTTTTCAAGCTGCCTTGCAGTATAAATAATGTTAGACAACATCCTAAAGGGAAATTTTCAATAATGCTCTTTTATTTTTGTCTTATTAGAAGGTATTATTATAGTTTGGACTTTCCTTGTAGCTCAATTGGTAAAGAATCTGCCTGCAGTGCAGGAGACCAGGGTTCTATCCCTGGATCAGGAAGATCCCCTGGAGAAGGAAATGGCAACCCACTCCAGTATCCTTGCCTGGAAAATCTCATGGACACAGGAGCCTGGTGGGCTACAGTCCACGGGGTCGCAAAGAGTTGGGCACAACTGAGTGACTAACACTTACTTACTTACTATAATTTACCATAGAGGTTTTGCAGTATTTAACATAAAGTGCACAAGCTCTGTTTTATGGATTAATGAATAGAAGGAACAGGAATTAAAGCAGAACAGGAAGGATTTGAATTTATTTATTTTAACTGCTCTAAATTTTAGGCAATATTTTGTTGATTAAATATTTATACATATTTATGGCCAGGGCTTTCATGGTGAAGCTCATACATATTCACACATACTTATATAAATAACAAACATACATATATGTATGTATATATTTACCTATTTTCTGAGAGCTAACACATTATCACAAAATGTAACTGATGCTATTCAATAGGTAAGCATTATTCATTAGTTAAAATTCAAAACCACAATATGAACCTAGCTAATATCAGAATTCCATAGTCTCTTCTAATAATTTGCCTCTACAAATTTTCTTATCTCTAATAAATACAAATTAATGTGTAGATATTTATTTAGTGAATTATTAAAGTATTCTAGTCTTTCATTATTTGAAGAAAAAAATGTCAGCAAAATTAGTTTACTGAGGGTTAAAGATATTTTCTCTAAATTTATAAATTAAGATGAGTATTTGACTTATTATCATGACATTGTAGGCTGATCGTTGCACATAGGTTAAGAAAAAAAAAAAGATTAATTATTGAAGAAGAAACCCAGAAATCAGATGCTAAATTTCATTCAGTACTAAATCTGTTACTTTACAAAAGCAATCTGAATGTCAAATTTCTGACATCAAAATTGGTAGCAAGCAAGTCTCACAGAACTAAACTGCAAAGTGGCATGCAAAGTTTAGAACAGTAGGTTGTATATAATTAGGAGAGTCTGTGCTTCCAAATATAAAAGTCCTACATTACTCATGCAGAAATAAAACCCTTTGGAAATCAGCAGTCTGGTTGTACTCTTTAAAAACCCTTAAAACAAACATAAGGGCAACAGATAAAACATGTCTGCTAAGTTAGGAGAAGCAGGCTTTCCACAGAAAAATGTGTACGGTCATCAGCAGAACTAAGCAGAGAATGCTATTATGCTTTGCCTTCCTTTATACTTAAATATTTTGCCTACATTTCTTTCAATAGAAGAAAGGTTTGTAAAGGTTTAAGGCAGAGACATGTCAAACCTAAAAGACTTGCATTTCCAAAACTCTTGCATACTGCATTCACTCACAAAACAAATAATCCCAAATATTTATGGCAAGGCAGTGTTTTAAATTTGGGAGATACAGATGAAGGAGGAAAAAATCCCTTTCTTTAATACTTAAATACTAATGATATAGACAGATGGTGAATAAAAGTTTAAATAAGTATAAAATAAAGCAGACAGTAAATAAAAAGTGATTTGAGTGGGGGATAATTTACAAAGAAACAGTCATTCAGACACATTCTGAAGGGGTGTCTTGTTTTTTAATTTAATTTTTCATTTTACATTGGAGTTAGTTGATTTACAATGTTGTATTAATTTCAGGTATACAGCAAGGTGATTCAGTTATTTGCTGTTTAGTCACTAAGTCATGTCTGACTCTTTGCAACCCCATGGATGATAGCCCACAAGGCTCTTCTGTCCATGGGATTTCCCAGGCAAGAATTCTGGAGTGTGTTGCCATTTCCTTCTCTAGGGAATCTTCCCCACCCATGGATTGAAACTGCATGGCAGGCGGATTCTTTACCACTGAGTTATATATATATATGTACACATATATCCATTCTTTTTCAGTCTTTCCCATGTAAGTTATTAGAGAATATTGAGAAGAGTTCCCTGTCCTTGTTGATTATTTTATATATAGTTTTATGTATATGTTAATCTCAAACTTCTAACTTATCCCTCCACTCCAATCTTTCCCCTTTGGTAAACATAAATTTGTTTTTGAAGCCTGTGAGTTTGTTTCTGTTTTGTGAATAAGTTTATTTGTATCACTTTCTGAGATTCCACATATAAGTGATAGCATATGATATTTTTCTTCCTCTGTCTGACTTACTGCATTTATAAGCTTTGCATAGCAAAGGAGACCATAAACAAAAATGAAAAGGCAACCCACAAGGAAAATATCCACAAACCATCAACTGATAAGGGATTAATCTCCCAAATATATGGACAACTCATGCAACTCTCTCTCTCTCTCTCTCTTTCTCTCTCTCTCTCTCTCTCTCTCTCTCTATATATATATATATATATATATATATATATATATATATATATACATATACATATATATATTTATAGATAGATAGATATAAATATATATGTATATCTATCTCTCCCTATATATATATAAAACAATCAAAAATGGGCAGAAGATTTAAAAAGACATTTCTCTGAAGAAGACATACAGAAGGTCAATAAACGCATGGAAAGATGTTCAACATTGCCAATTCTGAGAAATGCATCAAAACACAAGACTGTGGTTCACCTCACACCAGTGAAAATGGCCATCATCATAAAGTCTACAAACAATAAGTGCTAGAGAGGATGGTCAGAATGTATTAATAAATATATACAACCACCATGGACAACAGTATGAGTGTTCTTTAAAAATTAAAAGTAGAACTAACACATGATCCAGCAATTCCACTCCTGGGCAGATATCCAGAGAAAACTATAATTCAAACAGATACAGGAAACCCAATGTTCACTGAAGCTCTATTTACAATAGCCAAGACAAGGAAGTAAGCTATGTGTGCATCAAGAGAGAAATGGGTAAAGAAGAAGTGGTACATATATACAATGGAATATTACCCAGCCATTAAAAAAAAATAAAATAATGTCATTTGCAGCAACATGGATGGACCTAGAGATCATCATACTAACTGAAGTGACGTCTTTTGAGGTGAGACCAGGATTAAATGAGCACATGATCCATGCAAAGGTATGAAGGATAAACACCATGCAGCTAGAACAGCATGTTCAAAGAGGCAATAAACCAGGTTATTTTGACAGGAGGCAAGCAGAACGGAGATGAGGTGAAACCCATTAGAAAGTATTTCTAGAATTCTAAGGAGCGAAGGACTAGATTAGGATTGTGCTATCATTGTGGAAATGATAAAAAGTATGTTGACATTATAATTGAATTTTGAGGCAACTGTAAATCAGTTCCATGTGGGCTGAGGGGAAAAGAGACAAATCAAATATATTGCCAATATGAAGTCTTTAACTATAGAGTAAATGATGGGACAACTACTGATATTGTACCATTGCATGGAGACAGCAGAATCAAGAATTACATATTGGATATATCAGATTTGAGATGCCTCTGTATTTGCACCTCTATATTTCAAAGCCAGATATCTTTCATTGAACTTTAATATTTATGTTTACTGACTATCCAGAGATATCTCACCCCAAATATATCAGAAATATTACTCAGTATTGTCCTGCCTCTTTCCAGAACCTTTCACTGTTTTCAGAAGAGCACCAACTTCAATCTCACTTTTAAAACTGAAAACAGGGAGTGATCCATAAGTTTTGCTTTCCTTCTTTATATTCTTACAAGCATACCTTACATTCATTACACTTCCTTTGCATATTCTGTCTAGTTATCTCTTTGTCTTATGTACTCCATCTCTTATCTGACAGCATCAACCTATTTTGTCTCCCTACTCTTAAATAAGACTCACTCTTTCTCAGCACTAGCTTTAGACATCATATTTCTACATGATCTGAGCTCTAATTGCCACTCCACCCTTATTTAGAATGTCACATACATAAATAAACCAAAAAGGGACTATACAAACTCTTTTTCATGTGTCTAGAGACCATGAGGAGGCAAAGAATATGAATTAATCTAATAATAAGTTAATTTAATAACAACACTACAGTGCAAAATATGTACTTTTGTTATGGGAAACTAAAGTCAAAAGTATCTTCTTTTAGAAATGACAGTTGTTTTACAACAAACATAAAGGAATGGCATATACTCTAAAAATTAAAATGCAGAATCTAAGACAATTTATCTGAATTTACCCTCAAACAATAGGATAAGATTATGATAAACAATCAGCTCATATTCTAAGTGAGAGTTATAGAAAACAAAATACATTTTCAGAAGTTAAATTCAATTGACTATAAGAAGAATACATTGTGTAAAACTGCATCCTGACACCCTTACCCTTTACTTATGGAAATCATCCTAATTTTTCAAAATCTAACTCAAAAGCCGTCTTCTTGATGATGACTGTTTTAAAGCCTAATTAAACAATACTCCATCTGTGTACTGTGTTTTACTTCTCACTTTCTTGTAAGGCATACTTTATTCAGTCTTTAATAAAATTAAATTAAATTAAAATAGTTTTAATTAAATTAAAATTTAATTAAATTTTAATTTTTAACAATTTAATTTGTTAACAAATAAAAATTTGTTAACAAATTAAAATAGTTTTGTTGGCAGCATACTGCAAAATATTATATCTTCCTTGAAGACAGGTGAAATGATTACATATATTTGCTCTCACTGAATACAAATATCCCTCATTTAATAAAGATTAGGGTTTTATAGTTATATTTTATAGTGTCTTAAAATAATTTCTATATTTTCTTTTTATTTTTAGTTAAAAGTTACAAATGGACAAAAATTTAACTTCATATCTGACACAAAACTTATTTTGCTACTAATTCATATTATGATTTCTCATGAAATAAATAGCTATCTGTGCTCACCATCACTTCAGTTCAGTTCAGTTCAGTTCAGTCGCTCAGTCATGTCAGACTCTTTATGACCCCATGAATTGCAGCACGCCAGACCTCCCTGTCCATCACCAACTGCCGGTGATGGACAAACTCTTGCCCATCGAGTCGGTGATGCCATCCAGCCATCTCATCCTCTGTGGTCCCCCTCTCCTCCTGCCCCCAATCCCTCCCAGCATCAGGGTCTTTTCCAATGAGTCAACTCTTCACATGAGGTGGCCAAAGTATTGGAGTTTCAGCTTCAGCATCAGTCCTTCCAATGAACAACCAGGACTGATCTCCTTTAGGATGGACTGGTTGGATTTCCTTGCAGTCCAAGGGACTCTCAAGAGTCTTCTCCAACACCACAGTTCAAAAGCATCAATTTTTCGGCGCTCAGCTTTCTTCACAGTCCAACTCTCACATCCATACATGACCACTGGAAAAACTATAGCCTTGACTAGACGGACCTTTGTTGGCAAAGTATTGTCTCTGCTTTTTAATATGCTGTCTAGGTTGGTGATAACTTTCCTTCCAAGGAGTAAGTGTCTTTTAATTTCATGGCTGCAATCACCATCTACAGTGATTTTGGAGCCCAAAAAAATAAAGTCTGACACTGTTTCCACTGTCTCCCCATCTATTTCCCATGAGGTGATGGGACCAGATGCCATGATCTTAGTTTTCTGAATGCTGAGCTTTAAGCCAACTTTTTCACTCTCCTCTTTCACTTTCATCAAGAAGCTTTTTAGTTCCTCTTCACTTTCTGCCATAAGGGTGGTGTCAGCTATACACTTATTCTTTATGTAGGTTAAGGTTTATAAACATTTGTAGCCATTTTAAGTGAATGTATACATACAAACATGTATATCAATATATATTAGACATATATATAACAAATACATATAGCCTGTTATACATACAGACTCATTTATGTGCATAAATCAAAGGCTATTTTTTTAATAAAATTCTTCACAGAAATAGATCTCAAATGAAATTATAAATATGACTGGTGTTATAATAAATGGATTAGAAGTTAATTATTTAATACTTAGAATGAGACACAGAAAATACTTTGAATTCCAAATAAAATATAATTCTCAATGACTTCAATGGAGCAATTTCTTTTGAGTTTACTCAGAATACTTTAAAGTCATCCCAAGAAGCCATTTTGATCAACACCCTTAATCCCACGTTTTATTTTGAGAAAAAAATATGCCACTGATCTCAGTTTACTTTGACCTTATGCACTCTCTCAGTCATTCCAATTGAGTTAAACAGAATAAGGATATCAATTTTTTGTCTATATGACATATAGTTAGAATCTGAAAGTTAGAGTGGTTGGAGGGGCTAGATTATCTCTCCAAGTTCTATTCTACCATTTGCAAGATGTTTTTCAAGAAAGAGTGGATTGTAAATCACAGGCCCTGGGCTTCTGTGGAAACCTGTCCTGATGAACATAGGCAAGCCATATTTATTTTATTATGCCTCTCTCAAATTCAATTCAGTTCAGTCTCTCAGTCATGTCCAACTCTTTGCAATCCCATGGACTGCAGCACATTAGGCCTCCCTGTCCATCACCAACTCCCGGAGCTGGCTCAAACTCATGTTCATCCAGTCGGTGATGCCATCCAACCATCTCATCCTCTGTGGTCCCCTTCTCCTTCTGCCTTCAATTTTTCTCAGCATCAGGGTCTTTTCCAATGTCAGTTTTTCGCATCAGGTGGCCAAAGTATTGGAGTTTCAGCTTCAGCGTCAGTCCTTTCAATGAATATTCAGAAGTGAGTTCCTTTAGGATTGACTGGTTTGATCTCCTTACAGTCCAAGGGACTCTCAAGGTCCTGATTTAAAGAATTGATTCCAATGCAATTATTAAAGTATTATTAGATACCAAAAATTAATAAGTTTAAAAATCAATGGAAAATATCATCACCTAGGTGGAGACTTTGAAAGGTTTTATCTATTTATTTATTGATGATGATTTTGAAATACAAAATAATGCCTAGGTCATTGGAATTGGGGTTACTTCTTTTAAAACTCTTAAATGATTCTCTAGACGTAGGGACTGACCACAATTTGCTTAAGTTGGAGTTTCCCAAACTTCCAATGTTAACATTTTGGGTCAAATAACTGTTATGGGAAGGTGCTCTGTGCATTACAGGATGTTCAGCAGCACCTTTGGCCTTCACCCACTAGGGGTCAGTCGCATCTCTTCCTCAGGTTGTGTCATCCAAACTAGACCTTGTTAATGTTTTTCATATTAGCTCAAAGCAACTTGGTGATATTGGTCAAGACAGAAGTTCATTACACTGACTTCCAAAATGTGAGACTAAGAGAAATATCTATATATGAAAAGGAGTATTTGGACTAAGAGACATATTATACATAGCAATCATAACAAATTATAGTGTGTCTTTAAGATGTTACGTAGTAACATGTTAACAATATGGTGAATTTTAATGTGTAAAAATTATGAAAAAGTGCTAAGGGTATATTTATGACATATTGCATATTTACCTATATTTGTTCTATCTTCACAATCTATTAGGCATTATCTCTGTTATGGTTGAATTTGCTTATCAATCTCCATATTTATAGTCACTATATTTTTATATCTTGAATATCATTTTTCTATCCTTATTAATTGGGATATAGCTAGTATTATAAATATATTTTAAAAAAGAATAAAAGAAAGAAAAAAAGAAAAGAAAACGTGTGTGTATATATATACACATATATATATACATGTATATACAATACACACCTATATGCTTTTGTGTGATATTATGTATAATATATATAATTTATGTGAAGTGTGTATATATTATTTATACATTTATGTTTGAAATATATATATAAATGTTGAAAAAATCATTGAAAAATAATATTCCACTGCCAAAATTGAAAATAATCACCTCTTTGTAAAATGAGAACGTCTCTAACATTTCCTCTATTTCTTAACAAAGTATACATAAAACTTAGTTGTTCTCATTTATTCCCATATAATTATTTCCTATCCTTGCCTTTTCCAGAATAGATACTTCAGTATCTATTGACTTCAGTCAACAGCCTTGTCCCACAAAAACTTGAGGAATTTAGAGTTTAATCAATAGTTAAAATGCCACTATTTAAAAAAAATTATATTCTATACATTGATTTTTAGACCTCTAGTGACATTCAAAAGTGCCCACCATGCTGAGCACCATGACTTTGGGATGAAGTTATGGGTGTATAGGTAATATGAATTGTGACTATGGTGATAGTTACTACTTTAATATACCTGTCCCTAGAAACTTTCATCCAGGCCTTAATGAAAAATATTGTTATTTTCACATATATTACACATGTAATTTGGGTCTGCAAGGAATAGCCACTTTGTAATAATTGGTATATTGATTAATAAGAATTAGATATTGTGCGGGTGCTTCTGTATGCAGTGTAGGTTCTTATTTATATTATTTCCTCTCAGGATGCATGAATGCAAAAGTTGTGATGATATTTCCATTATGGACATTTATTAGTGATATTTGAGCATGATTTTTCTCACAGAATAATATTATGTAAGAATATCTTCATGTTAAACTCTGAAATAAATTTTACTATTATATCATTTTAAAACTTTTGATAAAAGTCTCCATTCTATCACACAACCTTGTATTTTTTACTGTGTTTGTCAGTCACTTTCACATTATTTTGACTAGATTTTTCAAAGGTATCTAAATGAATATTCTAAGATTTAAAATGTTAAAACTAACACTACATGCAATTTTGATGCTATTATGGCATAATTGCCCAAATCTTAATAAGGAAAATTAGATAAAAGCAATAATGTTAAAAAATTAGACTTTGAGTAACTCCAATAGGAAAATGTCCAGAATAAATATAATTCACCAAATGAATAAAATATATGTGCCGGTAATAAGTTTGTATTAGTAGCAGAAATCATTTTTCATTGCTTTTCTTAGGTTATTGTCATCCCACTAATTAAATGTCTCTCCCCCTCTCCTTTTCTCCTATATCCTTCCATTAAGTGGCATAGGAAAAGCATAATCTTGCAAACAAGGAATCTCTGTATTCATATAACAAAGATACTTTAGCAACTAGGCCACTCACAATATTAACATTTCATCAGATTTTTTTTAAAAAAAGCCTCTAATGATAACAATGACTATGCTAAAAATTCTCCCCAAAAATATAAATGGAAATCACAGTGAGCAATCATGATATTTTAATGTATAGGACAAAGTGAACTGGATTTGTTTAATAGTCTCAGCATTCTTGATTTTTATTGAGAGGGGGGGAAAATCCAAATATATAAAGCCAACTGAGAGAAGGTAGAATAACTCAATGTTAAATATTTTTTGCAATAGGCTGCTTGATATGTTCCTTGAAGCCTAATGGATCATCATAGACACATAATGGTTTTATTAACTAAAGACCTGAAAATAATGTCCTACTTCGGGGCTTCCCTGGTAACTCAGACAGTAAAAAAATCTGCCTGTAATGCAAGAGATATGGCTTTGAATCCTGGGTTGAAAAGATCATCTGGAGAAGGGAAAGGCTACTTATTCCAATATTGTTGCCTAAGAATTCCATGGACAGAAGAGCCTGGAATTGCAAAATAATTGGACTCGACTGAGTGGCTAACTTATTTTAGACTGATAAACTTCAAGATGGGCTTCGCTAGTGGCTCAGAGGGTAAATCATCTGCCTGCAATGTGGGAGACCCAGGCTCGATCCCCAGGTAGGGAAATGAAATGGCAACCCACTCTAGTACTTTTGCCTGGAAAATTCCATAAAGTTCAAATTAGAATAATTCATAAACTTATATATGCAAAAACACTATATAATTTTTCCTATCTTATACATACAGTTAGCATGCTTATTTATAAATATCTCTGTTTGAAGATCTACCAATTCATGTATATTTATGCACAGATATACAGATATTGTTATAGGAATTAGCCTTGTAAACTCTATTGCAATGGCTATGTGTAAACTTAATATGATAGATGTTTAACAGGACGATCAGTGAATCAGGAGACAAGTATATATCTATTCAATAAAGTAAATCTATAATAACCTAAAGTTGCATAACAAAAAAAAAATGGTCTTCCTTTAAACAAATTATGGTATTATTCTTAGTAATTATAAGGAAAAAAGATCCCAAATTTTAATGACATTGGATGTATGTCGTTCATAGCATGTGGTTCTTAATGAAACAGTGATTACACCAGCATAATATGCCAATAGTTTTTACTTATTTTTAACATATACTTTTTATTTTATTCATTGATTTATTTTTTGGCTGCACTGGGTCTTCATTGCTGCACATAGATTTTCTCTGTTGTGTCGAGTAGGGGCAACTCTCTAGTGGAGTCCGTGGGCCCCTCATTGTGGGGGCTTCTGTTTTTGCAGAGCATGGGACTAAGGTCATGTGGTTTCAGTACTGCAAGGTGTGGGCTCAGTATTTGCTGTATGTGGGCCCCGGAGAGGGTAGGTTCAGAAGCTGCTGAGCAGGGGTTTAGTTGCTCTTCAGCATGTGGAGTCATCCCAGACCAGAGAACGAACTTGTGTCCTCTGAATTGGCAGGCAGATTCTTAACATCTGGACCACCATAGAAGTACTTTTACTTCTTTTTTTTTTTTTTTCTTTTTAGGCATTTCTTAATATTTTATTAGGTTTTCCTTTTTAAAAATTTATTTATTTTAATTAGAGGCTAATTGCTTTACAATATTGTGGTGGTTTTTGCCATACATTTACATGAATCAACCATGGGTGTACATGTGTTCCCCATCCTGAACCCACCTCCCTCCCCATTCCATCTTCCAGGGGTCATCCAGTGCATCGGCCCTGAGCACCCTGTCTCATGCATGGAACCTGGACTGGTGATCAGTTTCACATATGATAATATACATGTGTCAATGCTATTTTCTCAAATTATCCCACCCTTGCCTTCTCCGACAGAGTCCAAAAGTTTGTTCTTTTCTTCTGTGCCCCTTTTTCTGTCTTGCATATACGGTCATTACCATCTTTCTAAATTCAATATACATGCATTAATATACTGTATAATATACTGTATTGGCCAAATTCAGACTGCAATTGAAGAAAGTGGAGAAAACCACTAAACCATTCAGGTAAGATCTAAATGAAATCCCTTATGATTATACAGTGGAAGTGAGAAATAGATTTAAGGGACTAGATCTGACAGACAGAGTGCCTGATGAACTATGGACGGAAGTTAGTGACATTGTACAGGAGACAGGAATCAAGACCATCCCCAAGAAAAATAAATGCAAAAAAGGAAAATGGCTATCTGAGGAGGCCTTACAAATAGCTGTGAAAAGAAGGGAAGTGAAAAGCAAAGGAGTAAAAGAAAGATACATATTTGAATGCAGAGTTCCAAAGAATAGCAAGGAGAAATAAGAAAGTCTTCCTCAGTGATCAATGCAAAGAAATAGAGGAAAACAATAGAATGAGAATGACTAGAGATGTCTTCAAGAAAGTTAGAGATACCAAGGGAGCATTTCATGCCAAGATGGGATCAATAAAGGACAGAAACGGTAGGGACTTAACAGAAGCAGAAGATATTAAGAAGATGTGCCAAGAATACACAGAAGAGCTGTACAAAAAAGATCTTCATGACCCAGATAATCACGATGGTGTGATCACTCACCTAGAGCCAGACATCCTGGAATGCAAAGTTAAGTGGGCCTTAGGAAGCATCACTAAGAGGAAAGCTGGTGGAGGTGATGGAATTCAAGTTGAGCTATTTCAATTTCTAAAATATGATGCTGTGAAAGTGCTGCACTCAATATGCCAGCAAATTCAGAAAACTCAGCAGTGGCCACAGAACTGGGAAAGGTCAGTTTTCATTCCAATCCAAAAGAAAGGCAATGCCAAAGAATGTGCAAACTACCACACAATTGCACTCATCTCACACGCTAGTAAAGTAATGCTCAAAATTCTCCAAGCCAGGCTTCAGCAATACATGAACGGTGAACTTCCAGATGTTCAAGCTGGTTTTAGAAAAAGCAGAGGAACCAGAGATCAAATTGCCAACATCCGCTGGATCATCGAAAAGGCAAGAGAGTTCCAAAGAAACATCTATTTCTGCTTTATTGACTATGTCAAAGCCTTCGACTGTGTGGATCACAATAAACTGTGGAAAATTCTGAAAGAGATGGGAATACCAGACCACCTGACCTGTCTCTTGAGATACCTGTATGCAAGTCAGGAAGCAACAGTTAGAACTGGACATGGGACAACAGACTGGTTCCAAATAGGAAAAGGAGTACGTCAAGGCTGTGTATTGTCACCCTGTTTATTTAATTTATATGCAGAGTACATCATGAGAAACGCTGGGCTGGAGGAAGCACAAGTGAGAGGGTAACAGGCAGGAAGGCCAGGGGTCTCCAAACGGAGGAAATAGGCTGCAAGTGCCAGACATTTTTCTCTCTCTTAAGCGGCAGGAGGATACAAACCAGCGGTATGTTTTTCCTACTCTATACAAATATAAAAGGAGGTTTCTCTTAAAATGCTGTGTTGCCATGACACCTGGTTTCACCTGAAGCTAACTATTCTCAAACCTTGAGTTAACCAATATATTTTTTATGGAAATGTTTATCACAAAGCTATGTTAATTTACCCCAGACTCTGTAAGTTCTGCCAAATGGCCCAACCTACTTACTCAGGTATTGTTCCCCTAATCTATGTAAATGAAACTATTTGTTGGTAATCTGCCCTTCTACAAGATTCAAGTCAATCGTTTCATGGCCAGGGATGAATTATCTGGTGCCATTCTAAATTCTAAGACATTCCTTTCTTTTTAACAGACTGTGAGTGACTATATAACTTACAGCTAAAGACTAGGAGGGGGGTACTCTTTCGCCCCTTTCTGATGCCTATGTCCGAAGCTTTCTCTACCTCCTTTATGCTTTAATAAAACTTTATTACACAAGAGCTCTGAGCAATCCAGCCTCGTCTCTGGCCCCGGATTGAATTCATCTCCTCCAGAGGCCAAGAATCCCGGCGTCTTATTGTTCAACAACAACTTTTCACAAGCTAGAATCAAAATTGCCGGGAGAAATATCAATAACCTCAGATATGCAGATGACACCGCCTT
This sequence comes from Cervus canadensis, assembly GCF_019320065.1. Classification (NCBI taxonomy): domain Eukaryota; kingdom Metazoa; phylum Chordata; class Mammalia; order Artiodactyla; family Cervidae; genus Cervus; species Cervus canadensis. Next base: position 49,832,334 of record NC_057394.1, read on the forward strand.
TATGACAGAAAGTGAAGAACTAAAGAGCCTCTTGATGAAGATGAAAGAGGAGAGTGAAAAAGTTGGCTTAAAGCTCAACATTCAGAAAACGAAGATCATGGCATCCTGTCCCATCACTTCATGGCAAATAGATGGTAAAACAGTGCAAACAGTGGCTGACTTTGTTTTTCTGGGCTCCAAAATCACTGCAGATGGTGATTGCAGCCATGAAATTAAAAGACACTTACTCCTTGGAAGGAAAGTTATGACCAACCTAGACAGCGTATTAAAAAGAAGAGATATTATTTTGCCAACAAAGGTCCGTCTAGTCAAGGCTATGATTTTTCCAGTGGTCAATTATAGATACGAGAGTTGGACTATAAAGAAAGCTGAAGGCCAAAGAATTGATGTTTTTGAACTGTGGTGTTGGAGAAGACCCTTGAGAGTCCCTTGGACTGCAAGGAGACCCAACAAATCCATCCTAAAGGAGACCAGTCCTGGGTGTTAATTGGAAGGACTGATGTTGAAGTTGAAATTCCAATAATTTGGGCACCTGATGCGAAGAGCTGACCCTTTGAAAAGACCCTGACGCTGGGAAAGATTGAGGGCAGGAGGAGAAGGGGACGACACAGGATGAGATCATTGGGTGGCATCACTGACTCAATGGACATGGGTTTGGGTGGATTCCAGGAGTTAGTGATGGACAGGGAGGCCTGGTGTGCTGCTGTTCATGGGGTCGCAAAGAGTCAGACACGAGTGAGCAACTGAACTGAACTTATACTGTATTGGTGTTTTTCTTTCTGGCTTACTTCACTCTGTACAATAGGCTCCAGTTTCATCCACCTCATTAGAGTTGATTTAAATGTATTCATTTTAATAGCTGAGTAATATTCCATTGTGTATATGTACCAATGCTTTCTTATCTACAAGTCTGCCAATGGACATCTAGGTTGCTTCCATATCCTGGCTATGGTAAACAGTGCTGCAATGAAAATTGGGGTGCACGTGTCTCTTTGAATTCTGGCTTACTCAATGTGTATCACCAGCAGTGGGATTGCTGGGTCATATGTCAGTCCTATTTCCAGTTTTTTAAGAAATCACGCTCTTCTCCATAGTGGCTATACTAGTTTGCATTTCCACCAACAGTGTACAGCAAACAATGTAGTTTGCATTCCTTTTTCTCTTCACCCTCTCCAGCTTTATTGCTTGTAGACTTTTGGATAGCAGCCATTCTGACCGGCATGAGATGGTACCTCATTGTGGTTTTGATTTACATTTCTCTGATAATGAGTGATGTTGAGCATCTTTTCACGTGTTTGTTAGCCATTTGCATGTTTTCTTTGGAGAAATGTCTGTTTAATTCTTTGACCTATTTTTTTTTTTGATTGGGTCATTTATTTGTTAACTTTTAAATTAACCATGGTTCTCTATAAAATGCAAAATATATGTTTTATTAATATGATATCCTGGTTCACAGAAGATGAGATGAAAAGATAAGAGAGGAGTTATCTAGATGAAAAATAGCTAAAATTGATAGATCAAAATTAGATATTTAAGTATATTTCTTAAAGAATTAAGGGTAAGAGTTAACATAACAAAAATATAGGTAACAAAATTTGAGGATGGAAATTGAAAGATAATTGTAAGTAGTGTGTTCAAGTTTTCTAATGTTTCAAAAAAAATCAGTTGGCAGAGTATATGTTCTTTTAATTTAACATTTAATTTAAATATTAATATGAATTAATAAATATTAATACAAATGTTTAACTTAAATATTACTCAGTTATTTATTTAAATTAATCTAATTTAATTTTTAATTTATTTAATTTTATATTTATGTTTATATAATTATAATTTATAATTTTATAATTATATTATAATTAGTAATAGTTTTAATTAATTTATTTAAATTAATATTTATTTAAAATTATGGTGTTATCTACCACCACTAAAAGCTAAACATGCTTACCTCTAAGAAGTGGTAAAAGTATGAGGAAGGAATGGGGCAAGAGACTTTTATTCTTCATTTTCCATTCCAGAGAGTGATCTGTTTTTCACCAGATATGTGCCCAAGACTGAAATTGCAAAGTTAAATGGCAGCTCTATTTTTAGTTTTTTAAGGAACCTCCATGCTGTTCTCTATAGGGGTTGTAAAAATTTACATTCCAGAGAAGGAGGGTCCCCTTGTCTTCACACCCTCTCTAGCACTTATTGTTTGTGGATTTTTTGATGATAGCCATTGTGATTGATGTGAGATGATATCTCATTGTATTTTTGATTTGCATTATATGATAATTAGGGATGTTGAACATATTTCATGTGCCTCTTGGCTATCTGTATATATTCTTTGCAGAAATCTTAATGTTTATTTTTTAGACCAAATTTCAAATTGACACCTCAGTGAATTAATATGCATCTTCAAATCATTAGCTATAGATTGGAGGGAAAAACAAAAAAGAAAATCATCTCCAATTTCACTGTTTTAGTCAATTGTTGATCATTAATCTAGTGTGCAGTACCCAATGGGTCTCATCCTACAGTATTTCAGAAAAATTATTTGTGAGATACTGGCAGTTCTAACATACAAGCAAGTTGTACTATAAAGTTCATTTGTAAGTCACAGAATATAAAGGTCAGAAAAGACCTTAGAGACCATTATAGTTCCATTAGAGCCCTATTATTTGTAGAGGACCATTATTTGTATAAATCCCTCTGGAATATCCTTATCACTGACAGATGCTCATTCATCCTATGTTAAAAATGTCAAGTTCAGTAATTTAAAGGCAGCCCATTTTGCTTTTGGACAGGTTATTTATTAAATTTTATTTCTGTTCAACTGTTTCCCTGTACTCATGCTTTCCTGTTACAAGAATTTATTTAATCCTAGATATGAAAGATACATCAAAATCACAGAATTCACTGTATAATAGAAAAGACATAGAATAACCAATAAATAACACAAATGTAAATTAAGATGAGTACAGAGAAAAATTAAAACAAAAACAAAAACAAGTCACTGTTAATTCTTAGCTGGGAAGAGATGTCCTCTAGGAACTGACAAAAAGCACACTGAGAAAATACTATTGCAAAAACTGAGATAATGGGGAAGTTAAACAGAGGTTGGGGTGGGGATGGGATTAGGGGTGGAGGATGTCCAGAGGAGGTTAAGAAAGGAAAGATTGCTTCTTTTCAGACATGGGAGTGAGGAAAATGGAGAGTGTACATTTCGAATGAGATAGCGACCTTTATATTTAAGAAACTGAAAAGAGGGCCAAGGCTGTACATTGTCATCCTGTAGATGTAATTTATATGACAACTACATCACATGAAATGCCAGGCTGGATGAAGCTCAAGCTGGAATCAAGATTGCTGAGACAAATATCAGTAACCTCAGATATGCAGATGACACCACCCTAATGGCAGAAAGTGAAGAGGAACTAAAGGCCCTCTGGATGAAAGTTAAAGAGAAGGGTCAAATAACTGGCTTAAAACTCAACATTCAAAAGATGAAGATCATGGCATCTGGTCCCATCACTTCATGACAAATAGATGGGGAAACAATGAAACAGTGACAGGCTTTATTTTCTTGGGCAGAAATGGAGAAACAGGTATAGAGAACAGATTTACGGACATGGGGAGAGGGGAGGAGAGGGTGAGATGCATAGAGAAAGTAACATGGAAACTTAAATTACCGTATATAAAATAGACAGCCAGTGGGAAATTGCTGTATGTCTCAGGGAACTCAACTGGGGACCTATGTCAACCTAGAAAGGTGGAATGGGGAGTGAGATGGGAGGAAGGGGACATAGGTATACCTATGGTTGATTCATGTTGAGGTTTGACAGGTGGTGGTTTAATCTCTAAGTCCTGTCCGACTCTTTGCCACTCTTTGGACTGTGGCCTACCTGGCTCCTTTGTTCATGGGATATTCCAGGCAAGAATACTGGAGTGGATTGCCATTTCCTTCTCCAGGGAAACTTCCAGACCCAGGGATTAAACCCAGGTCTCCTGTGCTGTAGGCAATCTCCTGCACTGCAGGCAGACTCTTTACCAGCTGAGCCACCAGTGAACTTGAGGTTTGGCAGAAAACAACAAAATTCTATAAAACCATTATCCTTCAGTTAAAAAATAAATACATTAAAAAAAGAAAGAAAGAAAGCTAAGTGACAAAGAACTGGTGCTTTTAAGTTGTGGTGTTGAAGAAGACTGTTGAGAGCCCCTTGGACTGCAAGGAGACCAAACCATTCAATCCTAAAGGAAATCAGTTCTGAATATTTATTGGAAGGACTGATGTTGAAGCTAAAACTCCAACACTTTAGCCACTTGATGCAAAGAACTGACTCAGAAAAGGCCCTGATGCTGAGAAAGATTGAAGGCAGGAGGAGAAGGGGATGACAGAGGATGAGATGGTTGGATGGCATCACCAAAGGGGTTTATAAAAACAAAATTGTAATATACATGCATGCAAACTAGATGCAAAATACAAAACAAAAATGCAAAACCAATTTGACTATTACTGGAACTTCTTTCCTGACTTTTAAGTATCTAAAGCATTTTAATTGATTATTGGAAATTTTTCAAAACAAATGATGTACCACTGATGATCATCACTCCCCAACAGTTTCCCTACAACTATGGCAATTTTCTGTCAAACTGTTGCTATAGTTTAGGAATGCATTCCAGAAGATTGTCATTTCAAGGTCTCTTACTATAGCTGTTCTGGTATGGTATACAGCCATTGTGTGAGATCTGCCCCACTTTCAGGTTACATTTTTGAGTGCACTTAAATTTCTGAGGCAGAGACAGAGGAGAACAGAGGTTCACAAAGAAAATTTATTTGGGGGTGAAAATGTCAACAGGTTACTTTTTAAAAGAGCACATATGATTAGAAAAACTTCCTCCTGGAGTCTGGTAATAGGCTGATTTAAAATCCCAGTTTATGGTTCTGTAGAGAGGTTTGCCTTACACTGTAACTTCTTAGATTTGTTAGACAGATGGTGGAATAACTTGGTTTAGGGAGGCTAATCCAGTGTATTTTACTCCAAAAAAAAAATCATATCAAATTATTATTTTTTTATTTAGGTTTCATTTGGGTTTGACTTCCCTTATATATTTAAGCATGACTGAGCAGCATCAGGAGCAGAGCACACTTTACAAAATTGACAAAAGGCTAACAACAAAAAAATATAGATTCCTGACTTTTCCAGTCTAAAAACTATTCCCCACAGGCAACAAATTTAAATTTTTCAAATTCTTTGAGTATTAACTCCAATTTTAAAAAATAATCTACTATGATACTTTTCCTTAGTTTGTTGATTTTGTGAATTATCTGTTGATATTTAATGATGCTCAGTTCAGTCCCTCGGTTGTGACAGACTCTTTGTGACCACATGAATCACAGCATGCCAGGCCTCCCTGTCTATCACCAACTCCCGGAGTTTACTCAAACCCATGCCCATCGAGTTGATGATGCCATCCAGCCTTCTCATCCTCTGTGGTCCCCCTCTCCTCCTGCCCCCAATCACTCCAAGCATCAGGGTCTTTTCCAATGAGTCAACTCTTCACATGAGGTGGCCAAAGTACTGGAGTTTCAACTTCAGCATCGGTCCTTCCAATGAACACCCAGGACTGATCTCCTTTAGAATGGATTGGTTGGATTTCCTTGCAGTCCAGGGGACTCTCAAGAGTCTTCTCCAACACCACAGTTCAAAAGCATCAGTTTTTCAGCAATCAGCTTTCTTTACAGTCCAACTCTCACATCCATACATGATCACTGGAAAAACCATAGCCTTGACCAGACGACCTTGTTGGCAAAATATTGTCTCTGCTTTTTAATATGCTATCTAGGTTGGTCATAACTTTCCTTCCAAGGAGTAACTGTCTTTTAATTTCATGGCTGCAGTCACCATCTGCAGTGATTTTGGAGCCCAGAAAAATAAAGTCAGCCACTGTTTGCACTGTTTCACCATCTATTTGCCATGAAGTGATGGAACCAGATGCCATGATCTTAGTTTTTTGAATGTTAAGCCAACATTTTCACTCTCCTCTTACACTTTCATCAAGAGGCTTTTTAGTTCATCTGCATATCTGCATATTGATATTTTTCCCAGCAATCTTGATTCCAACTTGTGCTTCTTCCAGCCCAGCATTTCTCATGATGTACTCTGCATGTAAGTTAAATAAGCAGGGTGACGATATACAGCCTTGACATACTCCCTTTCCTATTTGGAACCAGTCTGTTGTTCCATGTCCAGTTCTGACTGTTGCTTCCTGACCTGCATACAGGTTTCTCAAGAGGCTGGTCAGGTGGTCTGGTATTCCCATCTCTTTCAGAATTTTCCACAGTTTATTGTGATCCACACAGTCGAAGGCTTTGGTGTAGTCAATAAAGCAGAAATAGATGTTTTTCTGGAACTCTATTGCTTTTTCGATGATCCAATGGATGCTGGCAATTTGATCTCTGGTTCCTCTGCCTTTTCAAAAACCAGCTTGAACATCTGTAAGTTCACGGTTCATGTATTGCTGAAGCCTGGCTTGGAGAATTTGAGCATTACTTTACTAGCGTGTGAGATGAGTGCAACTGTGCCATAGTTTGAACATTCTTTGGGATAGCCTTTCTTACGGATTGGAATGAAAACTGACCTTTTCCATTCCTGTGGCTAGATGACCATTTAGACTCCCAAGAGTTATCACCCTCTCTTTACTCATAAATACATATATGAGGACTTTTAATCACCATTTTTATTGCAACAAGGTACTGTTACCAAATAGTATGCTTTCTATGATTTGAATAATCTGAAATTGTGATGATTTATGGACTATCACACATTTATGTTTGTAATTATGTTCAGTGTGCTTAAAATAATATGTATTCTATAATTATTGGGTGAAATACTCTATGCAAGCCATTTGGTAAAGTCATTTAAACATTTCTTAGATTTTTCTATACACATTGAGTTTTTGGCTTTTTTTTTTTTTTTCGCTAATTGCCTGTAGATGTCAGCTTAAATAGAACTATTTTGTACGTTACTCTCTTGGTCATGTCCAAGTCTTTTGCAACCCCATGGACTACAGCCTGCCAGGCTCCTTTATCCATGGAATTCTTCAAGCAAGAGTACTAGAGTGGGTAGTCAGTCCCTTCTCCAGGGGATCTTCCCAAACCAGTGATCTAACCTGTGTCTCCTCCATTGAAGGTGGATTCTTTACTGTCTGAGCCACCAGGGAAGTGGTAAAATAGTCCTTAAAAATATCTGTGAAACTACAAAAGATCTTTATTTAGGTAAAACAATCTTAAGAAAGAAGAACAAAAAGTGGTATTATACTTCTTGAATTCAAACTATATTACAAAGCTATAGTAATCAAAATGTTATGGCATTGACATTAAAAACAGGCACACAGATCAATGTGATAGAACAAAGATCCCAGAAATAAACTCATACAAATACATCAGCTAATTTTCAACAGCAGCATTAAGAGTAGACAATAGGGTTAAAGATAGACTCTTCAATAAACAGTACTGGGAAAAAGTGGATAGCTTCATGCAAAAGAATTTGGATCCTTATCTTAACAGTATACATAACAATTAACTCAAAGTAGATGAAAAATTAAATGTAAGACCTGAAACTAAAACTCCTGAAAGAAAACATAAAGAAAAACTTCTTGGCAATGAGTTTTGGATATGCATAGGCAACACAAAAGTATAGGCAAAAAATTAAAATAAAAAAAAGTGAAGTTATATCAAACTAAATAACTCCTGCACTGAAAAATGAATCAACATAATACAAAGACATCTTGCATAGTTGGAAAAAAATGTTCACTAACCACATAGTCTGTAAGTTGCTAAAATTCAAAATATATAAATAACTCTTGCAAACTCAATAGCCAAAAACAAACAAACAACAAAATTTAAAATGAATTAAGGACCTAAGTAAACAATTTAAATAATTTATTGGGCATAGTATCCTTGATTATGTACATTTCTTAAAATTGAAGTTCTCATTCTACTTCTTCTGTAAAAATATATTACAGAATATAGAAATAGATATAGAATACAACATTTCATGGTATCTTTTGCGTCTCATTTCTTATTCTGCATTTCCATATTTTCTCTCTATATTCTTCAATAATTCTGCTCATTAAATCTCATTTAGTTGTGTATAATCTATAGTTTTTAATTTCAGATTTTGTATTTTCCATTTTTAGAATTTCTATTTGATTTTTTTCCAAACTGGTATTTTACTTTTAATAGTTTCTTGCTGTCTATAAATGTTTTCAGAAGTTTTCCCATCTCTTTAGAAGTTTGATTATTTTATAGTCTATATCTGATAATTTCATTATCTCATTTTTTGTACTATTCTATCTTTTATCTATTTTTTACTGATTTTCATTCATTATTCCTAATTTTCTTTTACATATTGTTATTTTAATCTGTAGCTTAGACACTGTATACAAATTACTTTTTGGTATAATTTGTAGCCTAGGTTAGCAGAACTTTTCCCATAGAGGAATTTCAAGTTTCATTTGGAATCTTTTGGGCACTACATATCCAGGAGGTATTGAGTCCATTTATATTATGCAAGGTTCTGTGGACCAGTCAGGTAACAGAAGATGACTATAATTATAGGTGAAGTTCTGATAATCCCAGTTATTTTTAATGTGAAGCTAATCAATGTCCCAGCTTAAAGTGGGGAATGTTGGAAGACTATATCTTATGCAAAATCTGAGTTTTACTTCTTCTTTTCCTCTTGATGCTGCCCAAAATAGCTCAGTTTCAGAGCTGTTTGCAGTATATTATCAAGTGCTCAGGGTATAGGGAGTTATACCTATATGGTGTTAAGTTTAAATGTCTTTGTTCTTACATTTTCCTAGAATTTGGATGGATTTATACTGATATTTGTTAGCATTTCTATAGTTTTTTCTGAATTTTTCAAAAGATAATGACTATATAGCTGATGTTAATTTTATACAAAGAGAAATGGAAAACACTGATGTCAGGTAACTGCTGTTTTTATTTATTTATTTTTTTCTATTATTTATCTTGTCAGTTTGTGCTGATGAAATATATTGATGCCTACTATCTAAAGTGAAATACAAAAATATCCTAATGTCAAGAAATGATGACAAAATTCACCAAATTTTTCATTTTTTACACACAAAAATGTCAAATAAGCCTGAATCAACAGTAACTATTCACTCAGTTCTAAAAATAAACTAGTTCACAACCTGACTGCTAACACCAGAGAATAAATAGAAAATCGTGTCTAACCTTGTTATAGAGCAAATTTATATTTGCAAAAATAATTGTTAATATCCATAAGTTTATAATCTTCTCCTTAAAATAAATAATTGTTTTCCCTAGGGAAAAAAAAATGTAATATGAAGAATGGAAAACAAGATAACTTCACTGTTTTACCAAACACAGTTGAAATAGGCATACTCAGATGGCCTTGAATCTTGTCTCCTCTTCCCCTCCATTTCACCTACTACCTAAACAATCCCCTATAGTTTTCTGGTATTTAAAAGTACATTGTTATTCAGTTAAGTTGGCAGTTAAGGGGAAATCAAAATATATACCTCAATTTTCACTTTTCAACAATTCACATTTACTAGTTAGGCAAAATTTGAGTTGTGAAGTCAACCTTCTAATTAAGTTTTCAACTTGCTACTGGTAAAGCTATGTTTCTCATAACAGAGAAATAGTTCACATTTATTTTAGGAGATTCATCCTGAATTGGAAATTTGCATGCTTTACTTTGTCCTAAAATAATTTTCTTATAGGACATTAACCTCTGAAACTTTGTCTTGCAGTATTATATACCCATTAGATATTTTCATGCCACAAAATTATAAATTTCTTTATATTCATCCTCATTTTTAATCACTTTTAAAAATGCAATCAAATCTTTCTCCATGCTATAATTTTCAGAAACAAAAGCCAGCCACTCTTATAGTATAACTGAGACTTGTTTGTATTGTTATAGGGAGGAAATGAAAAACAGTAGTTTTAGATGTGTAAAGAGAATATATTTGCAGTTTTCTAAATGACTTCTAGGTTTAAAGGATGTCACCCTAGTGCCCAATACTGGCACATTTACTTTTTGCCTTTTGTAATGACGATAAACTCCAATACTTAATATAATAAATATTTCCAGAGAACAGTAAGCCATATTCAGAACAGCAATGTTTCCAATAATTCATATTATTTATGAGACAAAAATAAGAATTAAAGTAGTCTCAAAAGCAAAATGTATACATGAATTAAAAACACAGCTTCAAAAATAAAATGATTAGAATGACAGAATATGGCATGCTAATATAACTTAATCTAAATGACTCCAATATTTTTACAAACGAATATAAATATTATATTAAAATGCATGACAGAATTTGCTGTCTTCACCATTTCTAAATGTTCAGTTCATTAGTGTTACAAATGGTCACACTGTTGTATAACCAACCTCCAGAACATTTTGATTTTGCAGAAATTCTATACTCATTAAATAACTACCTATATCTCTTTCCTAGGTAAAATACATAAAAATGAATAAAATGTTTAAAATAAGACATAGTGACATTGGTTCTTACCACTCAGGATCTTTTTCTCCCTTCTTTTATCTCAGCAGAACCTAAATTTAAATCAAGTAGTCTCTCCATTACCAATCCCAGGATGAATACAAACCCATAATAAAATCCATATTCCCAGTGATTATTTTAGGAACCCAGGCTTGGGTTGATCACCATATAATTTTCTCTTGTTAATTATTTTTGCCCTTTAAGAGTAAGCATTTATACTGAGTTACTAAACAGAGTCTAAGGAAGAACATATAATCTATAGTTTTTGGGAGATCAGTTTTTTCTCTCTCTAATTAAACTCAAAGAAAGAAACAGACTGTCTTAATTGCTACTGGAAATCACATAATAATAGGCCAAGATAGTCTTAATGTTTTTCTCAGTGTGACTAAACTTCAGACAGGCTTCTGTTTGACTCATGACCCCTGACTTCCTTTTTCTTAGAAAATTTACTTCAGAATGTTTTTAATTAAAACTTTCTTCTTTGTCCTTTTGAAATGTAAGTCTTTTTAAAAGACACATGCTAGTTTTATAAACCAGGTTTGTCATTTTCCAGGGTTTATGAGGCCATCTTTTTGAAATGTAATTATTTAGGATGCTGGATACCTCCTCTTCTGGTTTCCGAGGTAGAGTAGGAGCCTAATTTCTGGGGTCACCTTGCTCCAATTGTAAAACTATCAATACTTCCTGCCATGGAAATATGAGAAAATTCAGTTTCATTTAGGTACAGACAATTAGCCAGTTAACAAACTCAGAAGGTCTATAATACACTTCATTCTATCTCTTAAAAATCCTTCTATTTTCATCATAGTTGAGTTCAGACTGAGTTCTGGCCTCTCTCTCCTCTATCACAACAGCTTCAAATAAAATCTTACTTATTTAAGAATGACTACTGCAAATTTTGCTTTGATATAGTTACATGATCTGTTAGCCTGGGGACAAAGGTGTTGGTGTAGGGTAGAAAGTAAAGGCAAGAAAATTAAAAAAAAAAAAAGAAAGAAATGAAACCAGAGCCCTGATGATACCATGTCTCTACTCTACCTTATTTGTAGGTTTCCTGTTATATGAGATAATATATGTCATAAAAGTTGAAGTCAGCTTGATTGAGGATTTTGTTATAGACGCAGATTTATTCATGATAATCTTATATTTTAACTTCATATAATAGACATTAAATTGCTAATGCCCCATAACATATAATAAATGAAATTAGAAGTTTAAGTAATTCTTATTTTTACTCATTAAAGTTTGATGGGCTAAAGATTCAAGCTGTGAAAATTATATGGAAAACACTATATCAAAATTCTGATATTTTACCAGTAAGGATAGCATATATGAACTTTTGTATAGCTAAAATGGAAAGATCTAACTAATAAAATTTAAATATACTGATTTTATTATGCTCAATACTTAAAGCAGTGTCTAAAGTCTGTTATCATTGAACAAATATTAACTAATTGAATAATCATTGCTATGCTGAATCCACCTACCCTAATCCAAAATAATTTTGCTTAAACCAAAATAATTGTTCAAAAAGAAAGTATATTTTTAAGAGAAATTATATTTCAGCCTTTAAATGAGCATCAGCATGATTTTCCATGTATTAAATGAATGTCTTACCTGCCTATTTTGCAAAAAGAAAAACTTACAAATTAGAAGTCACAGTAGAATACAGATTCATTCACTGCTATTTTTTTTTTTTTTTCTGTCAGTGAAAAGATATCAGATATACAGAATCACATAGGCAAATACAGGAAATGGCCTAGTGCCATGCAAAGGACTTATGCAAAACTATCAGCTTTAGGAGATCAATAGTAAACTGCTAAATTACTACATCCACAACTGCAAGAAAGTCAGCAAGAAACTTGGCAATGAAGAAACAGAAAGCATACATACCTCCACTTCTGCTGCCAACACGCAGCCCACTGTCCCTGTGCTGTGACTGGATGACGCGGGAACATATCAGAACAGAAAACCCTTGCCTACTCTTTTCTCTTAGGTTTTGTGCTCCTCTGCAGGTGACAGAATCTTGTTGAGAAAATCCAACTTCTGGAGGAAAAAAAGCCAACCTTAGCTACTGAGTGATATCACAGAGTCAACATGCACTTATTTTCACAAGGTTTAAATATTCATGAATCTCCAATAGCTGGAGGCAATGGGAAGCTAAGCTGGCCAGGAGAGACATGCTGTCCCTGTGTTAATGTGATAAGAAATAGTATGAAAGGCTTATGGTATTAAGCATTCTAACTGTATCATATTAGCAGTGTATCATAGACCTTACTTTTTCCCAGTACAATACAGAAATCATTATTAAGGTTTTCTTCCAAAGAAATATTGGAAAAAGAGCTAATGGGATAAAAGGTCTAAAATGCACTGTTGATTTCAATTTTTTCTTAAAAAAAAAAAAAAAAAGTGTATCTTTAAAACTCTTCCCCAAATCACAGTGTCTGAAAATGTTTGGTTTGTATTATCTTCTGGAAATAATAGAATATTTTTGTTAGGAAATTTTTATTACTCCATATTCTTACTATCTTTTGTCAGAAATGGGCAAGTAGGTATTTGACATTTATGTGTGTGTGTATGTGTATAACTTCGTAAGTGTGAAGGCCTGTATGGGGTGTGAGGGTAAGGGTATGAAAGGTTGTTGCTGAACAAAAAGATGCCAGGCTTATTGGCCTCCAGAGGAGAAGAATTCAATACGGGGCCAGAGACAAGGCTTGATTGCTAAGAGCTTTTGTGTAATAAAGTTTTATTAAAGTATAAAGGAGATAGAGGAAGTTTCTGACATAGGCATCAGAAGGGGGCAGAAAGAGTACCCCTCTGCTAGTCTTCAGCTGGATGTTAAGTGGTCGCTAGCAGTCTGTTAATGAAAGAAAGGAATGTCTTAAAACTCAGAATGGCACCAGGCCCCTCATCCATAAGATGCATTTTGGGATAATGTTGGCACCAGATGATTCATCCCAGGCCATAAAATGATTGACTTGAATCTTGTAGAAGGGCAGATTACCATACAAATAATTTCATTTACATAGATTAGGGGAAAAATATCAGAGTATAACATACTGGTTTGTCAAGTAAGTTCTGAGCCATTAGGCAGAACGATTTGAAGACAGAGTCTGGGGTAAATGCATAGCACATTAACAAAGCTTAAGACAAACATTTCCATAAGAAAAATGCATTGGTTAACTCAAGCTTTGAGAATAGTTAGTTTCAGGTGAAACCAGGTGTCATTATGGCAGCACAGTATTTTAAGAGAAACCTCCTTTTAAATTTGTATAGAAATAGGAAAAAAAAATCGCTAGTTTGTTTCATCCTGCTGCTTAGGAGAGAGAAAATTGTCTGACACTTGCAGCCTATTTCCTCTGTTTGGAGACCCCTGGCCTTCCTGCCTGTTACCGTCTCAGGTATGTGTGTCCAGGCTTATAAAACAGGTGGAATTAGAATAGTATTAGAACTGAAAAGGGCCTACGAAGTTATATAAGATATTAACCTTCAAGTTTCCAAACGACTTGTGAAGAAATCTAGATGTCCGTATATATATTGTAGAATTCTTATTCTTTGTCTTAGAAAAGTGGACAAATTTCAAAATAAAAAATGATTAGTAAATCAACATTCAATAACCACATCAAAATTATGTAGAGTGACTTGTCCATAAAATGTTTTGTCTAACTTGTTTCAGCAATTATGATTTCTATTTATTTATTTCATCTTGAAAGAATATAAATTATGCTTAATCAGGATTAATCAGAATTTATATACACCTTTCATATTTAAGAAAGACAGTATAATTTACTTATTTAATGGCCACCCTAGCAAGTGTATAGGAGTTAATATTCTTCCCAGAGCCCAGCCTTGTTCTCTGTGATGACTTGGAAGGGTTGGGATGGGGAGAGGTGATGGAAGATGAAGAGGGAGGGGTATGTGTATAATTATGGCTGATCCACGTTGTTGCACAGCAGAAACCGATATAACATTGTAAAGCAATTTTCCTCCAATTAAAAAAAAAAAAGAAGAAGTTGGTGTTCTCCATTGCTTTGTGTATATCTTAGCTAAATTGAAAACATGCTTTGACGTCACTTATAATTTCATCTTCAATGTCAATCTTAGAATCTTGCTAGTAGTGAAACAGGTCTTTAAAAGAGAATTAACTAATGATTGATCATTGAACACTGACATAGATGGTATAGTCTCCTGGAACTGAAGACTAAATCTAGTTTAATTTTTCACGAGTTTGCTGGACATGTTATACACATAGATTGCAAGATGTTTAGTAGATTTCTAAATTAAATAATTCTAGGTTATATAGTTGATTTTTACAAGTGAAATATTTTGCTTTAAAGGGTGAATATTAAGATGATTTAGATAATTTTTTCTGCTTTTTTTTTTAAAAAAGGGAATCTTAGGTTTTTACGTTATTAAACCATTAAAATAGATGATATGCTCATATTCAGTGCTTTGCATTTATCAAATATATTTTCTCAATATTGTATACAATGCATATCTTCATTATTTAATACTTGAAAACATTTTCTATGCTATTTGTACCTGAATCAAGTAGTGAATCCCAATTAAGTAGTGAATAATGGAGAGAACAAGAATAGTGAGAAGGAAATAGCCTCTTTGGCTGATTTGGAAGAAAGGTATAAAGAGAGAAAATCAGGAAGAAAGAAAATAATTTTAAAAAGGAAAGTAAAAAGGGGAAATGGCGAAAAGGAAGAAGGAAGAAAGAAAGAGAAAGGGAAAAATGGAATGGAGAATGAAAGCTCTGATCCTTGTAATAAACATAGAAATTTGGAGGAGACATAAATATTCAGTCCATAACAAAGACTGAGTGATTTGCTCAAACTGCTACTTGGTGACAAAGGAGAAGACCCTGACTTAGATATTCTGAAAATTGGTCTGATGTCACTTCCAGTGCACAGTGACCCATAATTCCTGCTTTTCAAAGGGGTTAAAACAAAAGAAAGAAACAAATAATCAGGGGAATCATTCAAATCCAATCTTTCTCAGGAAAATGATTCAGCTTTATTCTATCAGTCCTTCCCTAAGGCATTGCTCCATAAATATTTCTCCAAAGCATTGCTCCACAAATATTTCCATCTTCAGTTTCTCTCTAAATATTCCACAAAAGTGTCCTCCGTTAATTTCCATCATTCTATTCAACCACATCCCCAGTATCATTCTTTTCACTGTCAAACATTTAGAAAATTATGCTCCATTAATGGTCTCCACAACTATATTGCTGAGTCTGGTTTTATTCTTCACACTCTTCAGAAGTTTCAGAGTATAATCACACACTAGAAATGGCAAATAATATTCCTATTTGAAGTTATACATCATCCAAGTGACAGGAGATTTAATGAATATTACTTAATTTATCCATCTAAAATGATGTAAGGATTATTTACATTTCAGAGGAGAAAACTCATTGATCTATGAAGTAACTCATTCATTTCCACCAGGTTATTTTATGACTTTGGGCATTATCAACGCTCCATCTATTCTGGTACAGAGTGGAATTTAAGAGTGTGATTTGCAGTCAGAGAGACCAGAGTTTGAACTTTACCTCTAACACTAGATATGTGTAGCATTAAGCAAATTCAACTATTTGCTGTTTCACTCATTTCATTTGTAAAATTAGCAATATAACATAATATTTCATGAGCCTGTTGGTGGTGGGGGGGGGCATGGTGATGTGAAAGAAAGAATGTAAGAACTTAGTACAGTGTTTAACACCTAAATACTTTACTAAAGTTACCCTTCATTTCCACGAAAATGTCTGCTGCCTTTGTCTTATCTTTCTGGCTTTAAAGCTGTACCTCTCTAGTTTCTTTTTCTCATATGGTTGTCCTCTAACTATTAGGGTCCAGATTCCTGCTTTTGACTCCTCTTATCTCTTTGACCACTTTCCCTAGATGATTTTTAAAAGCCCATGGTTTCACTTGCCATGGCTAAGTTGATTTTTTTTAATGTTTGTTTTAAGTTATTATTTTTTTTATTGAAAGATAATTGCTTTACAGAATTTTGTTGTTTTCTGTCAAACCTCGACATAAATCAGCCACAGGTATACATATGCTCCCTCCCTTTTGAACCTCCCTCCCATGTCCCTCCCCATCCCACCCCTCTAGGTTGATACCAAGCCCCTGTTTGAGTTGCCTGAGCCATACTGCAAATTCCCAGTTGGCCATCTGTTTTACATATGGTGATGTAAGTTTCCATGTTACTCTTTCTGTACATCTCACCTTCCCCCCCTCCCCATGTCCACAAGTCTATACATTTCTAATTTTCACCTCTGTCCAGAAATTAGCCTGTATGTCTAAATGCTCATAATTATTTCTTAAATAAGGAATATTAAATACAATTTCAACAGATAACTTATCACTTTTCCCGATAAAAATATGCCCCCAGTTATCAAAATAGAAATCATGATCATGCAGAAATTTTCTCAATTCCTTTCCAATTGCCATTCATATATATTAAATGGAAGACTCAACTCCTCACATCTTAGTTTTCCCTTCTACTGTTAACCCATCCCTATCATTCTACCCCAGGGCCTCAAAATATCACCCTCCTGAGCAATTTGTCTTTCCTGAAGTGGTTTGCTTTACTGTTCCTGGGCGTCTTTAACCATTCTGTTTGTGCTACATTTTTTTCAGTCTAAATAAATTCCTTTGTAATATTTTTAACTTTTAAATGCTCACTTTCATTTTCCTCCATAAATTCTCTAGGATTTAATGGATTTCTTTTATATGCTTCTATTAGCACTTTGCAAGTGACTCTCACATGGCATGGTATTATAATCATTTTGATGTCCCTGTGCTTTCAGAAAAGAAGCTGAATATTATTCATTTTTATATACAAGTAGATTTCAAAAATATTTAATACCAAGAAATTGAATATTAATTTATCTCCCAGCTACGTTTTTGTTGTTGTTGTTTTCATTTGGGAAGAAAATAATTCACTCTCATACAAAATTTCTTATAGTCTTCAGGGGAAAAAATGGCAAAACACTGAGGGTCACTTTATTTATTTATTTTTTATTTCTTTTTATTTTTTTAGTTGGAGGCTAATTACTTTACAATACTGTAGTGGCTTTTGCCATACATTGACATGAATCAGCCATGGATTTACATGTGTCCCCCATTCCGATCCCCCTCCAGCCTCCTTCCCCATCCCATCCCTCTGGGTCTTCCCAGTGCACCAGCCCTGAGCACAGATCACCAGCCCAGGTTGGATGCATGAGGGTCACTTTATGAAAGTATATATTTGCAATAACTACTTGTTAATGCCTACATTATATAATGCTTGATACAAAAACAATACATCACTTTAAAAATTCTCAATAAAAGCAGTAAATTAGCTCACACTCAACTTAAGAACTAGACAATGCCACTATTCATGAATCTCTATTCCTTCCCTATGCCATTCACTGCCTTCCTCTCAAATATAACTGTTAGTCAGAAGTATATGTTCACAATTCCTTTTATTCTAAAAGCTATGGCTCTTTTACATACATAGGTATCTTTAAACATTGCTAAGTTGTGTTCTCAAGTAGAGGGGTCAACTGATATAGTGCCAGCAGACCAGCAGTATATGAGAATCCCTCTGTGTTCACACACTTGGTTTTATTAGACTTGTTAATTTTCACCAATTTATAAGGCATAAACATGCTTCAATAAATAAATTCTTGATTTTAATTTATCTGATTACTAATGAGCTTTATTCTATTTTTTTTCTCCCTTTGATAAAACCAAGAACCAATACATCCTACCTGTTGCTTCTTACCATCCAACATGACTTTTCAACAAAGGATTAGGGTTTTGATACAGTGTGATGAGATTAGTTTGGCCAAATAATTTCAAAGCTTATGAAAATTTAAGAATAAATTGTCATTTAATTAGTGAAATATAAGGAAAAAGGAGTAGATTTATAAGACAAAGTGATTCTGTCTTTAACTGTTGTCTGCTTAAATCATAAAAGGTGTCATGTAGACTCAGAATTAAAATTTCTGAGATTTAGAATTTTATTGTATGTAATGAAAGTTAGAGTCTACCTGATCCAGCATATTTTTAAATAAATTATAAAATTGCAGCACATAAGAAAGTCAAATGACCTGATCAAGGTCAAAGTCATGGTTAGAGATAATCAGAGGTAAAATGTATCTTCTTCCTTTTAAGGATTCTATGCCCTCCTGTAGGATCTATATCAGTCCAAACAGAATAGTTTATAACAGTCTCAGATAAAGAAGAATAAAAATTTGTGAGAAGATAAAGTTCAATTTGAAAAGAAATGTTTAATATGATAGAAGCTCAATATTCTAGATCTATTTTGTTTATTTTTCAGTACATTTTAAAATTGATATTTATTTACTTGGGTTGTGCAGGATCTTCACTGCCTAGTGCAGGCTTTCTCTAGTTGTGGTGTGTGGGTGTTACTCTCTGTTGTGGTGTAAGGACTTACCGTGGTGGCTTCTTTGGCTGCGGAGCACAGACTCTAAGCACATGGGCTTCAGTAGTTGCTGCATGCAGGCTCAGTACCTGTGGTGCATGGGTTTAGTTGATCAGCCACTTGTGGAATCTTTCTGGACCATGATTGCACTCTTGTCCTGTGCATTAGCAGCTGGATTCCTATGCACTGTACCCCTAGGGAAGTACTATATCTCTTTTAACTATTGTCACATGTTCATTGCAGACTGATAAACTTATAAAATCTTCTTATTGTAGAGTATAGCTTTGCAGCAATAATAATAATTTTTCTGGAGGAATGTAGAAGATATTAGAATAAATATTAAGAAAAAACAGAACTCTAGACCTGCTGTTGAAAATTGCCTTGTTACGAAAACATACAACCTTATAGTTATAATACAGTTTTTCATTAAGAAGCCATGTTATAGAGCTGGTTCACATCATAATCTCATAGGTCCCACAAGAAGGAAGTACTTCTTCTCCTAGGTGACTAAAATGGCATTGCAATATGAATAAGAATGTGAGAAGCCAGTCAAGCCTTCTAAAGTCACAGCTAAATTTACCATAATATCAAATTAATCAATGCACAATTCATTATATGCCTCTGTAAGTTCACTTTTGCTTTGCTTCAAAACTTCTGTTGTTTATTCTATGGAATTCAAGGCATTTGTGGTAAGCATCTTCATATTTAATTGTAAACTGATCAGAATATTCAAAATTAAAAATTTATCAGAACTATAATTCAATGAAAAGTAAAAGATAAATATTTAGTATTACAAGATAACAGTTAATAGACTTAATTAGTCCTACTTAGACATTAGTTAGATATTTAGTAACATGACCTTCACTTCTCTAAGCCTAGTTTTCCCATATATGGAATAAGAGTTTTATAACATTAATTGGATTCTAAAGCATCTTACTAGGATAAACATGTATAAATCTAATAGGTAATGCTAACTTTACAAATTGTACAAGCAAATCAAATTTGAGTTTACCTCAATTAATTCTATTTTGTATTCTTAGTTGGTTTTATTTAAATCTTAATATATGGCACTAATTGTTGCTGATGACCTCAATAATTTTTTTCTCACAGTGTAATAAAATAATTGATTATAATGAGTTAAAACTTAATGCAAATCAAAGGAAAGGCACTAATCTAAAAGCACACAAAAAACAGAAACTTCAATATCCTAATTTATTTCACTATTGCATATGCTTTTTTATAACAGGTCCATACAAATTTGTAACCTTATGCATGTCTGAAATTCTTTTGGCAATAAAATGTCTTTCTTGGAGAAAAGACAATCTCTTTAACAAATGGTGCTGGGAAAACTGGTCAACCACTTGTAAAAGAATGAAACTAGAACACTTTCTAACACTATACACAAAAATAAACTCAAAATGGATTAAAGATCTAAATCTAAGACCAGAAACTATAAAGCTCCTAGAGGAAAACATAGGAAGAACACTCTCCGACATAAACCACAACAGGATCCTCTATGAGCCACCTCCCAGAATATTGGAAATAAAGGCAAAAATAAACAAATGGGACCTAATTAAAATCAAAAGCTTCTGCACAACAAAGGAAACTATAAGCAAGGTGAAAAGAGAGCCTTCAGAATGGGAGAAAATAATAACAAATGAAGCAATGGACAAATAATTAATCTCAAACATATATAAGCAACCCCGGCAGCTCAATTCCAGAAAAATAAACCAATCAAAAAGTGGGCCAAAGAACTAAACAGGCATTTCTCCAAAGAAGACATACAGATGGCTAACAAACACATGAAAAGATGCTCAACATCACTCATTATCAGAGAAATGTAAATCAAAACCACAATGAGGTACCATTACATGCCAGTCAGGATGGCTGCTATCCAAAAGTCTACAAGCAATAAATCCTGGAGAGGGTGTGGAGAAAAGGGAACCCTCTTACACTGTTGGTGGGAATGCAAACTAGTATAGCTACTATGGAGAACAGTGTGGCAATTCCTTAAAAAACTGGAAATAGAACTGCCATATGACCCAGCAATCCCACTTCTGGGCATACACACTGAGGAAACCAGATCTGAAAGAGACACGTGCACCCCAATGTTCATCGCAGCACTGTTTATAATAGCCAGGACATGGAAGCAACCTAGATGTCCATCAGCAGACGAATGGATAAGAAAGTTGTAGTACGTATACACCATGGAATATTACTCAGCCATTAAAAAGAGTACATTTGAATCAGTTCTAATGAGGTAAATGAAACTGGAGTCTATTATACAGAGTGAAGTAAGTCAGAAAGAAAAACACCAATACAGTATACTAACGCATATATATGGAATTCAGAAAGATGGTAACGATAACCCTGTATATGAGACAGCAAAAGAGACACGGATGCTTTGAAGTCTTTTGGACTCTGTGGGAGAGGGCGAGGGCAGGATGATATGGGAGAATGGCATTGAAACATGTAAATTATCATATGTGAAACGAATTGCCAGTCCAGGTTCGATGCAAGATACAGGATGCTCAGGGCTGGTGCACTGGGATGACCCAGAGGGATGGGATGGGGTGGGAGGTGGGAGGGAGGCTCAGGATGGGAAACACATGTACACTTATGGCATATTCAAGTCACTGTATGACAAAACCAATACAATGTTGTAAAGTAAAATAACTAAGTAAATAAATAAAAATAAAATGTCTTTCTTTTTCCCAGTAAGCACTGTTTGGAATAAGTCTAATACATGAGAAAGCATTTCTATCCATTCCCACAAGAAATCCAGCATCTTCTTCAGACTTTATGATTCTCATCTTATTTGTTATTCAGCAGACAACAAGAAAATCTGAAATCCAATGTATATTTTAGATTTTCATTTTCTCTTGCTGGACTAATGGTATATATAGGAAAAGCAAACTTTATATTTTGTGGAGTATTTACATTTATATTTTGCATAGTGTACATAAATTATAATATAGAAAATCTGAAATCCACTTGCTGCTTAGAAAACTAGACAAAAAAATGTTTCATGCTTAGAGTGACTCAAGCACTTTTACTTAATAGGCCAACAAAAAATTTTCTATAGCTCTAGGGTATAGGTAGAATGACCTGAATACTTTGTCCTCCCTCTTGACTAATAAACTCATAAAATAACTGATATAGTGTGACACTTAAGAATTTGAAGAGAATGAGCAATTGAGAGGC
This sequence comes from Cervus canadensis, assembly GCF_019320065.1. Taxonomy (NCBI): domain Eukaryota; kingdom Metazoa; phylum Chordata; class Mammalia; order Artiodactyla; family Cervidae; genus Cervus; species Cervus canadensis. The sequence goes on from NC_057394.1 coordinate 49,854,534, forward strand.
ACTCCTTTAAAAAGTCAGGTAAACTAAACAGACACTGGAATAGTTATTGATGTCAGTTGTAAATATCATGTATATTTATATCTTAATTATGTATATATAATATGTACATGCTATTTTCTGAAACAGCAAATATATTTTCAGGAAATAGTATGTTCTTGAGCACATTTCTCATGGATGTGTATTAGGTGAGACAAAGTTATAATTTTTCGATAAGTAATTTCTTTAATAGTTCTGAATACAATAGGTGTTTGGAATAAATAATTCAAAGATCAATTAGTAAGGTTATAACTTAATTTAGAAAGAAATAATGTTATCTTATTAAATACTAACAATAGTATAGTTGTTAGTATGATTGACTTTGGAGCTAGCTTGTCTAGATTTGAATTTCAGTTCCACTCAATTCAGTTCCGTCGCTCAGTCATGTCCAACTCTTTGCGACCCCATGGACTGCAGCACGACAATCCTCCGTGTCCATCACTAACACCTGGAGTTTACTCAAACTCAAGTACACTGAGTCAGTGATGCCACCCAACCATCTCATCCTCTGTCGTCCCCTTCTCCTCCCACCTTCAATCTTTCCCAGCATCAGGGTCTTTTCCAATGAGTCAGTTCTCCACATCAGTTCCACTACTTACCAGCTATTTGACCTTGGGCAAGCTACTTACACTTTGTGCTGAAATTATTCTGTGTTCAAACCTGACTCCTCTTTCCTTCTTAAGCTTATGAAAAGACTGTATTTCCCCATCTCTTACAGATTGGCAAGAAATGCGATGAGTTTTGGCCAGTGAAGTATTTCCAGAAAACATGTCTGTACAGTTGGGCCAAGATTGGTATGAGTGGTCCATATTTTCTTCTTCCTACTATAGTAGCCCTGAAAGCTAAGAGATGGGGCAGAGGAATCACAAACAGTGCAGTCTTAGCCAACCTGGTGCCATAAGTGAGAATATATGGAGACAAACAATGAACCTGTGATTATATTACAGCAAGAAAAATAAAATAAACCTTGGTTGTGTTAAGCTGAGAGTTGGAATTTATTACTGCATATGACCTTGCCTAATATGGCTTGTATACTCACCGTGTCTCAGTTTTCTCATCTATAATTGTGATAATAACAGTATCCATTTTTATGGCAGTTAGCAAGACTTTATTGAAGTAAGAGATCAATACAGTTTTAATTCCTATTAAAATTAGCAGCATACACATCTCCTCACTTAATAGATTTTAAATTATAGAACATTCTACGTGTTATAAAGCCCAGATTTAACTAGAAGTGAGTTATCTCTGCAATGCCTACCACCACAAATCAAAACAAAAACAAGGTCTCAAATTCTGATCTAATATTAAAATATCAGCATTTCTACTAATGGGAAACAATGGAAACAGCAACAGACCTTATTTTCTTGGGCTCCAAAATAACTGCAGATGGTGACTGCAGCCATAAAATTAAAAGACGCTTGCTCCTTGGAAGAAAAGCTATGACCAACCTAGACAGCAGAATAAAAAGCAGAGACATTACTTTGTCAACAAAGGTCTGTCTAGTCAAAGCTGTGGTTTTTCCAGTAGTCATGTGTGGATGTGAGAGTTGGACCATAAAGAAAGCTGAGTGATGAAGAATTGATGCTTTTGAACTGTGGTATTGGAGAAGACTCTTGAGAGTCCCTTGGACTTCAAGGAGATCCAAACAGCCCATCCTAAAGGAAATCAGTCCTGAATATTCATTGGAAGCACTCATGTTGAAGCTGAAATTCCAATATTTTGGCCACCTAATGCAAAGAACTGACTTATTGGGAAAGACCCTGATGCTGGGAAAGATTGAAGGTGGGAGGAAAAGGGGATGACAGAGGATGAGATGATTGGATGGCATCACCCACTTGATGGACATGAGTTTGAGCAAGCTCTGGGAGTAGATGATGGACAGGGAAGCCTGCATGCTGCAATCTATGGGGTTGCAAAAAGTCAGACACGACTCAGTGACTGATCTGAACTGTTTTCTGCTAAAATATGCAATATTTTTGTCATGTGAAACATTTGCATGTTGACAAATATTCCAGTTGCTGACTTAATAATAATACCATTCACCTTTAGAAACAATGTTTTTTTTTTTTTCCTATTATACAAAATAAAATACTAGCTAGATAAGAGAAAGAAGTGGGTGAGGGTAGAGAAAAACAATAATGAAAAATACAAATGATTACTGCCGGATTCTCCTGTAATGCTCTGATTATAGCTTTCTCTATCAAGCTCTAGAATTGAAAACTATTTGAGTTTATTTCTGACCTTAGGAGTTAAATAAAAATTTTCTTTTTATTTCAGAAATTTAAGCTGTTTACAGACATTCTTTTTACTTAATCCATATGGCATCAGAGAAAGGTATTGTTTCCTGCATTTTATAGCTAAGAAAAATCATAGACCATGGGAGAAATAAAAGGGAGTCACTCCTCACCCAAACACGTTTCCTTTCTGTGGGGAAAGCAATTCTAAGATCTTCATTTCCATTCAGTTTCTTATTTATTGCTCTCTCTCTCTCACAGTTTAAAGTAGAGCCAAAAATAAACTATTACTGAAAGCATAAAGAAGAAAATATTTTCCCTGGAGGAGCTAAGTGTTTTTATATTATTTTTATTTTGCTGAACTCTACTAAAGAGTGTAACAACCAAGAAAAGAACCAAGTGGGTTAGACGCTTTTGCTGGACCAACAGTCTCTACATCCTAGATGTCTTTGCCATCCAGCAGAGACAAAACTGAGAATATAAAATTTTCAATATGTTTACTTTGGAGAAAAAATGAGTATCATATTTCTTCAATAAAGTTAATCACATTGCAGTTTAACTTTGGTTAATAAATATTAATTGATTTGCTTATACTCAATTAATAGAACTATATAATACATATTATAGTTAAAAAGCATTTATGTTAATACACATTATTATAGCCATTAAAAAAATAAATGCAGACTTGAAAAGTACCACATAAGTAGACAGAATCTCCTATACCTAGAAATTCATTATCCATGCTGCTAGTGAAACTTGAAGATATTTTAGAATATTTAAATTTACCTAAAATCAAAGATATTAATGCTTTTGGTAACTTAATAATTATTAATTGTACTTTTACTGTTTTCCCAGTCTGTGCTAGCTATTATCCATAGGAAGAGCTTGTTATTTCATTGGAGAAATGCAAGTCAAGATAGGCAAAAAGTTAAGAATCCTATCTAACATTTGACAGACAAATCAGTTCTCCTATCACTTATGAATAGTGAACTTTATAAAGCAATAAGAAAAACAATTAATTGCCCCCCCCAAAAAAAACTTGAAAGAAATTTTCCAAGACTATTCCTCTTCCAATAAAAACAATGATAAATGTTATTTGGGCCTATCTTATTGGAAATAAATAAAACAACATCATCTATTATAATGTCAAAATAAAGAAATGAGTGCCCTCATATATTGCAAATACTGCAAATTACTAAAAACATTCTTGGGATATATTTATTAATCTTTTTCTTCTTCATTGACTGTACTAAGCCTTTGGCTGTGTAGACCACAACAATCTGTGGAAAATTCTTAAGGAGATGAGAATATAAGGCCACCTTACTTGCCTTCTGAAAAATCTGTATGCAGGTCAAAAAGCAACAGTTAGAACTGGACATGGAACAATGGAGTGGTTCAAAATTGGGAAAGGAGAATGTCAAGAATTGTCACCCTGGTTATCTAAATTATATGCAGAATACATCATGTGAAATACTGGAATGGATGAAGCCAAAGGGAATCAAGATTGCTGAGAGAAATATCAATACCCTCAGATATTCAAATGACACCATCCTTATGTCAGAAAACAAAGAGGAATTAAAGAACCTCTTGATGAAAATGAAAGAGGAGAGTGAAAAAGCTGGCTTAAACCTCAACATTCAAAAAACTAAGATCATGACATGGTCCCATCCCCTCATGGCAAATAGATGGAGAAACAATGGAAACAGTTACAGACTTGATTTTCTTGGGCTCCAAAATCACTGAAGATGGTGACTGCAGCCAAGAAATTAAAGGACCCTTGCTCCTTGGAAGAAAAGCAATGACAAACTTAGATAGCAAATTAAAAATCCTAGATATTACTTTGCCTACAAAGGTCTGTATAGTCAAAGTTATGATTTTTCCAGTAGTCATGTACAGATGTGAGAGCTGGATGGTAAAACAGACTGAGAGCTGAATAACTGATGCACTGAATTGTGGTGCTGGAGAAGACACTTGAGAGTCCCTTGGATAGCAAAGAGACTGAACCGGTCAATCCTGAAGGAAATCAACCCTGAATACTCATTGGAAGGGCTGATGCTGAAGCTGAAAGTCCAATACTTTGGCCACCTTACGTGAAGAACTGACTCATTGGGAAAGACCCTGATGCTGGGAAAGATTGAAGGCAGGAGGAGAATGAGTCGACAGAGGATGAGGTGGTTGGATGGCATCACTGACTCAATAGAAATGAGTTTGAGCAAACTCTGGGAAATGGTGAAGAACAGGGAAGTACAGCTTGCTGCAGTCCATAAGATTGTAGAGTCAGACACGACTAAGCTACTGAACAAAACAACATTATACTAGTATTTAGACTGATATATTTCATGGGCTTCCCTGGTCCTCAGTGGTAAACAATCTACCCGCACTGCAGGAGATGCTGGTTCAATTCCTGGGTCAGGATTATCCCCTGGAGAATGAAATGGCAACTCACTCCACTATTCTTGCCTGGGAAATCCCATGGACAAAGGAACCTGGCTGTCTATAGTCCATGGAGGTGCAAAATATCAGACATAACTTAATGACTAAATAACAGCAAATTATATTCCATACTGCTGCTGCTGCTGCTGCTAAGACACTTCAGTCATGTCTGACTCTGTGGGACCCCATAGACGGAAGCCCACTAGGCTCCCCTGTCCCTGGGATTCTCCAAGCAAGAACGCTGGAGTGGGTTGACATTTCCTTCTCCAATGCATGGAAGTGAAAAGTGAAAGGGAAGTCGCTCAGTCATGTCCGACTCTTAGCGATCCCATGGACTGCAGCCCACCAGGCTCCTCTGTCCATGGGATTTTCCAGGCAAGAGTACTGGAGTGGGGTGCCATTGCCTTCTCCGACTAGGAAATATTAAATGTTTGCATCCCATTTTTTAAAAGGGTTTGTTTTTTTTTTTTTTTTTTTTTTTTTAATGTGGATCATTTTTAAAGTCTCTGTTGAATTTGTTACAATATTGCTTCTGCTTCATGTTTTGACTTTTTGGTCATGAGGCATGTGGGATGTTAGTTCTGCACCCAGGGATTGAGAAGTATGAAAAGGCAGGAGGAGAAGGGAGGAGGGAGGATGAGATGGTTGGACGGCATCACCGACCTGATGAACTTGAGTTTGAGCAAGCTCTGGGAGTTGGTGATGGACAGGAATGCCTGATGTGCTTCACTCCATGGGGTCACAAAGAGTCGGACATGACTGAATTGAACCCCTGCATTGGAAGTGTGGAGTCTTAACCACTGGGCCACCAGGGAAGTCTCCTACACTCCATTTTAAATACATATTCATTATTTAATAACTTCTACTAAATAATTGTGAAAGTTTACAAAGATGTGGATAAAGGAATCTTCACTGAAAACATGTATATATGAAATATTGAAATACTTAGAAGGTTTATATCCACCAGAAAAAAAAAAAAATTGTGTGAGTGAATTCTGTCCTGTCCAAAAATTATACAGGAAAATAAGTAAAGATATATAATATACTCATAAATCATTACAAAATATAAATAATATTATTTGAAAAATCTAATAGCAATCTGTACATCCAGGTCAAGAAGCAACAGCATGGAACAGCAGACTGGTTCCAAATTGGAAAAGGAGAATCTCAAGGCTGTATATTGTCACCTGTTTATTTATCTTATATGCAGAATACATCATGTGAAATGCAGGGCTGGATGAAGCACAAGCTGGAATCAAGATTGCCAGAAGAAATATCAGTAACCTCAGAAATGCAGATGATACCACCTTTATGGAGAAAGTGAAGAGGAATTAAAGGGCCTCTTGATGAAAGTAAAAGAAGAGAGTGAAAAACCTGGCTTAAAACTCAACATTCAAAAAACTAAGATCATGGCATCCGGTTCCATCACTTCATGGTAAATTGATGGGGAAACAATGGAAACAGTGGCAGACTTGATTTTCTTGGGCTCCAAAATCACTGCAGATGGTGACTGCAGCCATGAAATTAAAAGACGCTTGGTCCTTGGAAAAAAGGTATGACCAACCTAGACAGCATATTTAAAATCATAGATATTGTGTTGTCAACAAAGGTCCATCTAGTCAAAGTTATGGTTTTTCCTATAGTCAGGTACGGATGTGAGAATTGGACTATAAAGAAAGCTGAGTGATGAAGAATTGATGCTTTTGAACTGTGGTGTTGGAGAAGACTCTTGAGAGTCACTTGGACCACAAGGAGATCCAACCAATCCATCCTGAAGGAAATCAGCCCTGAATATTCATTGGAAGGACTGATGATGAAGCTGAAACTCCAATACTTTGGCCACCTGATGTGAAGAACTGACTCACTGGAAAAGACCTAATGCTGGGAAAGATTGAAGGCAGGAGGAGAAAGGGATAACAGAGGATGAGATGGTTGGATTGCATCACTGACTTGATGGACATGAGTTTGAGCAAGCTAGGGGAGTTGGTGATGGACAGGGAGGCCTGCCGTACTGCAGTCCATGGGGTTCCAAAGAGTCAGACACAACTGAGCTACTGAACCTAACTGAACTGAATTCAGTAAAACCCATAGGAATAAAAATCGATATAGATAAAAGTGCAAAAAAATGGAATAAATTAAACCACATACACTGGACTGTGAAGGATAAGCATGTTGTGAAAAACTTAGTAGATAATATAGGAATCTTTAATTAAAGAAAAATTTATTTCCAAAAAGCAATTATTATGCAGTATGCTGGAAATAAAAACAGCTATGGGGTTTAATCTGAGTGAAAGTAAATGATGAGAAGGAGAAAGAAAAATAGAATTAAAAAGAAAGTACTAATATTGTTACATTTTCCGAGCTAGCATTTATTGAACCTCACTTTGTGCCAAGACTGTCATAGAAATTAGTTAAATGCACTCTCTAATTTACATCCTTACCACTACTAGGTTTGTTGTTGTTTCAGTTCAGTTCAGTTCATTTCAGTCACTCAGTGGGGTCTGACTCTTTGTGACCCCATGAATCGCCACACTCCAGGCCTCCCTGTCCATCACCAGCTCCTGGAGTACACCCACACTCATGTGCATCGAGTCGGTGATGCCATCCAGCCATCTCATCCTCTGTCGTCCCCTTCTCCTCCTGCCTCCAATCCCTCCCAGCATCAGGGTCTTTTCCAATGAGTCAAATTACTGGAGGTGGCCAAAGTACTGGAGTTTCAGCCTCAGCATCAGTCCTTCCAATGAACACCCAGGACTGATCTCCTTTAGGGTGGACTGGTTGGATCTCCTTGCAGTCCAAGGGACTCTCAAGTTGCTGTTTAGTCCAACTCTTTTGTGACGCTTTAGACTATAACCTGCCAGGTCCATGGGATTTCTCAGGCAAGAATACTGGAATGGGTTGTCATTTCCTTCTCCTGGGAATCTTCTTGACCCAGGAATTGAACTCATGTCTCTTTCATTTGCAGGCAGCTTCCTTACCACTGAGCCAGCCACTTAGTAGGTAAGTACCCTTAATTCTGCTTTACAGGACAAATTAAAGGAGAATTCTAGAAGCACTCTGACTCATTTTGCATCTCAGCAAGTTACTGAGCTTTTTTGTCTCATATTAAAATAATGAGAGAGAAATACTTAGTTCATATGATTGTTATGAAGATTAAATGGTCTAAAATGAGCAATGACCTTGTGACAGTGCCTGGAAAATGGCAAGTAACAAAAAATTGAAGGTATTTTTATTAATGGAAATACTGAGTCTTCAAATTTCTAATAAAAGTCAAGGTAGTACCACTAGTGACTTGTAGAATGGGGAATTGAAATCAGGTCTTGACAACATCAAGTTGCCTAGTCATGTCTGACTCTTTGCAGCCCCATGGACTGCCATAATGCACACCTCCCTGTCCTTCACTATCTCCAAAGTTTGCTCAAACTCACGTCATTGAATTGATGATACCATCCAACCATCTCATCTTCTGTCACTCCATTCTCCTCCTGCCTTCAATCTTTCCCAGCATCAGGGTCTTTTCCAATGAGTCATCTCTTCACATCAGGTGGAGGCCAAAGTATTAGAACTTCAGCTTCAGCATCTGTCCTTCCAATGAATATTCATGCTCAGTTTCCCTTCAGATTGACTAGTTTGATCTTCTTGCTGTTGAAGGGACTCTCAGGAGCCTTCTCCAGGACCACAGTTTGCAAGCATCAATCCTTCAGTGCTCACTGTCTTTATGGTACAACTCTCATATCCATGCATGACTACTAGAAATACCATAGCTTTGACTGTACAGAACTTTGTCAGCAAAGTGATGTTGTTGCTTTGTAATACACTGTATAGGTTGGTCATAACTTTCCTTCCAAGGAGCAAGGGTCTTTTAATTTCCTGGCTGCAGTCACCATCTGCAGTGATTTTGGAGCCTCCCCAAAATAAAAGTTACTGTTTCCATTTTTTCCTGCCTCACCACAATGACAAGGCTAATAGGCAAATTATCCTATTGTCCATACAAACAGGCTACACTACATTCAGGAAAACAGTGCCCGGATTAAGGTAATACTTGAAAGTCTCAGCAGTTAGGGAAAACACCCTCTTCCCTGATTTGATACATTATCAGAACAAAAGTTTGAAAGTGCTCTTCACTGAAGAGAATAGTTCCTGGTCATCAGTGTTCTCCATCCCCTGAGACAGGAATCTATGCTTTTAAAGAAAGCAAGTGTTCATCAGTTAGAGACACAATGGAAGACAAATGGCTGTGGATATTGCATTTTCATTGACTGGACTATCTTATACTCAAGCTGTTGTTCATAAACATGATTAATTTTGTAATTTTCTTCTCACAGTTCTTCTTTTGCATCCCACTTAGATTTGTCTTCAGAAAAGAATATACATGCTACAGTATATAAAATTCTTTGCAACAGTTATATTTTTATAACTCATTGATTTTATGTAACAATCTTGCAAGTATGTTTACTTTAAGTTGGACTTAACACTCATTATCTAAACCACAGTATTTTCAGAGTGAAAGAGGGCACTATCAGTGCCTTGAGGCAATAGGCTAAAACACACTGGGGGGAAATTGGGACATGAAGTCAGATTAGTCAATTTGACTTAATTTTGATATTTTACGATATGATATATTGGTTGGATGGCATCACCAACTCGATGGACATGAGTTTGAGTAAGCTCTGGGAGTAGGTGATGGACAGGTAAACCTGGGGTGCTGCAGTCCATGGGGTTGCAAAGAGTCAGACACTGTTGAGCAACTGAACTGAACTGGACTGTTATTTTAAAATACTCTCTCTCTCTTCTCCTTCCCCAACTTAGATTTGTCAGCCTGTATGACTATATAGCCTAGCACAGTCAGGAAAACAGTGCCTGCATTAAGGTAATGAGTGAAAGGTTTTACATTACAGATACATGTTCTTGGCTCACAGGATGCTTTAAGCTGTAATTTCCCCATTTTTAAATTGGAAATTATTATTCCTATATGATAGTGCTGTTGTGAGAGTCGTATTGAACATATACACACTTGTGTATGTATGTACGGGCATATCCATATATGTGTGTGTATATATACATACAAGCACATTTATATACGTATATATCTTAGTCCTATGAATGCTCAAAAGCTAGTAGCTGTTATTATTTTGTCACTACTCTAATTAGCTCTCAGAGGACTCTTGAAATGTAGATAGCTGATTTCTCAAGCAACAGTGTTCAATAATGCTATGTGATTTCTTCACACTTTTACCTCTGTTTTGATAAGGAGTACTTAGCCCTCTATATGTAAAATGATGAACACACAGCTCTGCACCACAGTTCTGCCTTTCTCCAAAAGATGGCAACAGCAGTTATCGGCTTCATAATGTACATGGACTGCCTTTTATTCATTATGGATATTTCTGTTTTCTGCTAGAAGCATTGTCATATGTTAGATTTCTTGATTTAAAACAGGCCATTTTTAAGAAAGAACAAGTATTCATAGAAGCCTATTTTCGCCCAGGAGAAAGGCATACTCAGGTCCAGGTAATATTGTGGTTGTTGAGTTGCTCAGTCATGTCTGACTCTTTGCAACCCCATAGATTGCAGCACACCAGGCTTCCCTGTCCTTCACTATCTCCCAGAGTTTGTTCAAATCCATGTTCACTGAGTCCATTATACCATCCAACCATCTCATCTTATGTTGACCACTTCTCCTCCTGCCTTCAATCTTTCCCAGCATTAGGGTCTTTTCCAATGAGTCAGCTTTTCCCATCAAGCAGCCAAAGTATTGGAGCTTCAGCTTCAGCATCAGTCCTTCCAATGAATATTCAGGACTGATTTCCTTTAGGATTGACTGGCTTGAACTCCTTGCTGTCCAAAGGACTCTCAAGAGTCTTCCCTAGGACCACAGGTTGAAAGCATCAATTGTTTAGTGTTCAGCCTTCTTTATGATACGCTTTTCACATCCAGTAGTACATGACTACTGGAATAACTGCAGCTTTGACTATACAGGCCTTTGCTGGCAAAGTGATGTCTCTGCTTTTTAATCTGCTCTCTAGGTTTGTCATAGCTTTTCTTCCAAGGGGCAACTGTCTTTTAATTTCATGGCTGCAGTCACTGTCCGCACTGATTTTGGAGCCCAAGAAAATAAAGTTTGTTACTGTTTACATTTATTTCCCCATTTATGAAGTGATGGGACTAGATCTTCCTTTCCCATGATCCTTTTTTGAATGCTGAGTTTTGTTTTGTTTTTAACTGAAGGATAATTGCTTTTACAGAATTTTGTTGTTTTCTGGCAAACCTCTCAACATGAATCAGCCATAGGTATACATATGTTCCATCCCTTTAGAACTTCCCTCCCATCTCCCTCCGCATCTGGGTTGATACAGAGCCCCTGTTTGAGTTTCCTTAGCTGTACAGCAAATTCCCATTGGGTATTTTACACATGGTAATGTAAGTTTCCATGTTACTCTTTCCAGATATCTCACCCTCTCCTCCCCTTTCCCCATGTCCACAAGTCTATTATCTATGTCTGTTTCTCCATTGCTGCCCTGTAAGTAAATTTTTCAGTAACATATTTCTAGATTCTGTATATATGCATTCGAATACAATATTTATGTTTCTCTTTCTGACTTACTTCACTCTGTATAATAGTTTCTAGCTTCATTCACCTCATTAGAAATGACTCAAAGGCATTCCTTTTCATGGCTGAGTAATATTCCCTTGTGTATATGTGTCACAACTTCTTTATGCATCATCTGTCAATGGATATCTAGGCTGTTTCCATGTTCTAGGTATTCTAAATAGTGCTGCAATGAACAATGCGATACATGTGTCTTTTTCATTTTTGGTTTCCTTAGGGTATATGCCTAGGAGTGTGATTGTTGGGTCATATGGTTTTAAGCCAGCTTTTTCATGCTCCTCCCTTACCTTCATCAAGAGACTCCTTAGTTCCTCCTCACTTTCTGCCATTAGGATGGTGTTATCTGCATATCTGAGGTTATTGATTTTTCTCTCTACAATCTTGATCCTACCTTGTGCTTTACTCAGCCTGACATTTGGCATGATGTAATCTGCATATAAGTTAAATAAGCAGAGTGACAATAAACAGCCTTGACATACTCCCTTCCCAACTTGGAGCCAGACCATTGTTCCATGTTCATTCTAACTGTTGCTTCTTGACTTGCATGCAGGTTTCTCAGGAGGCAGGTAAGGTGATCTGGTATTCCCATCTCTAACAATTTTCTACAGATTGTTGTGATCCACACAGTGAAAGTATTTAGCATAGTCAATGAAGCAGAACTTCTCCTAATGGCAGAAAATGTCTGTGTTTGTAGAACGGGGCTAAATGAGTGGATAGAATCATAAGGAAAGGGTTCCCCAGAGAGTGATTGGAAGGAAACAAAAGACCTTTGGAGGAACCTGTATTAAAAAGTTAGAAGAGAAAATTCAGCAAAGACAAAATAGGTTCAGGATTAAAGGTTGAAAATACATTTCAGTTTCAGGCATCCCAGATGGCACAGTGGTCAAGAATCCACCTGTCAATGTAGGATACAAAAGAGAAGCAAATTGAGTTCCTGATTTGGGAAGAAGCCCTGAAGTAGGAAATGCCAATCCACTCCAGTATTTTTGCCTGGAAGACTCCATGAACAGAGGAGCCTGGCAGGCTACAGTCTATGGGGTTGGATGTGACTGAGCACTCATGCACATTTCAGTTTCACAGAATTAGGGAAAGTGGAAGATGAATATGTAAAGTCAGGAAAAGTAGGCCATAATCATGTAACAGCAACACAAAAATATAAGTCTAGCACCTTCTATGTTGTTTCTGCCATCATTCTGTGTCTGGTAATTTGTAAGGAATATATTGTTTGCTTGCCAAAACCTATTGGAGGAGAAATATAAAGGTGGTTCAAGATTTGTAATATTTTTTGCTTAATGGTATGTGATAAGTGAAAACCTGCCCTTTTGCAAAAAATGTCACTGCTGCTTCAATTATGGTACTAAGGAGATTAATTGTAGCCTTTGTTATAACACCTCGGAGAGCCTTGGCATTGAGGTTGATTCAAAGGACCCATATCTAGTCTTACAAGAGCTTCTTGTAGTTATGACATACATATGTGGAGATGACACCTGGAATCAATCTTGATCCAGAAATCCCACAGAAATGCTAAAATATTCACACAGGTATCAAGGGTACCCGAGATTTCTCAGCTTTGTGACTAGTGGATGTTGTGTGTAAAATGTCTTTTATGATGATTACTAAATAGTTTAATAACCTCTAGCAGGACTTTAGTAGACTCAGGGCTTTTGAAAAAGAGATTTTGGAATATGGAAGTAGCACTAACTGTGTTTTAATGCTTCTTTCCCCCCAATAAAGCATATCACATACATGCACATTTAGAATGAGGAAAATTGCTTCCACAGAAAATATATGTCATGCTTATGATGCATTTAGGGAATTCTTAATCATTTTATTTAGAGGCTTCCCAGGTGGTGCAGTGGTAAAGAATCTGTTTGCCAGTGCAGGGGACACAGGAGACGTGGGTTTGATCCCTGGGTGGGGAAGTTCCCCTGGAGAAGCAAATGGCAACCCACTCCAGAATTTTTGCCTGGAGAACCCCATGGACAGAGGAGCCTGCTGGGCTACAGTCCATGGGGTCGCAAAGAGTTTAACACGACTGAAACAGCTAAGTATGAGTAGAATAAAAAGTGCTTCTCAAGTGAGCTTCTCAATTTCTAGCATTCTTTCTTATTCTGTCTATGTAAGTGTTAAATTGCTCAAAGTCTAAATTATGGGTAATAAAAATATTATTCCAGTCATTTTTAACTTATTTGCATTTCTTTGAGTTATTTTAAATCCTAAAAGATCATATAAATATTTAAAATAAAGTTGGTAATGCAATTTTGTTACTAAAAGCCAGTTACTGTTAGTGGTGGTCTACTTAAATCTAGTTAATGAAGAAGTTATTTATCCATAAAAAGGAGCAATACACAAAGAAAACTATAATTATTATTATTGATTCTATATAAAGTTGATACCAACTTGATCAGGTTTAAGTATTATGTATGATTAAGAATGGGTAGGCCGTTAAGATGTTTATAATTTTTTTTTTCTCAAGCAACACACTATTTTCACTAAATAAATGTTTTGCTGCCATATAATTCCAAACCATTAATGAAAGTTTATTTACAAAATTTTTCTTTTCTTGATAGTCTAAATAAGGAAATAAAAAATATTTGTTATTTCATAAATTGGACTTATATACATTTTTATTGAAGTTCATAATTATGCAATTTTTTCACAAGTTTTGTATTTTGGGAGTGATTCTGTGGCTGTCAGATTCTGCCCATTGTTGATAACATTCACATATTCAACATACAACATACATGCTTATCTTAGTGAATATTAGATTAACACCAATACACAGAAGGATTTATGAAATTAAAATAAAGTACCAAATTTTCCTTATTTAATTCTAACTTGGCTTAATTCCTCGCTATGTAACCTGAAGCAACCTACTACCCTCTGAGAATTTCAGATTTCTTCTCTTAAAAATGGGATTATTAACTTTCAGTTTTCTTGTGAAGATTAGAGATAATGCTCACCATGCAACTGCAAAACTTAGGTGCTCAATGATTGGTACCTGTCAGCAGTAAATGAAATTGAGGTCAGCAACTGTACCTTCTTTCTACAAAGATACCCAGGGGGAAGCTAGTGGTCGTAGGGATACTACTGTGAACATGTTGACTTTTTACATCATTGACAGAGACTTTGATTAACCCTACAACACTAATTCAGTGTATGCCAAGATCAGAACAGTCATGCAGTTTTTAGCAATCCCACCTTAAATTCAAAGACTCAGATAAAAAAGAGATTTTCGAAAGCCAGGCAAAAGATCCATCAATCGGTGTAAAATATTATAGGAGGACAAGTTTTCATTAAGCTTCTTCCAATGTAACACTTCATTCTGTGAGAGTGAAGAAAAGGTACCTGAAGGATATAGGAAACAGGATCAGTGTCCTAAAATGAAATTTCAAATGATTTTTCTCCTTCAATAGATTTGTTTTGTCCCTGACCTAATTTCTATGCTAATTTATAGAGCTTAAAATTGCTTCATTCTCGGCAAAGCCCATACTTCTCCCTTCTTTCAACTCTCCCAGGGGCTGACTCTAGGGAACAAGGCTAGATGATACATACACATCATCAATAAACTGCATTTGGTTAACTGTTCATTATTCAGCAACTGCTGATCCACTTTGTGGATTTTGCATGCCCTTCATTTAGTCTTCTCCTCAATCCTGCTACCTTTCTTTTGATGATTTCACTGCTCATTATCACCTCCACCAGAAGCGAGAAGGAAGAATGTGAAATTTAAATGAATCGAAAATGACTTTGAAATTTATTTTAAGGATAAGGAGAGAAAGTTGAAAATGTGATCTAAAATTAGGCCTGGAGTTTTCTGATGACTTCATCCAGCTATACTTATTCTTTTTAAAGTGCTGCTAATGGAGTTCTGGAAATAAAAAGACAGTTCAATTCTACTACATTCCTTCCTCTTGGAAAGCAGGGAAAAAGAAGTGATATGTGAAATCTATTTATACAAAGTTTTCTAAAACAAAAAGGAAAGTAGTATTCAGAATGGACCAATGCTTAACAAAAGTCACATTTATAAGTTGCACAGTACAGTGGTAAATGTTTTAGAATACAATTTTGCATTACAGTAAATTAGCTTATGTGTGCCCTTTTCATACAAATAATGCAAGATAAATACATATTTATTTCTTAAGTATCCAGTTTTCTTAGCAGAAGAACCAATGTTTTTACTTTCTATTAGTCTTACAATTAATTTCTTAGTTGTGTAGGGAAAAACAATAGGATTTTTTCAAAGTTTGTTTTACTTGAACAATAATTTACTGAAATTAGTGATGATGACCATTTAGTCAGTAGGTCTACGTCTGACTCTTGTGACTCCATGGACTGTAGCCCACTGGGCTTCTCTGTCCATTGAATTCTCCAGGCAAGAATACTGGATATGGGTTGCCATTTCCTTCTCCAGGGGATCTTCCCGACCCAGGAATCAAACCTGGGTCTCCTGCACTGCAGGCAGATTCTTTACCAACTGAGCTATGAGAGAAGCTATTATTATTTCTTTAAAAAGTTTGTGAATTTGTAAAATTAGTAAAATATAAAACAAAGTAACCAGTACTTATGGCAATGTTTAGTAATAGGGTTTGGGAAATAATAGATAATTTGAAAAAACAAAATGGTCTTTTACTAAGCTATCTTCTAATATTGGGGCGATAATCCTGAGGCCAAAATCTACTACTATTTTAAGAAATAGTGTTTTGAGGACTCTCATTAGCTAGGGACCATCTCTCTTGCTCTCAACTAATATGTAAAATGAGGGCTAACTAGGAGATTCATAAAGTTATTCAGACCCTCTCAAGTATACACATGCTTTCAAGTATACACATATACATCAGTAAAAAAAAAAATTCATAATATATGTTGTTTACAAGTTGTGAGATGATCTAAGCTAGCCAAACACTGAGAAGTCCGTGTCTGTGTGTATATGTGTGTGTGTGTGTGTGTGTGTGTGCGCGCTGTCGTGTCTGACTCTTTGCAACCCCATGCCAGGCTGCAACCCACCAGACTCCTCTGTCCGTGGAGTTTTTCCAGCCAAGAATACTGGAGTGGGTTGCCATTTCCAACTCCAGGGATCTTCCCAACCCAGTGACTGAACCTATATCTCTTGCATCTCCTACATTGGCTGGGAGATTCTTTACCACACCACCACCTGGGAAGCACATGTACGTGTTTACAAAACAATATTTGACTAAAGAGGTTTTTACTTCAAAAAGGTCTCAAATAGCAAATCTATGCCTACAATAGTGTTTTTCTCATTGTTGGTGAGTGATAAATACTTGTTGACTCTGCCCCAGGGATTGAACGCATGTTTCTTGCATTAGCAGGCAGATGATTTACTACTGAGCCACCAGGCAAGAATGCTGGAGTGAGTGAGCATGCCCTTCTCTAAGGTATCTTCCTGACCTGGAGATTGAACCCAGGTCTTCTGTATTGCAGGGAGATTCTTTACCATATATTTACAATGATTATACAATACATTTACATGTTATTAAATGTCCCATATATACTGTAATAATCACATTTATTACATATTGACATAAACATTATACATATATACAGCATATTTTAAGACATCTAAAGTGACTGCTAAAATCATGTATTAACAAGCAAAAAATAAAATAATCTTTTTTTTTCCTTTTTATTGAAATATAGTTAATTTACAATGTTGTGTTAGTTTCTGGTATAAGTGATTCGGTTACACACACACACACACACACACACACACACACATATATATATTCTTTTGCATTTTTTTTTCTATATTGATTTATTACAGGATTTGGATATAGTTCCCTGTCCTATGTAATAGGACATTGTTGTTTGTCTATTCTCTGCATAATAGTTTCCATCTGCTAGTCCCAAATACCCAAACCAACCACTCCCAGAACTCCCTACTCCTTGGCAACCCCGTCTGTCCTGTATGTCTGTGAGTCTGTTTCTGTTTGGTAAGTAAGTTCATTTCTGTTGCATTTTAGATTCCACATATAAGTGATATCATTTGGTATCTGTCTTTCTGACTTACTCCACTTAGCATAATAATCTTTAGGTCCATCCGTGTAGCTGCGAAGGACATAATTTCATTACTTTCTGTGGCTGAGTAATATTCCACATTTTCTTTATTCAGTCATCTGTCAATGAATATTTAGGTTGTTTCCTTGTCTTCACTGCTGTGAACAGAGCTGCTATAAATATAAGGGTGCTTGTGTCTTTTCAAATCATAGTTTGTCTGGATATATGCCCAAAAATAGGATTGCTGGATCATATAGCAACTCTGTTTTTAGTTTTTTGAAACCTCCATATAGTTCTTTACAGTAATTGTACCAATTTGGGTTCCCACCACAGTGGAAGTGGGTTCCATTTTCTTCATGCATATTATTTCTTATTTGTACATTTTTTCATAATGACCATCCTGAATAGTGTGAGTTGGTACCTCAATGTAGTCTTTATTTGCATAAAGTAGTCTTAAAATAAGGCCATATGCTTAATTTGTATTTATTTATAATCTTGAATCACCAGAATGTGGTTCAAAATAAGTTTAACTGTCTGTATATGCATTAATCACATGAAATGTTATGGATAGCATACTGTCATTTAAATACTTTAAATGATATAACAGAGTTAACTGAAAAATACAAACAAAAACTACCTGGAACACATAACACTTCACAATTTTAGAAGTTTTAAACTTGCAATAAATGAAAATTATTATTAACCTTCTGCATTATACTATAATAAAATAAAGATAAAACTAATCTATGTATCATTATGCAATTTCTATCAAAGACGTATATTTGGTAAGCTATTTCCCTCATACATGTGTATGTAGTGTGTATGGGTATTTTTATAGGAAATTGAAGCAGAGAGATCTGATGGCTTGCCTAAAGTCACATAGTAACTTCATAACAACCTAGAGAAGGGTATCCAAATCCCCTGGTTCAGCTCAGGGCCATCTATTTCATCAAGTTGTTTTCCTTGTCTATAGAAAAAATAAGCTTGGGAGGCTTATAATCTAGCTATTCTTCTAGGTTGATTTTTATAGAACACCTGGGAAGCAGGCCCAGAGCAAATGAGACATCTGAGAAGTTCATAAGTATTATTTTCAAGGGGTTAATAGCATAGAAGCTCTCTAAGTCATCCTTAGAAATATGTGACACCAGATGGCAGGTCACAGAGCTGGCTCATAAGGAGCAGGAGTTTGGGGACACTTTCACAGTGCCAACTAAGAAGATACAAGGAAGAAAAAAAGGAATTTGTTCTTTTCTTTTTATTTCTAAGCTCATTTACAGTTTAAACCTGCATGAAATCTTAACTCAGATCTCCAAAGAGGAAAGATAATAAGTAGCTCAGTTAACAGTCTGGAATGTGTCATGTAAGATGCTACCCCAGATTGTGCTGGCCTTGATGATAAACTTCCATGCAGGAACTTTGCAATAACCACAGCAACTTAAAGCAAAGGAGGTTATTACTGTCCCAAACATTATCTCCAGAATGTTTAATTTTTGTGTTTTGACTTATAATTTATATGGTCATGCTTTATAAAAACAGTAGAGAAAATTATTGCTGATTGTAGTGTCCTTCTAGACAAAGGATAAATTAAAGAAAACAAATCCCAGATTTTCACCAAAATAGGTGAGTAATCTTAACCTGTTGCAGAGGGGATGAGCTGTAAGGGAATATGGTCTACCACTGTTCCTATCTGTACAGATGCAGAATTAATTCAGATTGTGTGTCTAAGCTGTATGTATCCTGACTATGGATGGATTGCCTAATTCTGGTCATGTGCCCCAAACTTTCAGAAGCTGTGAGCATTGTGTGAAGACGTGAATTAAACACATTTCAGAAGCAGCTTTCTACTGATTTTTGAAGTTGGATATGTTTCAACTGCAGATCCCAAAGTAACTGTTTACCAGTCCTGTGGTAAAGGTTCAGTTGTGGGGCAGAACAAGCAGCTGAAGAAGCAAGGAGAGGCATCCTTCCCTGGATGTTTGTTTACCAGCTGTGTGATGGCCTTACACCTATATGCACATGTTCAAGTGTGTTTATCACTTCATCAGCATTAAAAAGTTCACTTCAAAGAGCTTAAAGGAGCTAATTTTATAAGCCAGATTTGTATCATAAGAAGTTTTGTTTGTGAACTCCATGTATAGCCATATTAGTGCAGTAAGAAGCTGTTGCACACACCAGGTTTCTGATGTAGTGTGGCATCAATATTTAGGACTTCCGTGTCTCTGGGATTAGTACAGATGAGGAGAAAATAGGAAGTTCCAGAAGCAAAACAATTAGCTCTGCTAAGCAATTTATATTCTATTCAGCATAGAGTAGAAGGAAAAAAAAAAATTAAAGTGGATCCTATGGAAAACATAGGATGTCAGATTTTTCTCCAACCCAACAGAAAGACTTTTCTATTCCAGGCTCAGTGGTTAGTTACTCAACTGGAGGGCTTCATGTTTAAGACAGTACAAGGGATATATGAAAACCTAGTGATGAATGGAAATGTCTACTCGGGGAAAGGCCAATGGTCTTTCCCATCAGGCACCCTGCAGATCAAAGAGTGTTTCACAGACTTAATACACTGTGGTTTCTCACCAGCCCTGATTTTATAAATTAGAATTTTTTATGTCTATTTAGTGCCAGGGTCAGAGGGGCTATTCAAGCATTTTGCACCACACTCCTCCAGTATTCCTTTCTCAGTAAGCATTCCAAGAAAAAAAAAAAAGTAATAACCTGAAAAGTAGCCTTGATTTCTAAAAAGCCTAGGCTTCAGTAAAGAAAAAGAAGAAAGATAGCGCCAAGTCGTGTCCGACTCTTGTGACGATCCTGTAGACTGTAGCCTAACAGGCTCCTCTGTCCACAGGATTCTCCAAGCAAGAATACTGGAGTGGGTTGCCATTTCCTTCTCTGGGGGATCTTCCCAACCTAGGAATCAAACCCAGATCTCCAGCATTGCAGGCAGGTTCTTTACCAACTGAGCTATGCGGGAAGCCCCAGGCTTCAGTAAGTGCCCTGCAAAAAAAAGAAAAGAAAAGAAAAATCCACCTCTTTTCCTTAGAGAAATATGGTAAAATTGCTTGCATGCAGAACCACTTTTGCTACCAGGCAATAGTTTCCACCCTCCCCTTTGGCTGTTTACCTTAACCAGAAGCCGCGACTCTCTTAAAGACCACAAGGCAGACACCCAGGGACGCTTGCGCCTACGACAAGGAAACTGGCAGAAGCTCTGCCGCCACCAACAGCGAAGCTTCAAAATTAAAGCATATTGAAATATTCACTGGGTTCCCATATTTGCTTCTCAGCTTAAGACCGCCTTACAAAGAGCTTGAAGTCCCTTCCCTCCGCAGAGAAAGTGGGGTTTCTTCCTCCTTGCCAACATTGCTGAATCCAAGTCTCCGATGAACTGGTTGCAAAGCTGGCATTTGGGGATCGCGCCTGTGGTTGCTCCGTAGCGCGGACTTGCTATTCCGATATAAATGCATACTTACTCTCCATTCGGATATGAATGCATGCTTATTTACTCTCTATGCTCTATTCGGATATAAATGCAGACTTATTTATTTAATCTAAATCTCCCTCTCACATTTTCAACCTGTGGACTTGGGACCTGACTGGTGCTGCGAGGAGAGAGGCCGGGGGCACGCGCCCGGAGCCGGGCCAGGTAGAGCCTAGCCTCGGTCTTCCGAGGCAAGTGCCCGCTCCGGCTCCTTAGGCCGGGTCTGGACGTGCCCACGTCCGGAGCAGGAAATCACAACCGTGCCACAACGCCCCCACGGCTTTCTGTCCTCCCGGAGCTGCTGGCCTTGATTGACAAGCCGGGGACTATTGGCTGAAGTTCCCCCCGCGATTTGCATGCCCAGAGAGGGAGTGTCCTCTGCCGCCCTCCTGCGCGAGCCAGCAGCCTGCAGCCTCCCGGGGAATGCGCGGCGGCAGGGATGCGTGCGCCTCGCGGGCCCGGGCAGTGAGCTGGAGTCGGGCGACCTGGCGCCCGAGCCCGGATATGGGGAGTCTCCGTTGTCCTAGCAGCAGCGCCAGCCACGGAAGCCTGCCGGTAAGGGTTGAGGTCCAGGAGTCCCGCGGCCCTGGCACGTTGCAGCACCGTGGTGCGGTTCCTACTCCTTGATGTTTTTCAAACCTTTTACCTTAGTCCAAACTTCCCGGGAAGGTTGAGGGGAGGGAAAGAGAGTTTGGGATGATGTCTCTTCATTTTAGCAAGGAATAGGCAAGTCCTTGGGTAATGAGAAGTTTCTGAAGGAGGAATGGAAGGAGACGAGGTAAAGGGGGTTAGGGTGTGCTCATACGGCTTTAAGATAGACGGGTTTCTGCGGCCGGCATCTGGCTTTAACTGTCTGCTGAAACTGACGAATTGTTTTTGCATTTCATTTTCCGCGTTTGCTTCTCTTTTCCTAGGGAGGGGGATTAGTGAGAGCTTATCATGGGGTGGAAATTCAGATCTTTTCGATTTGATTTTAGGTACGTGTTAAAACGAAGATCAATTCTTCAGACGTAAAGCGTTTATTTAGTGGATTAGGGAGCCCGAGGGGCTAGAGTTTCTATGTTTTCATTGTTGTTGTTGTTGTTATCGGTCTCATAGCAAGGGATGTAAGACATTTCCCGTTCCTGGGACCTTAGCTGTAGAAACACTTCAGTGGGAAAAAATAGAGAGCCCACCTCTCGGCCCGCTCCACTACCAGCCCGCTCCCTCCCCGTGACCGGCCCTGGTGATCTCCCTTAGGGGCGGCGCGGTCCCGCCACCACGCTTCCCGGGGTGCGTGATGGTTTGCGATTCCGAAGGTTTGCCGAGTGAGGGTGATAGGGAACCGGCTAGAGCCGGGGTGGGGGTGCGGTGCGGAAAGTAAACAGAAAATAAGTTTTGGAGACAGCGTTGCCGCGCAGATCTCTCCCTTGCAGCAAGTTTCCTCTTAACCCTGTTTTGACTGGAGCCTTTGCCTTTGAGAACGGGGATGGAGCCGGAAGGAGCCCGGGGCACGTGTTCTGACTCCAGGCTCTGTGATTCCACGTGTGTGTAACAAGCTTTCTCTCCCCCCCGCCCCGCACCCCCCACCCCACCGCCCCATTCAGCATCTGCTTCTGTTTCTCCTCTTCGTGGGACCTTTCAGCTGCCTAGCGAGTCACAGCCGGGCCACGGAGATTCTGTACAGCCTGAACGAGGGGCTGCCGGCGGGGGTGCTCATCGGCAGCCTGGCAGAGGACCTGCGGCTGCTGCCCAGCGCCGGGGGGCAGGACCTGCAGTCTCAGCCCCCGCAGCACCGCGTCGCCGAGCGGAGCCCTCCTCTCTCCTTCAGCCTGGCCTCCCAGGGGCTGAGCGGACAGTACGTGACCCTAGACAACCGCTCCGGAGAGCTGCACACTTCTGCCCAGGAGATCGACCGGGAAGCCTTGTGTCTTGAAGGAGGCGGAGGGACTGCCTGGGGGAGCAGCATTTCCATCTCCTCTTCGCCTTCTGCTGACTCTTGTCTTTTGCTTCTGGATGTCCTAGTCCTGCCTCAGGAATACTTTAGGTTTGTGAAGGTAAAAATCGCTATCCGGGACATCAATGACAATGCCCCGCGGTTCCCTATTTCTCAAATATCAGTTTGGGTCCCAGAAAATGCACCTGTAAACACCCGGCTGGCCATAGAGCATCCTGCCGCGGACCCAGATATGGGCACTAACGGTGTTCAGACCTACCGCTTGCTGGACTACCATCGCATGTTCACCCTGGACGTGGAGGAGAATGAGAGCGGGGAGCGCACCCCCTACCTAATCGTCATGGGACAGCTGGACAGAGAGACCCAGGACCAGTATGTGAGCGTCATCATAGCTGAGGATGGTGGGTCTCCACCACTGCTAGGCAGTGCCACCCTCACCATTGGCATAACTGACGTTAATGACAACTGCCCACTCTTCACAGACTCACAAATCAACGTCACTGTGTATGGGAATGCTACTGTGGGCACAGCGATCGCAGCTGTTCAGGCTGTGGACAGAGACTTGGGAAACAATGCTCAGATCACCTACTCTTACAGTCAGAAAGTTCCGCAAGCATCCAAGGATTTATTCCATTTGCATGAAAACACCGGGGTCATTACACTTTTCAGTAAGATTGGAGGAAGTGTTCTGCAAACACACAAGCTCACCATCCTTGCTAATGGGCCAGGCTGCATCCCTGCTGTGATCACTGTCCTGGTGACTATTATCAAAGTCATTTTCAGGCCACCTGAAATCATCCCTCGTTATATAGCAAATGAGATAGATGGTATTATTTATCTGAAAGAATTGGAACCTGCTAACACTCCAATTGCATTCTTTACCATAAGAGATCCAGAAGGTAAATACAAGATGAACTGCTATCTGGATGGTGAAGGACCATTTAGGTTATTGCCCTACAAACCATACAGTAACGAGTATCTTCTAGAAACGACAAAACCTATGGATTACGAGCTACAGCAATTCTATGAAATAGCCATAGTAGCTTGGAACTCTGAGGGATTTCAAGTCAAAAAAATGATTAAAGTGCAACTTTTAGATGACAATGATAATGCTCCTGTTTTCCTTCAACCCTTGGTAGAACTAACCATTGAAGAAAATAATGCACCCAATGCCTTTTTGGCTAAGCTAGATGCTACAGATGCTGACAGTGGAGAGAGGGGCCAAGTTTCATATTTTCTGGGATCTGATGCTCCATCATATTTTTCCTTGGACAGTGTCACAGGAATTCTGACAGTTTCTACTCAGTTGGATCGAGAGGAGAAAGAAAAGTATAGATACACGGTCAGAGCTGTTGACTCTGGGAAGCCACCCCAAGAATCAGTAGCCACTGTGGTTATCACAGTGTTGGATAAAAATGACAACAGCCCTAGGTTCATCAACAAGGACTTCAGCTTCTTTGTGCCAGAAAATTTTCCAGGATACGGTGAAATTGGAGTAATTAGTGTCACAGACGCTGATACTGGGCAAAACGGATGGGTCGCTCTCTCCGTGGTGAACCAGAGTGATATTTTTGTCATAGACACTGGAAAGGGCATGCTAAGAGCCAAAGTCTCTTTGGACAGAGAGCAGCAAAGCTCCTATACTTTGTGGGTTGAAGCCGTCGATGGGGGTGTGCCTCCCCTCTCCTCTACTGCAAAAATCACAATTCTCCTTCTAGACATTAACGACAACCCACCTCTCGTTTTATTTCCTCAGTCTAACATGTCTTACTTATTGGTGTTGCCTTCTACTCTCCCTGGCTCACTAGTTACAGAGGTCTACGCAGTTGACAAAGATACAGGCATGAATGCGGTCATAGCCTACAGCATCATAGGGAGAAGAGGGCCTAGGCCTGAATCCTTTAGAATTGACCCTAAAACTGGCAACATTACTTTGGAGGAGGCATTGCTGCAGACAGATTATGGACTCCATCGTTTACTGGTGAGAGTGAGTGATCATGGTTATCCAGAACCTCTCCATTCCACAGTCATGGTGAATCTATTTGTCAATGACACTGTCAGTAATGAGAGCTACATTGAGAATCTTTTAAGAAAGGAACCAGAAATTAGCATAGAGGAGAAAGAACCGCAGATTTCAATAGAACCAACTCATAGAAAAGCTGAATCTGTGTCTTGTATGCCCACCTTAGTAGCTCTATCTGTAATAAGCTTGAGTTCTATCACGTTCTTAACAGGGATGGGCATATATATCTGTTTAAGGAGAGAGAAGAAACACCATAGGGAGGATGACAATTTGGAAGTACAGACTCCATTAAAAGGAAGAATTGACTTGCATATGAGAGAGAGGAAACCAATGGCTATTTCTAATATTTGATTTTTTTGCTGTAGGATAGCAGAGATATTTCAGCTGACTTTGGGGATTTCTCACCACCAAAATAAGAATGTGGATGGCAGTTCCAATGAAGGACATCTAATTTATAACTTGTACTATATTGTAAATAGCAGTTTACAGGTTTTTAAATTCAAAATCAGAGGTTATAATATGTGTACAGAAATTTTTAAATGAAATTGGTACTAACAGCTATGGAGCTGTTATTTAGAAAATCTTGGACATGATTTGCAGCTTTCATACACCAAGCAGATGATTGTTAAAACCTAGGAGTAAGGTGAGAAAATGTACATTGCATTTTTTGTCTAAAAATTCCTTTAACCACAAGAGGGCTTCAACTGCTCCTTTGCAGGGAACTATTTTAAGGTATTGTACATGACAGTTGTACATGAAATTAATGAAAAAGTCTATTTTAATTATATTGTTTTTAACATTAAACAAAGATGAAATTAAATGGGATTTCACCCTACTTAAATATATGATTAAAAAGAAAATAAATGCATTTGTAAACAGAATGTTTATCACCTCACAAATGCATCCTATATAATTTGAAAGAGAAGGCATCTTTAATTTGAAAAAGAAGTCATCTGTGAAGAAGCACAGTTCTTTTTTAGCAAGGATAAATATTTTGCCATGTGTTAAAGATCTGATGTGCTGAAGAATAATTCACTTTCTGTGTACTCTCGTGGCTTTCTATTTGCTTTACCACTTCATTTACTATTATTACAGGGAATTCTTTCTTACAGAAAATGTAACTAGAAGTTACATCCAAGAAAGCAAAGATATGTTTCAATCCTTAGTTATTTAATAGGTGTTTATGACATTTTGATGCTTTCACAACTCGTCAGTAGTACTTTATATTTGGGCTTTGTGTTAGAACTTATATGCTTAAATTCATGTGTTACATTAAAAAAAAACATAAATCTTATTAAAATTATTCTAGAAGCTGGTGGACACTATCTGTTGTTTTAGCAGGGCCTTTTCTATGAAAGTTATACTTATCGTTTTGTTGTTGTTTAGGTTTGTTGGCTACCGTTTCTGGCTTCCTTTCTTTGGCTTTGGATTAGTTCCAAGAGTTTATTTGTAAGCCCAGCAGCAGACCTCTTTGATAATTTAGCTTTTACTGAATGCTTTGCAGTGAAGCAAGCTGGTTTATCAGTGATTAATCACCCTCACTTCATTGTGTGAGCTGGAAATTTTATTTTATATGAGAGCTATAGCAAAACTATCTGTGTAAACAAATAGTTTGTTAGCTTAAACTGGATCATTCTACTTTTTGGCATCATGTGTCTGTACTGTACCAAAAGTGTTTATATGTCTCAAATTAAAGGTATATATTTTCATAATTTTCTCATTTCTACTGTTTTGTATTTGAACATGGGTTTGTTGTTTTACTGAAGTGCCCATTAATGGCATTCATCTGCTTTTAAAGATAAATGTGAGTAAATTGTAAATATTATGTTATGCTAAAGTATACGTTATACTAATTTATTACTTAAATAAACATTGGGTAAATTATTAAACATATGTGAAGTTATAAACATATATATATGTGTATATGTGTGTGTGTGTGTGTGTGTGTGTATCATAGACAAAGACTATGGCTATGTACTTGATAGTTCATATGAAAATTTATAGCCATGCATGTGTACATGCATATTTATTTACTATGACTTAGAATCAATTATAAACACTCATTTTAATTGCAAATCCTCTATTAACTCAGTTATAAACTTCGATTTTAAAATAAAAACACATTGCAAAAAAAAATTGAATACAAAAACTTAAGATCTTTTGAATATGTATTAACTCATTTTCTTATTTTCAATTTGACAATTTAAATAAGTAAGATAATAAGATATGAAACAGTAGTTCTTGCTACAAAAGGGAAATATACTTTTATTGGAAATTCTTTTTGTTTGAGAGCCAACTGAGCTAAGAAACTAAGATCATTTAGCTCCCCAAACTTTTCATTCATAATTGATATAGCCCTCCAAACTTCATTTGTAATTAATACAGAGCAATGGAGGAAACTGTTCTCCACCAGTTATTTTTATATCTATTTCTCTTTTTTACAGGAAAGAACTACATGTGAAACAAGCAGCACCATTAAAAGAAAAAAAAAAAGCAGTCCTCCACATTTGCAATGATTTAATTATCAGTATAAATAGCAAAATACTTAATTCACTTCTGAATTTGAAGAGGTTCATGTGTTTGGGAATACAAATTTCATCTCTAGCATTAAAAAATGCCTTTAACACTAATAAAAGGACATATTTTGATAACTTCTTGTGCCAGGATTTCCTTTACAAAAACATCTCATCCACGCTAAAAACATTTATAACAAGGGAAGTTAAAGTAAATTAAGCTCAAAGATAAAAACCCCTTTTTACTAACACCTTGTGCTAGAATGGTTGCCAAAATGTATGCTAATCATGTCAATGTTGCTAGTTGAGCTGGCACAAAAATAAATGTTCCATTCATTAAAAGCCCTAATATCCATTTAACAGTTTGAGGACCAGTGAGTCTTCTTTGCCCAATTTAATGAAGAAGAGATTTCTCTGATCTTTGCACTGCCAAGTCCATTCTTACACTACAGAGAAAATTGTTCATTAATTTGGATTGGGAAATTTAAAGCAACAAAGTAATTTCAGCTACAAGGGAGGAAACAATTTGCATTACTTAATTGTTTAGATGCCTTGACCCTATTTAAAAAAAAGAAAAAAGTTTTCTTGTCAGTTATGCTTCTATCAACGGTAGTTAAAAGGAAAAAGAAAAAAAATCCTTCTTTTAAAACAACGGTGTAGAATACATGTATTAAAAATAAAATCCAAAGCCTTTGTCTTAGCTTTGCGCAGTGGCAGTATCGAAGCCAATGAGGTTTATCCGAGGCGCGATTATTGCTAATTGAAAACTTTTCCCAAAGCCTTTGTCTTTTTGAGTGCTCTGCATGTGTCTTTATGTAGACACCAGGAATAATCTTGCCAATGAAGTAGCATCGCTGAAGCAATATTGTGGTGCCAAGTCATTTCAGTCACGTCCAACTCTGTGTGACCCCGTGGACTGTAGCCAAACTCCTCTGTCCATGGGACTTCTCAGGCATGACTACTGGATTGGATAGCCTGGTTCCTTCTCTAGGGGATATTCTCAACCTAGGGATGGAACCCATATCTCTCATGTCTCTTGCATTGGTAGGCATGTTCTTTACCACTAGCACCACCTGGGAAGCAATACTAGGGATGGTGCATAAAGTGGATTTGACTGCAATAATAACTGTCTTGAGGATTCTAATTTATACTCCTAGAACATCTCAATTGACAATTGCGAAAAGGGGAAAATACATCCCTTTCCTGAGCTTATGGAGACTCCAGTTCTAATCTATCTCAGCACAGAGAACTGGGGTGCTGACCTGTGGCAGAAAAAGAAGAAAGTAATGAAAGGACAGTGTCAAGCATATGAAGCTCTTCAACTCATTGGACAGTCTCAGTTCACAGATAAGGGACACAGATACCTTAACACTGTCCTCACTCTGAGGAAGATTGGCTCACTGTAAGAAAGCAGTCAGTACTACCAAATACCATTTTGCTGATTTGTACAATCTCTGCCCAGCAATGTGCCTTTAGAGTGTGAGTAGTCAACAAATATTTATTGAAAGGAAGAGGATTGACAGTTATGCAAATGGAAGCAAAAAGGAAAAAAATCAATCAGTTAAAAATAAAAGTAATTCCTGGGCAAAATGCCCACTGTAACTTTTTTCTAGTTATTTATAGTTCCAATAAGAAAAGTTCATGAATATTTTTCAGGTGATATATACATGAACACCTACAGTCTATAATCATTTTTTAAATGTCAGTTATTGTTTGTAATTGTTCTTAAAATACTAGTACTTTTGCCTCTGATAAAATTCTAAACTGGAAATATATTCCATTAAGGATATGAAACAAAATTGAATGAACTTTAAGGCTCAGTCCACTGGTGTCAAGAAGTAGGAAGACTGCGATGGCTAAAAAAAAAAAAAAATCAGTCATTCATATCATACATATTTATTTTGGTACTCTTGATATCATGGGCTTAACTGAGAACAAGACAGAGTCCCTTGATGACTTTAGATAATGGTGTGAAAGGCTAACAAGAAAAACTTCAATCTGAAAACAAAAGCATTGTGTGGGATAAATGCCTGTTTCCGGGATATCAAGTGAACAGGATCTAACTCAATTTTGGGAAGTCTTTGAGAAAGCTTCCCAAAGGAGGTTATTTCTAAAGTGGACACTCTCAGGAAGATGATGTCTACTCTGCGTATTAAAAGGAGAAGTTATCCAGGGGAAAGTGGGCAGAAGAGAGAAGGATATTTGAGGAAGAAAATATAATGTGCAAGACACACATGTCCTAGTGAGCACATCATGACTTTTTGTTGGTGTTGTTCAGTCGCTAACTCATGTCCAAATCTTTGCGACCTCATGAACTGCAGTATGCCAGGTTTCCTTGCCCTTCACTACCTCTCAGAGTTTGCTCAAATTCATGTCCACTGAGTCAGTGACGTCATCCAACCATCTCATCCTCTGTCACCTCCTTCTCTTCTTGCCCTCAATCTTTCCCAGCATCAGTGTCTTTCCAATGTGTCAGCTCTTCGTATCAGGTGGCCAAAGTATTGGAGTTTCAGTGTCAGCATCAGTCCTTCCAAAGAATATTCAGAGCTGATTTCCTTTAGGATTGATCTCCTTGCTTTTCAAAGGGCTCTCAAGAGTCTTCTCCAGCACCACAGTTTGAAATCATCAATTCTTTGGTGCTCAGTCTCCTTTATAGTCCAACTCCCACATCCATACATGCCTACTGGAAAAATCATAGCTTTGACTATATGGACCTTTGTCAGCAAAGTGATGTCTCTGCTTTTTAATACACTCTCTAGGTTTGTCATAGCCATTCTTCCAAGGAGCAAGCATTTTTTTTTTTTTTTTTAATTTCATGGCTGCAGTCACCACCTGCATTGATTTTGGAGACCAAGAAAATGAAATCTAACACTGTTTCCACTGTTTCTCCATCTATTTGCCATAGGGTGATAGGACTTGATGCCATGATCTTCATTTTTTGAATGTTGAGTTTTAAGCCAGCTTTTTAACTCTCCTCTCTCACCTTTGAAAGTTCCTCTTCACTTTCTCCCATTAAAGTGGTATATCATTTGCACATCTGAGGTTGTGGATATTTGTCCTGGCAATCTTGCTTCTACCTTGTGATTCATCCAGTCCATCATTTCACATGATATCCACTGCATATAAGTTAAATAAGCAGAGTGACAATATACAGCCTTGACGTACTTTTTTTCCCCATTTTGAACAGCCCTTTGTTCCACGTCAGGTTCTAACTGCTGCTTCTTGCCTTTCTTTGGGATTGGAATGAAAACCGATCTTTTCCAGTCTTGTGGCCACTGCTGAGTTTTTCAAATTTGCTGGTGTAATGAATGAGGCATTTTAACAGCATCATCTTTAAGGATTTGAAATAGCTCAGCTGAAATTCTATCAGCTCCACTAAATTTGTTCATAGTAATGCTTCCTAAGGCCCACTTAACTTCACACTCCAGGATGTCTACCTCTAGGTGAGTGACCACACCATCGTGGTTGTCTGGGTCATTAAGAACTGGTCATACAGTTCTTCTGTGTATCATTGCCACCTTATCTTAACCTGCTTTTGTTAGGTCCTTGCAGTTTTTATTCTTCATTGTGTCCATTTTTGCATGAAATATTCCCTTGGTATCTCCAATTTTCTTAAGAAAAATCTCTAGTCTTTCCTATTCTATTGTATTCCTCTATTTCTTTGAATTGTTCACTTGAAAAGGCTTTCTTATCTCTCCTAGCTATTCTTTGGAACTCTGTCTTCAGTTGAGACTTTGCCTTTTGCTTCTCTTCCTTTCTCAGCTATTTTTACCCCTCCTTAGACAACTGCTTTGTCTTCTTGCAGTTGTTGGACATGGTTTTAGTCACCACCTCCTGTACAGTGGTATGAACCTCTGTCCATAGTTCTTCAGGCACTCTATCAATTCTAATCCCTTGAATCAATTTTTCACCTCCACTGTATAATCTTAAGGGATTTGATTTAGGGCATGCCTGATGGCCCAGTGGTTTTCCCTACTTTGTTCAATTTGAGCCTAAATTTTGCAATACAGAGCTGAATAAGGAGTTTAATTTTGCAGTAATGATTTGAGCCACAGTTGGTTCCAGTTCTTATTTTTGCTGACTGTTTCAAGTTTCTTCATCTTCAGCTGCAAATAATATACTCCATCTGATTTCGGTATTGACCATCCGCTGCTGTCCTTGTGTAGAGCCATCTCTTGTGTTGTTGGAAGAGAGTGTTTGCTATGACCAGTGCATTCTACTGGCAAAACTCTGTTAGCCTTTGCTCTGCTTCATTTTGTACTCCAAGGCCAAATTTGCTCATTATTCTAGGTATCTCTTGATTTCCTACTTTTGCATTCCAGTCCCCTATGACAGAAAGGACATCTTTTTAGTTCTAAGAGGTCTTGTAGATCTTCATAGAATTGTTCAACTTCAGCTTCTTTGCCATTAGTGGTTGGGGCATTGACTTGGATTGCTGTGATGTCGAATGATTTGCCTTGGAAACGAATAGAGATCATTCTGTCATTTTTGAGACTGAAACCAAGTACTGCATTTCAGACTCTTTTGTTGACTACAAGGGTTATTCCATTCCTTCCAAAGGATTCTGGCCCACAGTAGTATATGTAATGGTCATCTGAATTAAACTCACCCATTCCAGTCCATTTTAGTTCAAGTTCACTGATTCCTAAAATGTCAGTGTTTACTCTTGCCATCTCCTGTTTGACTACATCCAATTTACCTCGATTCATGGACTTAATATTACAGGCTCCTATGCAATATTGTTCTTTCTATTATCAGACTTTACTTTCACCAACAGATACAACCACAGCTGGGTGTTGTTTCAGCTTTGGCTCAGCCTCTTCATTCTTTCTGTACCTATTTCTCCACTCTTTCCCAGAAGTATATTGGACATCCACCAACCTGGGCGGGGAGGGGGGGTCATCTTTCAGTGTTAAATCTTTTTGCCTTTTCATACTGTTCATGGGGTTCTCAAGGAAAAAATACTGAAGTATTTGTCATTCCCTTCTTCAGTGGACCACGTTTTTGTCAAGCCCTAACTAGCAGGGACTAAAGAGGAGCAAATATTACTGTTCTCAGCTGAGGGGATGAAGAGATTAAAAGATATTATTAACAACAAACTTAGAAATGTACATGCACTGCAAATAATAAAGAGACTTGCGTCATATCTGGAGGTTGATATTTTACCCTAGGTATAATGGGAAACTTAAGGATTTGACCAGAGAATGTGTGCTTTTAGAAGGGCACATTGCCCATGTGTGGAGCTTATATTGAAGAAGATTTTGGAAACTGACTAGAAGGAGTCGTGACAAGTGAAAGACAGGGCCTTAAACTAGGCAATATAAAAAGGATATACAACATAGTAGATAGTAATTTATAACTGAAAAGTGTGGTACTAATAGGAATTAATCCACATGTAATATATAATAAAGTTCACAATTTTCATAATTTACTTTCAAGCCTATTTTACAAATTTGAAAAGCATAGAGACCTTGTTTACTAAACCTTAAATCAGCAGTGAAAGCACTGTAGCCATCACCCCCATTCTAATGTTGGATTTTGTGATGCGGGTGGAATTATAAAGAAACTAATTCACTAAGCTTATTTCATACTTATAATTGTCAGTTCTACTCAGTTATACACATAGGACTGTGTGCCCATATGGTAGATGTTCCAACATGAGGTTGACCTCATCAAGAATATTTTATGTAAGACATTTGCAATACTGTGCTTGTAGTTGTTTTAAAAATCTCCACTTGAGGACTTCCCTAGTGGTCCACTTGAGGACTTCCCTAGTGATCCAGTGGTTGAGAATTCTCCTGCCAATGCAGGAGACATGGGTTCAATCGCTGGTCTGAGAAGATCCCGCATGCTGCAGGGCAACTGAGCTGGTGTACCACAACTACTGAACCCATGCCCCCTTGAGCCTGTACTTCACCACGAGAGAAGCCACCACAGTGAGAAGCACATGCACCACAACCAGAGAGTAGCCCCACTCACAGCAACTAGAGAAATTTCATGCACAGTGACAAAGACCCAGCAACAGCTAAAAATAAAAATACATAAAAATTTATCTCCACATGCATAAGGATCATGTTGGAAATTTAAGAAAAAAGGCAATGAAATGTCAAGTAGACAATGTAAGATGTAAGTATAATTTCAAGTGTTGTGGGAGTATCAAGAAAAAATGATATATCTGTGGCAGGCAATTCTAAATAAGATCCAGGAAATACAAGCAGGTAAAAGAGATAGTTGGGGTCAGAAGTATAGGTCTTCAAGTTTAACATCACTTTTGGATGAAAGAAGTCATTCAACATATTTTATGCTTCAGTTTATTTTGTGTAACTGAAGGATTTAGTAGTATCTAGTACCCACTGGTGGAAATTTCAAACCCAGTCTAAATAAATATATATAATAGATGAAAAATAAAAAAAAAAAGTATTGTATGCAGTCCTAGATTCAAGAAAAGTCATTTGCCCTCTCCAAATTTGCCCCTCTTATGGCTTATCTCTGTGAAAATTATTAACTTATTCTACTTCACAGTGTGGTTTTGAAAATCAAATAAATTAGTTTATGCAAAATATTTCACACATATTAAATGTTCCTCAAATATTAGCTATCATTATTGCTATTTGTATTATAAGGTTGTCTTAGCAGTTTTTCACTCATTCTTCTTTCAAATTCATTCAATCCTTATTTTTTTACACAGAAAAATAATCCATAAATTTGATAGTGTTTTAGATTAAAGGCCTATGTGCTCGATATAGTCTAACATGTTCATCCTCATTATCCATTTCATAGGTCCATTAACTTTGTTTTCCACAATAACTTTGTATGTCCTTTTTCATTTGGAAATCTGAGGGCCAGAAATATGATATAAATGATCAGAACATGAATGTTACATGATAATTTGGTCCAACCCCATCATTTTACATTTGGAGAAACTAAGACAGAATATCAGAAAAAAAATTGACAGTTGTGGGGATTAGAATAGAAAACAACAATCATGAATGTAAAAAAAATACAAAATCTTACTGAAAACAGCAGTTACTTTTCCTTCAAATCTTCCCTTAAAACACACATTTTTACATTTTCTAGAAAGTTAACCAAAATATGATACTTAAAAAGACAGTATGAAAAATATTAAAAAAAAAAAAATCTGAGATAAAACTGCATCTAAAAATGAAGTCAGTTAAAACTAATCATTAAAATAATTAATAAGAATTGTACATCTTTCCTGCATATACTTGTAGAAAAAAATAAATACAATTTAAAACATAAAGTTACAACTTTAAACATAAAGTTACCCAGGTGGCTCAGCTGGTAAAGAATTCGCCCGCAATGTGGGAGATCTGGGTTCGATCCCTGGGTTGGGAAGATACCCTGTAGAAGGGAACTACCCACTCCAGAATTCTTGCCTGGAGAATTCCATGGACTGTATTGTTCATGGGGTTGCAAACAATTGGACTAGACTGAGCGACTTTCACTTTCCCTTTCCCTGGCGGCTCAGTGGTAAAGAATCTGCCTGCAAGGCAGGAAATGCAGCATGAAGCTATGAGTTTGATCCCTGGGTTGGGAAGATCCCCTGGAGAAGGAAATGGCAACCCACTCCAACATTCTTCTGTAGGAAATTCCATGGACAGAGGACCCTGGTGGGCTTCTGTCCATGGGGTCATGAATGAGTCAGATATGCCTTAGGAGTAAATAACAATAATAAAAATGCCTCATAAAGAGAAAAAATACTAAAAAAATATAAAATTATTTATTTGATGAACATAATTGCAAGAAAATAGTAGGGACACAAACTTGAGGAGATGAGAGAATAAGTGAGAGTTTTCAAGGAAAACTGTGTGACCCTTACAGAGAAATGGAAGGAAGAAACTTGATTTACAAGATAGAAATATATACATATAAAGACAGCTTCAGTGTGGTTATAAGAGATACCATTAATTTGAAAATGAAGATGACCAGGCTTGTATACAGTAAGGTAAATGAAAGTAAACCCAGAATGACCGAATGTAGAAACTAACTAAATCACAAACTTGACAACCTCAAAAGAAGTTTGGATTATTGTCCTTCTCCTTACAGTTTTGGGTACAATATCCTAACACATCACCAAAGATAAAAACTATTATCAACTATTTATTTACTTAACATATTCACTATTAGCCGATACCTCTGATAAGCAAGACATTGTGCTAGGCACAAGGGTAAATTTCCTTCTGTTCTCAACAAAGCCCTTTCTCCAGTTTGAGGAAACTAATGCAAACCACACAGAATAATGAATGAATATGTCCTCCCTCTATCTACTTTCCACTTGTGCTTCTTGCGACTATACCAGAGGGAGACAAGGATCATAATGGCAGATGAATAAACTACATATTGGGAGCTAATAAGGAGAATTTCAAAATTATTAGAAGAATGCAATCTTTGCAATGTTCGTAAATAAATAGGAACTGGGTGCTTTGTATGGATAGAATGGGTGAATTTAAAGACTTTTATAACATATATTTTGTAATCCTTTTGAAAATTGGAATTCCCTATAACTCCAAGTACAATTTTCACTTAAAAGATTTATCGAGTAAAAGCAATGGATGCTGTGAACAAAATATTCCCTTCAGATTGACATGTAACTATGATACTCATTGGAGAAGGAAATGGCAACCCACTCCTGTGTTCTTGCCTGGAGAATCCCAGGGAAGGCGGAGCCTGGTGGGCTGCCGTCTATAGAGTCGCACAGAGTCGGGTAAGACTGAAGCGACTTAGCAGCAGCAGCGGCAGGATACTCATAGTACTTCCCTGGTGGCTCAGACGGTAAAGCATCTGCCTACAATGCGGGAGACCCAGGTTCAATCGGGAATATCTCCTGGAGAAGAAAATGGCAACCCACTCCAGTATTCTTGCCTGGAAAGAATGGACGAAGTCCATGGGGTCGCAAAGAGTCGGACACGACTGAGCGACTTTACTTACACTTTCATGATATTCATTGACTACATGTGTACATATGTACCCTGTAGTAACTGTGCCACTATATTTCAAAGACAGCTGATTTCTGTCTTGCAAATATACTTTATATCATTTCAAATTCATAGTTTTGAGGTAATAAGCTTTCTTAAAGTTCTTCCTTGGCAATGTGAGGTTTTGATTTAGTGGAGTGTAAAATGTACTTTGGGAACTGTTATGTAAATCTTTCAAATAATAAAATGCAACAGTATTTTTCAAAGTTATGAGACCTGATATAATGTACAATGGGAGGATATTTTAACATTAATATAAAAAATTGCTGCACATATATTCTGAATCTCCATCTCATTATGAAGAAAAAATATACTCCAAAGAAGTTAATTCTAGAAGATTCATAGAAAAAAAGGTGTTGTACTTTAGAGTGAAATAGACAAATAATATATATATTTTTTTAATCTAAAAAGCTAAATTGCTTTTTTCTCCTTTCCAAAAACATCATCTACCCAATTTTCTTCCTCACCCCATTGTCTTACTAAATTGGGAAACTAGTTTCCTTCACATTTTTGCAGTTAAATTATAAAATCACAAAAGTTTTCAGTCAGATGAATGAGGGCAATGCTAATTATAAAGTAGGTGCAAAAATTACTATTGGTTTATATTGCGACAAATTTCCATTTATGATTTTTTCAATTATTATTTCATTGTAAAAAGTTGCATTTAATTTACAGATTTCCATGTAAGTAGCAGTAGTTAATATTCCCTGCAAGGAGAAAAGTTACAATAACAGGTATTTAGTTTATCTTTAAAATACTAACATTGACTTATTTAAGTATTCAAGTTTAGCAAAGCCAACTATCCTGTATGTGTTTGATTTCCCTATCTATTCCTACAAAGAATTTTTCCTACAAAAAGCAATATAGAACTTACAATTTTCCCAATCTCAATTATACATGTATTTAGCAATTGAATCAGATTGCTGTGAATAATAACCGAGAATAAGTTGTCTTATAAGAGTCTCTGAAATGGGAGATTTAATGTAACTTCAGTAAATCAAATTGATCCCTTTTTTGTGGTTTATGCTTGACGTCTCATAAAAATCAGCATCAAACCATTTGATGGGGAATGTCAGCTCGCACAATTAGAGATGATTTCTAAAAGACCTTAATAGTGAATGTACATTCAGGAAAGAAAGGTAAAATATCTATGAAGATTTACAAAACATCTGTCTCGTGGAGTCAGGAGGAATCTTAAAACATCAATGCTTTCTTTCCTTTTGAGTTTCTCTGATTTTTCTTACTCGATCATCCTATTGATCTCTAACAAGGAAAGTTCAATATTATCAGAATCCAGTGATTAATCTATCTATGGTATCAAGATTTCTGGGAAAAATAACAACAAACTCAGACATGCTGGTGATATCACTCTAATGGCAGAAAGCAAAGAGGAACTAAAGAGCCTCTTGATGAGGGTGAGAGAGGAGAGGGAAAAAGCTCGCTTAAAACACAACATTTAGATAACATTAAGATCATGGCATCCAGTCCCATCACTTCATGACAAATAGAAAGGGGAAATGTGGAAGCAGTGACAAATTTTCTCTTCTTGGGCTCCAAAATCCCTGTGGATGGTGACTGCAGTCATGAAATTAGATGTTTGCTTCTTGGAAGGAAGGCTTTGGCAACCTAGATAGAGTACTGAAAAGCAAAGGTATCACTTTGCCAACAAAGGTACATATAGTCAAAGCTGTGGAGTTTCCAGTAGTCATGTAAGGATGAGAGGTGAACTATAAAGAAGGCTGAGTGCTGAAGAATTTATGATTTCAAACTGTGGTGCTGGAGAAGACTCTTGAAAGTCCCTTGGACAACAAGGAGATCAAAACAGTCAATCCTAAAAGAAATAAACCCTGAATATTCATTGAAAGGGCTGGTGATGAAGCTCCAGTATTTTGCCCACCTGATGTGAAAAGCTGACTCAATGGAAAGACCCTGATGCTGGGAAAGATTGAAGACAAAAGAAGAAGAGAGTGGCAGAGGATGAGATGGTTTGGTAGCCATCCCTGATTCAGTGGACATGAACTTGGGCAAACTCTGAGAGATAGTGAGGGATATGGATGCCTGGAGTGCTACAGTCCATGGGGTCACAAAGAGTTGGACACGACTTGGTGACTGAACAACAATGGTAAGCAAAATGGCTCCCAAATTTATACACAGCTTCATGCAAGGAACCTATGAACACATTATATTATGTGGCAAAAGGGATCTTGCAAATGTAATTGATGTTATGGACCTTAAAACAGAGAAATATCCAGCCTGACAGTCAACAAGGAATTAACTTGTAAATGGATTCTTTCACAGAAAGCAATACAGACTTACCGATACCTTGATTTTCTGTATTTCAAAACACCAAGCAGGGAGCCAGCTGAGTCACTCTGTACCTTGACTTCTGGCTGCAAGAACTTAATAAATGGGTTTATTTTAAACTTCTAATTTTATGACAGTTTGTTAAAGCAATGACAAAATACTGTCACAGTATCCTGAAAAATACTTTATACATCCATTAAAGGTGGAGTTTAGTTGACCTATTATAACAAAATATTTGTTTTATTTTGGGTAACTTTCCCAATACGTTAATTTTTCTTTACAAAGCATGTGGGCTAAGTATACATTTAATGATAATTTGCTAAATGAACTAAAAAACAAATCTGTAGAATAATATATATTCATGAAAACAAAATATATATGAAAATACATATTATAGAAAACAATTTACACTGGTAGAATTATATTATTTTGCAATAATAGTTAAATGTTTTGGATTCATATCAGAACTCCTGTGACTGAAAAGCTAAAATACGGTCATTTTTCCCTCATTTTGCAAAAAAAGCATGTTTCTTTCTCAAATATGTACATATCTATTTCACTTTGTATGTCAATCATTTTCAATAAGTATAGGGTTTTGTACAAGTTCTAATCAAAGAAATAAAATAAGTACATTTATTCAAATGAATTCAAAATAAAGGAAATGAAATAAAGCACATTCCAAGAATGATTTTTTTTCATATATAAAGAATTGGGGTGGATAGACAGGCAATTGTAAGTGATCATTTAGAACACATTTTAGAAAGAAATCGGGATCATCACTCATGGAGCTAGATAGCTCACTTCTAAATGTTGTTGAGTATAAGCTACACTTTGACAAAAAAAGCATGTCTTTCCCATCATTTGTCTAATCACTCACTATGTTGTGGAATAATTTCTATTCAAGTTATTCACCTATGAAACACATTAGGATACAGAGAAGCTACAAAACTGGAATTTCACATAGAAGTGATAAGTCTGGCTCCCTCTTATCTTCCTAGAGGTTTAGGTGTCCATTAAACATATGCCTGGGGCTTCCCAGGTGATGCTAGTGGTAAAGAACCTGGGGGTTCGATCCCTGGGTCAGAAAGATCCCCTGGAGGGGGACATGGCAACCCACTCCAGTATTCTTCCCTGGAGACTCCCATGGACAGAGGAGACTGGTGGGCTACAGTCGATATGGCCCCAAAGAGTCAGACACAAACATAATGTATTTCCCAAAGACCTTTAAAATCAGCATTTCCAGGTGCACATCCTAGAAGGCCTTCTCATACTTGGGTTGGGATGGGAGTTTTTCCAAAATTGTGGGAGAAATGTATGACATTGAAGAGTCTCTTCTCTATTTTTCGGTGGTCCTTGTTGCTGTGGAACAAGGTGCCTCCACTGTCCCTGATGGGCTGTGTAACTGCCGATCAGAAAAGGACAGGCAGCTAGCTGCAGAGCCTTCACGTGCCTGATAAGGTGACATGTATTGTTTCCTAATTATATTTACTAGGTGGCATACAGTTCAACAGCAGAAGCTGTAGCAAGTTCTGGTTGCTTGTTGGACATGAAGAATCTAGGGCCTACCCCTGATCCATTAAACTAGAATCTGTGTTTAATAAAATTCTTAGTTGATTTGCCT
The DNA here is from genome assembly GCF_019320065.1 of Cervus canadensis. Lineage (NCBI taxonomy): Eukaryota > Metazoa > Chordata > Mammalia > Artiodactyla > Cervidae > Cervus > Cervus canadensis. The sequence continues at coordinate 49,894,733 of NC_057394.1, forward strand.
ATACATTAAAGGTTGATAAGAGCATGTTGGATCATTGACTACTGAGTTTGTCTACATGTTGAAATAACCTAGGGAGTTAAAAAATCACAACTGATCCTTTCTTAATTTAATTGGCTCAGTGGTAAAGAATCCTCCTGCCAATGTAGGAGATGCAGAGGACTCACATTTGATCAATGGGTCAGGAAGCTTCCCTGGACGCCAGTATTCTTGCCTGCAGAGTTCCATGGACAGAGGAGTCTGGCAGGCCACAGTCCACGAAGCTGGAAAGAGTCAGACATAACTGAGCACACATGCACAGAGTACAGGATGAAGGAGGGCTTCCCTGGTGGCTCAGATGGCAAAGAATCTGCCTGCAGTGGGGGAGACCCTGATTCGATTCCTAGGTAGGGAAGATCCCCTGGAGAAGTAAATGGCTCGCCACTCCAGTACTCTTGCCTGGAGAATTCTGTGGATAGAGGAATCTGGCAAGTTACAGTCCATGGGATCGCAAAAAGTCAGGCATGATTGAGCAAGTAACACTTACTTTCATAGGATGGGAGTTCGGGTTTTTTAAAAAGTTCCCTAGCAGTTTTCTAATGTGCAGTAAAGTTTGAAAATCACTAAGTTCAGTTCAGTTCAGTTCAATTCAGTTCAGTCTCTCAGTCGTGTTCGACTCTTTGCGATCCCATGAACCGCAGCACGCATGAATTAGCGATTTATTTTATTGCAGTCAACCCCTCCCAACCTACTATAAAGTATGACACTATTTCCAATACTTCCTGAAGACTAAACTCATAAATTGGCATGAATCAGATCTTTTTCATTACCATTGTCGAGAACATTATCATTGTCATCAAAAACAACAACATAACTAGGATGATAACTAACATGCCTATTTCTACCTTTTAGAAAATTTAGTCTAGGAAAATTCCTAGGATATAAGCCTGATGAGCACAGCAACTTTGTTTTTTCTTTTTCTTTTTTTTTAAGTGTAGTTCTAGAACCTAGGAAAATATTTAGTACATAATAGAGCATTCATAAAAAAGTATCTGTGGAATGAATGAATGCATGAACGGCAGGTATTCCTAATACATAGATTAGTATATATACGTACTTCAGAGCTTCCCAGGCAGAGACACAAGAGATGTGGGTTCGATGAGTTGGGAAGATCCCCTAGAGTAGGAAATGACAATCAACTCCAGTATTCTTGCCTGGAAAGTTCTATAAGCAAAGAAGTCTGACAGGCTACAGTCCATGGGGTCTTGAAGAGTTGAACACAACTGAGCGACAGAGTACACAGATACTTTAGAAAAAAACAAACAAACAAAAAAAACACACGATATTTTGACTTTAAAAGGCAATATAAGAAACTATACTCAATATTTCATAATAATACATAAGGGAAATTATTTATCTATGTAACTGAATCACTTTGCTTTACAACTGAAACTAGCATAATATTGTAAATCAACTCTATTTCAATTTAAAAATAAATAAATAAAAGAACTTAAAAGAAGACAATGTGGCAGTCTTCAAACAGAGCCTGAGAGCTGTGCTTTGAGAAAGAATTGCAGTTAGAACAGCTATGATCTTCCCCATCATCTTACATACCCTTAATGTTCTGGTTCATGCTTGGGAGGGAAAAATAGGGAAGTGGACTAGCACAAATATCATGTATTGACCATTGAGACAAGAATGTAATTATTTAGGAGGTTCTCTTTTCTAGGGGATATAAAAGCTATTTCAATTTTCAATATGTGAGTTACCTAGTCAGGCAAAATAATAGTGGAAAAGGACAGAAAAGTATCTTCTAGGTGTGAAAGTCTGAAGTAAACAAAAATGAAATTACTAGCAATTTCTATTGTTGAGAATGAAAGATGTGCTGATGAGAATTTCAGTACTTATCCTTCCATTTTATATGATTGAAAACAGAGAAATCTTGCCTAGATTGATTAGAAGTGAAATAAAACTGGTAAACCTGGAGAAGGAAATAGCAATTCACTCCAGTATTCTTGCCTGGAGAATTCCATGGACAGAGGAGCCTGGCAGACTACAGTCCACAGGATCGCAAGAGTCGGACACTACTTAGCAACTAAACCACCACCACCAACAAAACTGGCAAAATCCAACAAGGTAAAGGAAACATGTATTTAAACCCTTCATCTTCTGACTACTGGTATTAAAAACTATGGGAAACTTCATGAATATCCAACCACCTTTTCTCCAAATGCACCCAGGATTTGACCTGGGTTTGTTATTGGTCTAGAAATAATGCATGTAATGTGACCTTACTCTGTCTTGAATATGGGGCTCAATCATTCAAATATTATTTCCCATCTCAGTTCCTGTTTGCCTGCTCACCTTATTTAAAGAATGACACATCAAAGGCATAGATATCTTCAGTGTCAAATTTTATATCTTTAAGATCTAGCACTAAATAATAAAGGTCATTAGTATTATTTTAGGCTTCAATTGTTTTGAATGGGGGTTAGCGGAAAAACAAATGAAGATGAAAAAATTGATTCTTAATTTATTAAAATTCTCATTAAGCTTCCAGTATGTAGGATGTACAGAAGTATTTTAAAATGTGCAACTGGCAGTATTCTTTGGCACACAGAGTTTATCTAAGGGCACTGAAATAAAACTTCAATTTAATGGGATAAATTTCTCAATAGGGGATGAATAAGGCCAAGGGAATCAATTCAAGCATTTGGTTTACAGTATTTTTCTATGCAGCTGGTTTCAATTAAAAAAATATTAATAGTATCAAGGCTGAGGACATTTCATTGAGTGTCCACATATATTGTTATAGCAGAAAAAGCAGAAAAGGCAGGCTGAAAGATTTTAGGATTTCAGGCTAGAGGCGTCACCCATCTGTTCCTTAGTTTTTCTTCCTTTTCTCTGTTTCCTGCTTTGTAATTACATCCAAATGGCTTTCTCATTTGTTTTCTGGCCCTTCCATCTGAGACATGGTGCAAGTAGCACATGCCATCTTCATCTGACTCCCTTCTTTCTAATTTATACTGTTAACCTATTGTTTTTATAAAGATGTAGGATTTGTCAATTCTCTCTTACACCTGACTTTATCTTTAAGTTAGATATACATGGATATCTTTTGTGATTAGAAATTCAGTCACAAGATAGCAAATGTGCTGACCAACTTTTTTGCCACCTTTACCAACCAAACCATGAATGGACCCAGAGGACAGCTATAAATGTATCTCACTTTGCAAAAATATACATAAATAAATTATCTTCCAATGGAATTGCACTATCATATTGATAGTTACAAAGATACATAAGTTCAGGGAATCTATTCTGCTGGAAAATTAATACAACTAGATTGCTGATGAAAATGAAAGCTAGGATTTTTTTTTTTCTTAAGGCTATTTATTGACTGATATGTATGATATGTATACATTTATAAGTATGCGTTATTCTTTTCCTTGCATTTCAGCTTCTAAAACTATAAACAAAATAGCTTCCACAAGCATACTTATTGTAGAGTTTAATAGCAATGGGAAAAACTTTACATTTACATTAATACATAGTTGCCTAAATAAATTGGTTAAATGAATTATGATATAAACATAGTAAAGATAATATGTTTCAATTATCACAAATGCCACAGAAATTTTTTGTTTCCCTGTATTATCCTTCTAGTTACTGGAGTTACCTTGCTTTTCTCACATATTAATTTATTGCATTTCTGACAAAGGCTCACCATTTGTCTATATCAGTTTCTTAGCCTGATATGTATATGAAAGAAATGTGGGTAAAAAACTAGAAAATAAAATGGGGCAGGGTAGTAGGGGACATATTATCAGGAAATTTACATCATCCATGGGAGATCAGTCATAAAATGAATACACACTTTGTGACCCAGGATGATCTTAGTTCAGCACTTCTGGTGGTGATCTTGATTTCTCTGTAGTAAGAGCCTGTTTGAGGGTCAGAGTAACTCAGAAGCCAAAAGAAAAAGGAAGGCAGAAAGAAAGAAAGACATAGATGGGAAGAATGGGAAGGGAAAAAATAAAACAGAGAACTGATGGCATCTTTTAAATCTTCTCATCCATTTATGCTTGAAAAGAGCCTCTGGAGATTTTCCATTGTTTGAACAATAAATTCACTCTGCTGTTTTTGTTCCTCCAAACTGTTTTGAATTGTCATCCTGGTAATTTTATTCTTTAAAGTCTTGACTTCATTGGAACAACTGATTGTGGTTCTCTGTACACCCCATGATATCTATGTCTCTGCATTTTTCACATGCTGATCCTCCCCCACCCCTCATCCACCTGGAGAGTATCTATAATAATTAAGTCTTAGCTCAAGGGTCCTTTCTTCTGGAAGCCTGCCATTCAGGGCTTATCTTCTTCTGTTCCCAGGGCACATAATCATACCATAGCAACAAACTAGAAATTCTTGTGCATTTTAATTAGTCTTCTGCATAATTTTCTTATTAACAAAATATAAGTTCTTCAATGAAAAGAGATTTTTTTAAAGAAAAGAGAAAAAATAGAGAATTGTTTCCCAATCAAATCAGAGATACATCAGAGATCTATCATTCAATACTTGGCTTTCTAGGTCAATCAAGCCAGTTACTAACAAGTGAGATTTTAAATATTTCAGTGTTCCCTTTTGTACTTTTAAGTTAATTTATATTACTTAGGAGGAATAGTCTGTTTCTAACGTATTTAGTGCCCTTAATTTTACTAGATAATTCATGAGGCAAAATTTTCTTCATTAGTTTCCATGGTCCCCAGAAATATTTGGATCACATTGTTGTTAAAAACTTCAGATGTTTTGGCTTGTGTTATCAATGTAGGCCATGAAAATCTGCAATATTAAGTAAAAAAATAAATTGTAAATATCCACAAAATAATGAATATGAGGGTATAATTGATTCATCTTATTTTAATGTAGCAAAATGTAGGTTCCTAAGTCAGAAGCCCTCAATTCAAGCTCAATCTTTGCCACTTATAGCTACAGGTTTGTCATCTTGACCTAAATAAACTTTTAGAATATCAATTTCTTTCTCAGAAAATATGGATAATACTACAAGGTTGAAATAACACTAAAATATCCAAAGGTAAGTAGAAATGATTTGTTTATTCAGAAACTGCCTGATAATTCTAGCAGTACCAAAGTTACAATGGTCTTGACCAGAGGAGTTTTAGTGGAGTGGTGAGTGTGAAAGCAAAAATGCAGTAGAATTTGGGGTTAATTGAAAGTGGATAAAGAAAGAGAATTCCCGCCAAAAGAAAATTGGCTTTGAGAGAGAGGAGAGATATGGGGCAAATTTGAAGAGCCATGTCTGGTCAGAGGAGGTTTTCTTTTCTCCTGCCTCCAGTAAAAAATACTGCATGTGTTGAAATAGATAGAAAAGAAGATTTGAAGGGAGAAAATAGAGAAAATCAACGGCTCAAGTCAAAGATAAGCCAGTAAGGCATGTTATCCAAAAAAGAGTAGATGTAGAGACTGGAGGCAGGATGAAATATGCTTTATTGTATTGAGAAAGGCACCAAAGATGCAATCGTAGATAGGTGAAATTGTAGAGCTCTTTGGAGGAATTTAAGGGAGCAATTATCTATTCCTTCTGTGAAATAGAAAGAAGTAGAAAGGTGAAATCATCTGTTAAGAATTAAAAGGAGATGGGAAAATAGAAATTTGTGGACAGAGGAGGATGTTTGAATTAATTGCTTTCAAGGAAAGAGAATAGGAATCATTTATAGAAACTGAAAGTGAAACTAGCTCAGTCGTGTCCGACTCCTTGCGACCCGCTGGACTATATAGTCCATGGAATTCTCCAGGCCAGAATACTGGAATGGGTAGCCTTTCCCTTCTCCAGGGGATCTTCCCAACCCAAGGATTGAACCCAGGTCTCCCGCAGTGCAGGCGGATTCTTTACCAGCTGAGCCACAAAGGAAGCCTAAGAATACTGGAGTGGGTAGCCTATCCCTTCTCCAGTGGATCTTCCCAACCCAGGAATTGAACTGGGATCTCCTGCATTGCAGGCAGATTCTTTACCAACTGAGCTATCAGGGAAGCCTTCATTTATGGAAAGAATAACATAAATTGGGATGACTGTGTGACCTGATCTAAATCACTGCTCAGATGCATAGATGAACTTGACATGGAGAAAGGAAACATATAAAACCAAAGCAAGACTGAGATACAAGTGGTAAAAAACAGTGCAAAGGAGATACAGATACCAGAAAGAGGGTGGTTGAAATGGTTAATACTCAGGGAGATGTTAAAAAAAAAAAAAAAAAAAAAACTGATGAAACAGAGCTGCCATGGAGAAATTAGAAGATTCTATGGATTAAAATATAGAATAAGGTGGCATAATTAATTTATTTTAATTAAAAGAGAGGGTTAAAAGTTTATGATCAGACAAAATGATTTATTTATTATTTTAGAATTTGAGCAGCTTTGATTGGCCACAGAGTCAACCATTGATAAAAGGTGGTCAATAGGGAAGGGAGGTTTAACAGTGGAGATGGAAGAGAACTTGACAGAAGGTAATAGATTACTAGAGTATTGTCAGTTTTAACTACATGGACTGTAAAGTAACCTGTAAAGTGGCAGGACCCAAGGAATTAGGGAAGACTATGAGGAATATTGGAACAACAGACTGGTTCCAAATAGGAAAAGGAGTACGTCAAAGCTGTATATTGTCACCCTGCTTATTTAACTTATATGCAGAGTACATCATGAGAAACACTGGGCTGGAAGAAGCACAAGCTGGAATCAAGATTGCTGGGAGAAATATCAATAACCTCAGATATGCAGGTAACACCACCCTTATGGCAGAGAGTGAAGAGGAACTAAAAAGACTCTTGATGAGAGTGAAAAAGGAGAGTATAAAAGTTGGCTTAAAGCTCAACATTCAGAAAACTAAGATCATGGCATCTGGTCCCATCACCTCATGGGAAATAGATGGGGAGACAGTGGAAACAGTGTCAGACTATTTTTGGGGGCTCCAAAATCACTGCAGATGGTGACTGCAGCCATGAAATTAAAAGACACTTACTCCTTGGAAGGAAAGTTATGACCAACCTAGATAGCATATTAAAAAGCAGAAACATTACTTTGCCAACAAAGGTCTGTCTGGTCAGGCTATGGTTTTTCCAGTGGTCATGTGAGAGTTGGACTGTGAAGAAAGCTGAGCACCAAAGAATTGATGCTTTTGAACTGTGGTGTTGGATAAGACTCTTGAGAGTCCCTTGGACTGCAAGGAGATCCAACCAGTCCACCCTAAAGGAGATCAGTCCTGGGGTGTTCATGGGAAGGACTGATGCTGAAGTTGAAACTCCAATACTTTGGCCACCTCGTGTGAAGAGTTGACCCATTGGAAAAGACCCTGAAGTTGGGAAAGATTGGGGGCAGGAAGAGAAGGGGACGACAGAGGATGAGATGGCTAGATGGCATCATCGACTCGATGGGCATGAGTTTGAGTAAACTCCGGGAGTTGGTGATGGACAGGGACGCCTGACGTGCTGAGATTCATGGGGTCGCAAAGACTCGGACTAAGAGACTGAACTGAACTGACGAGGAATATTCCATATCCTCAATGAATAAGCCGAAAGGATGAGGAACTTTGACAGTGACAAAGAAAAGTATAGCAGAATGTAAGCATTTCAATCTCAAACACTGTGGTATGAGACACAAAACTTTCTTAACATGTATTAGTGTACTCACTGCTACCAAATGAGAAATAACATGGGCCTCACAAATTCTCTAGTGAGCTTTAAATTAAATTTTTAAATTAAAAATAAAAACACTTTTATCAACTCTAAAATTCAAAACACTGTTTCAAGCCAAAATCGTTTTTCATTAATCTTCTCAGTCTCAACTATTCTACACCATTAAAATGAATGGCCATTAAAAGTCATGCAAGTTGTTTATTCTAAACTGTTGAGAATTCCCACTTTTGTTATCACAGTTTAAAAAGTGATACAAATTTCATCTCATTGAACTACTGTCAGCTTTAAATCTGTATTGTATGAATGCACTTGTATCTTTAGGTAGTAGGGTTTTCACACCAGATAGGACATATGACAGTGTTTTCCAGCACTGTGAAGTAAAGAATATTTTTGCACTTCTTGACCCTGAGTCAAATGAGGTATGGAAAAATCGAAAATTTAGTGGTCTTTCAGTTCAGTTCAGTTCAGTTGTTCATTTGTGTCTGACTCTTTGTGATTCCATGAATCTCAGCACACTAGGCCTCCCTGTCCATCACCAAATCTTGGAGCCTACCCAAACTCATGTCCATCGAGTCGGTTATGCCATCCAGCCATCTCATCCTCTGTCGTCCCCTTCTCCTCCTGTCCCCAGTCCCTTCCAGCATCAGGGTCTTTTCCAATGAGTCAACTCTTTGCATGAGGTGGCCAAAGTATTGGAGTTTCAGCTTCAGCATCAGTCCTTCCAATGAACACCCCAGGATTGATCTCCTTTAGGATGGACTAGTTGTCTTTAGGGCAGCAGTAATCTCTGGAAAAAGCTATGTTTCTACTTAGTTCAGAGAATTAAATAAAGAATCAAAGAAAAAGTGTCAAGATGTTAACTGAGTGTAGCAGAATAAGAATCTGAGACATTAATGCGGAATATTTTTTTCTGCTACTCCATGATCACTGAAATTCAGAGTGTAGGACCCAAGATGTGTCATTCACTTTAGAAAAACATGTCAGATGAAAAGCCAGGGAGAAAAGAAACATTTTCCTTTTCTAAGTGCAAAAGCTGAGGTTCCAGATGTGAGATGAAAAGTCCATATATCCTGGCCAAAGAAGTTCTTCCTTGAAATTTGTGATCTAGAAAACACTTGAAAGAAAGGACAAAAAGAAGGGAACTTGGAAAAGGAAAGCTAATGTGTTAGAAGTAATTCGTGTGTGTGGGGGGAGGCAGGGGCATGTTAATTCACAGACTCCACCTCTTTACCTGGAATCCACCTTCAAGTTTGCAAGACAAAAGTAGGGGTCAGCTGTGCTTCTACACATAAGATCAATATGGCAGAAACAGAAACCTGGTGCTGAAAAGTAAAAATCTCATTATGGATATGTGTGACATTTGCAGACTTGCAATGCCTGGAGATCATCCATGTTGTCTGAGTCTATGGATTAAAGTAGTATCTGAAAGCTTTTCTTATTTCCAACTAAGGTTAGCTGAGAAAAAGCTATTGGGCCTGCCAAGAGATGGCTTGACAACTACATCTGGACCACCCTCACTGGAAATTGTGTGAAGATAAATCTCAAGTATTAGTGGGCTGTTAGCACCAAAAGGCAAAATAGAAATATAATAATATGCTTCAACTCCATTCACCTTGCCATGCCTTTGCCTATGCACATGGTTTCAGATGTTTGATATTCTGAAGAATATAGAGATTCTTGTCTTTATAGTAACCCTCCAGCAACAGATGTGACTGCTAGAACTTATATTTAAAGTAACTTCATTATAGAAGGGCAAGGAGAAAAAATCAGAAGTACACTTTTATCTTGATGGTGGTGGCTTAGTCTCTCATTTGTGTCTGACTCTTGCAACCCCGTGGACTGTAGTCTGCCAGCTCCTCTGTCCATGGGATTTTCAGGCAAGAACACTGGAGTGGGTTGCCATAACCTTCTTCAGGGGATTTTCCTGACCCAGGAACAAAATCTGCATCTCCTGCATTGCAAGCAGATTCTTTACATTTGAGTCATCTGGGTAGTCTACATTTTTATCATAGCATTATTGAATTTAAAGCACATATTAAAAAATAATGACAGATTTGACTGTTTACTTTTAATTGGCAGGATTAAGCTTTCTATTACAGAATGAAATGAGGTTAAAAATTAAACTTAAATTGGATTTTATGAAAATACTGTTACATTTTTGCACACTTTATATAGACAGTAAAATGCCTACCTACTACAAACAGAATAGAGTTTGAATCAGGCATATTAAAAAACTAGGAGAGAGATGAGTGTGAAATGGATTCAAAAGAAAGGACAATATAGGTTGGAAAGATGATTATGAAAGCATACATCTTAAATGTAAACCAGGAAAACAGAGGGGTGGATTTAATGTTAAACAGAATAACTTCTGATAGTCCCAAACTGGTAAGGATTTAGAAAAAGAAGATATTACTCAAAACACTCAGGATTTACTTGTAGGTTAAGTTATACAAGGAATTCAAGTCTGTAAATACTTTTATTCCAGTCCCTCTGAACAATACTAATTATGGTTGGGCTGAATGCAAGAGCTTAAAGGAGGGGATAAGGACTCAAGATCATAGTTATTTAATTTTAAAGTTTCATGGAGGATCCAGGGGTTGAGTTTAGAGGTCGTAGTGCCATATTTCATGAGTTCTAAGATGTGAAATTTTGCATGCATATTATATCTGAAATAGAAATAGATTTTATACTTGGCACTGTTTTTGCTGTCTTAGTACTACATGCTATAGTCAATGACATCTGAGTTTCAATAAAATGCAATATGTATTAAAAAGATTTTCATTGAAGAAATCAGTTTCATATCTGGTTTCCTTTCTATTGAAATGCAAAAGTGGAAGAAAAAAAAAAAACAAACCGTTGACTCTTATACTAAAATCATCAATAATCTCCTGTTGAGACACAGTTGAACAGAATGTGTTTTCAAAAGTCTATATGTGGCTTGAGAGGCAAAGAAAATTAATGCTTGCACAAGGTCTTGATTGCCTTAAAATCCCATTTACAATAAATGCAATAATATATGTCTCAAGCATATTTTTTTTATTATGAGCACTATATTTCATGTAAAATATTCTAGGATTTTAGAGGGTTCTTTTTAATGTTAGCATAAAATGACAAAATAATCTTATCCATTTGTACATTTTACATTATAAACTCATATGAACTATAATGATGCATAATAAAATGTAATTGCTGATTTTATATTTTGAATTATCAATTGAATTATGATTTCAATCATTTAAAAAATCCAGTTTTATCTCCACTTTCAAAAGATTTTCCTTTTTCTTTTTAACAGAAAAGCATTTAGAATTTGTAGAAATTCTTTAGATAATGTTAGGTGCTTGGAGAAGTAATCTTTCAAAATTTAGGACTTTGATAAATCTGGGGTTAAGGTTTTGCACCTTAAAGAGTCTTGAAAACTAAAATAGTGTCTAATACCTTTACATTAAAAACTTTAAAAACTCATTTTACTTCAGCTTTGACATTAATTTTACAAATATATGTTTATAAACCTGTCAATTTTAGCAGTTGTTTCTAGAGGATCTTTGAAAAATGATTGGTTTCTTTTACAAACCTAGAAAAAAGACTTTAAATCCTACTACAGAGTGAGAAAATTTTATTATTTTTTAACAGCTGTTGGCAGTGAGTTTGTTATGCTTACTAATTTAAATGTTTTATTATGGAAAAATCTCAAACATATTCAAAACAATAAATATAATGAACATTCATGCATTCATCACATGGCAACTTAGGCATCCTAGCATTCTTTTTTAAGTTTCTATTTGGAAGATAATTGCTTTACAATGTTGTGTTGCTTTCCGCCATACAAGGTGAATCAGCCATAAGCATGCACATATCATGAGCCTGCTTCCCACCCACCATCATCCCATTCCTCAAGGTCATTGCAGAGCACTGAACTGAGCTCCCTTGTTACACAGCAACTTCCCACTAGCTATCTATTTTGCATATGTTAATGAATATATTTCAATACTACTTACTCAATTAGTTCCACCTTCTCCCTCCCCTGCTGTGTCCACCACTCATATTTCCAATTTAATGTCTATTTTTTGCAGCAATTTTTTTTGGGGTATAATTGCCTTACAATGTTGTATTAGTTTCTGCCATATAACGTCTATTTTGAAGAATAAATTTTGAGTATTAGTAAATAAGCTTGGCATTGTATTTTTAAAAAACACTATTTATGCTCATTTCTGATTTTTCTTAATATAAGGTTGAGTTTTTCAGGCATGCTAATTATGATTCTGCAGTAACATCCATAAGTGAAATCAAGCATAATAGATATCAATTACTTAATATACTATATATATATATATATATATATATATATATATATATATATGTTTTCTGTATTTAATCTTTAAAAATGTCACAATTTCAGGAATATGCTAAAATCATGAAATAAAACATTTCATATATTCTTTGGAACAATTGGATAGGGTTGAATTTAGAAAATGTTGAGTGGAAACATCTTATGCTGCTGAATGTAAGGAATGTTTCCCTAGTGTCGGCCATCTAAGAATCTCACGTCTCCCAGGAGCCAGTCTGGCAGCTAAGTAACCGTCCCAGAGCAGCCTGTGTGAGGTACAACCTTGGCACAAACTTACTAATGGATTTCAAAGCACAGCACCTGGAGCTCTTGTTCAGTTACAATCTCTGTAGAAAAAGCCCTGACACAAATAAGCGCTATAAAAGCTAAAATGGAATGAAGTAAAATGAAATACAAATGTGCAAACTGTCCCTAGGACCCTCCTTAGCGGGACCCTCCTATTTACAAACACAATGCCTTTATTTGCATGGAGAGTAGAACTCAGAGTGTTTTCCATTTGTAACTTTAAATCTATTTTGAAGGAAGGCAGTATCTCAGAATACCCAGAGACCTAGTTACCACATGTATTTTAATAGCAGCATGCTTTTGTAGGAATATACTTTCTGTTTGTCAAATTTTGGGAGGAAATTTCTGCTTATTCAGTATTACAGCAGCTTGGAATGTAGGCTCTGTTCTATAAGACATAGATGCGACTCCCTCATAAACTTTTCTCAATAGGTTTTCATTCTGGATTAAAAGATAACATTGCACATTATTATATATAAAATAAAAAACTAGTAAGGACCAACGGTATAGCACAAGGAACTCTGTAATGACCTGTGTGGGAAAAGAGTCTGAAAAGCAGTGGAGATGGCTGGTTCATTTTGCTGTGCAGCAGAAAGGAAGACGACATTGTAAACCAACTATAAACCATTTTTTTTAAAGAGAGAATGTTACTTAGAAGATGCACATATGCTCAGGGCTCTCACACAGGAGATGGCCACCAGTGTCAGGTGAGAAGCTGGGGTAGCTGACCTCCACGTGAGCCAGGGATAGAGCTAGGACTGACACGGCTCTATCGTATTTGTGGAGAGTCTGACAGTTCTCTGATACAGTGGATTCTAGTGGTGTGTCTCTTGACAAGTCCCAAGTTTTGTCTTTACCGCCACAACGATCTGTCCAGGACTTGTCATTCTATTTGTAATTAACTTTAGAAAACTAAGGTTGTTGTGCATTTCTTAATTATCTCTAAAATAGCACATAGAACACAGAAGCTATACTCTTTTAAATTTCTGTTTTTTAGGAGAATAAACATTTCTTTTACAAAAGAGCACTTGGAATGAGTCTGTAATATTTTTATAATTGCAATAAATTAAATAAATAACATGAAGTCTAGATCAAAATGTTGCTCCTTCTTGCCTTTTATTCATCAAAATAAATTATTTTCTAACTTTACATGAAATAGAACTTGTGCCTTTTTATTTAACTATTATTAGGTCATGCTCAATATTTAATAACATCACGTTAAAAATAGTGGATTTTAATTATTTTAATGTCAGTCACACTAATTCTTCAAGGTAATTGATCATTTATTTTAGCCCTTAATAAAAGATGCTCCAATCAAAATAAATTAATTTAAAAAATAAAAATTACAAAGCCCCCCTTCCAAAAAAAGGTCCTGTCACTGGACTCTGAAAGAGAGGTAGGAGGTTGAACTTTTAAATGATAAATACAATTTCAGACAAGTATTTACCTGGCATTTTTAATATAAAAATTTGAGAATATTTTCCTAAAGAAAGGAAAAGGAAAATTGTTCAAAAAGGCAATAACTTTTATTCAAAGTAAGAAGTTATTCAATTCTACTAAGAAGCCTTTTCAATCTGTTATGACTCCACAGTAAAATTATTGGGCCATTTTCTAATATTTTGATAATTTATAATACTTATTCTGTGAAAACTTTTGCTTCTTCATATTTGGGTTTATCTGTAATACATATAGAGCAAATATATATGAAATGTTGTTTTGTTGTTCAGCAGCTTAGGTATGTCTGACTCTTTGCAACCCTATGGACTGCAGCAGGCCAAGCTTCCCTGTCCTTCACTATCTCCCAGAGTTTGCTCAGATTTATGTCCATTGAGTCAGTGATGCTATCTAGCCATCTTATCTTCTGATACTTTCTTCTCCTTTTGCCTTCAATTTTTCCCAAAATCAGGATTTTTCCCAGTGAGTTGTCTCTTTGCATCAAGTGGCCAAAGTATTGGAGCTTCAGCTTCAGCATCAGTCCTCCCAATATCTAGGGTTGATTTCCTTTAGGATTGACTGGTTTGATCTCCTTTGTGCCCAAGGGACTCTCAAGAGTCTCCTCAGTTCAGTTCAGTTGCTCAGTCATGTCTGACTCTTTGCAACCCCACGGACTGCAGCACACCAGGCCTCCCTGTCTATCACCAACTCCCAGAGTTTACCCAAACTCATGTCCATTGGGTCAGGGATGCAACCCAACCGTCTCATCCTCTGTTGTCCCCTTCTCTTCCTGCCTTCAATCTTTCCCATCATCAGGGTCTTTTCAAATGAGTCAGCTATTCACATTAGGTAGCCAAAGTATTGGAGTTTCAGCTTCAACATCAGTCCTTCCAATGAGTATTCAGGACTGATTTCCTTTAGGATGGACTGGTTGGATCTCCTTGCAGTCCAAGGGACTCTCAAGAGTCTTTTCCAATACCACAGTTCAAAAGTGTCGATTCGTCAGCATTCGGCTTTCCTTGTAGTCCAACTCTCACATTCATATATGACCACTGGAAAAACAACAGCCTTGACTAGATGGACCTTTGTTGGCAAGGTAATGTCTCTGCTTTTTAATATGCTGTCTAAGTTGGTGATAACTTTCCTTCCAAGGAGTGTCTTTTAATTTCATGGCTGCAATCACCATCTTCAGTGATTTTTGGATAAAAGAAAAGATAAAGTCTGACACTGTTTCCACTGTCTCCCATCTATTTCCCATGAAGTGACAGGACCAGATGCCATGATCTTAGTTTTCTGAATGTTGAGCTTTAAGCCAACATTTTCACTCTCCTCTTTCAGTTTCATCAAGAGGCTTTTTAGTTCTTCTTCACTTTCTGCCATAAGGGCGGTGTCATCTGCATATCTGAAGTTATTGATATTTCTCCCAGAAATCTTGATTCCAGCTTGTGCTTCCTCCAGCCCAGCATTTCTCATGATGTACTCTGCATATAAGTTAAATAAGCAGGGTGACAATATACAGCCTTGGCGTACTCCTTTTCCCATTTGGAACCAGTCTGTTGTTCCATGTCCAGTTCTAACTGCTGCTTCCTGACCTACATACAGGTTTCTCAAGAGGCAGGTCAGGTGGTCTGATATGTCCATCTCTTTCAGAATTTTCCACAGTTTATTGTGATCCACACAGTCAAAGCCTTTGGCATAGTCAATAAAGCAGAAATAGATGTTTTTCTGGAACTCTCTTGCTTTATTGATGATCCATTGGATGTTGGCAATTTGATCTCTGGTTCCTCTGCCTTTTCTAAAATCAGCTGAAACATCTAGAAGTTCATGATTCACGTATTAATGAAGCCTGGCTTGGAGAATTTTAAGCATTACTTTACCAGCATGTGAAATGAGTGCAATTGTGTGGTAGTTTGAGCATTCTTTGCCATTGCCTTTCTTTGGGATTGGAATGAAAACTGACCTTTTCCAGTTCTGTGGCCACTGCTGAGTTTTCCATATTTGCTGGCATATTGAGTGCAGCACTTTCACAGTATCATCTTTCAGGATTTGAAATAGCTCAACTGAAATTCCATCACCTCCACTAACTTTGTTCATAGTGATGCTTCTTAAGGCCCACTTGACTTCACATTCCAGGATGTCTGGCTCTGGGTGAGTGATGACACCATCGTGATTATCTGGGTTGTGAAGATCTTTTTTGTCCAATTCTTCTGTACATTCTTTCCACCTCTTCTTAATATCCTCTGCTTCTGTTAGGTCCCTACCATTTCTGTCCTTTATTGAGCCCATCTTTGCATGGAATGTTCTCTTTGTGTCTCTAATTCTTGAGGAGACATCTAGTCTTTCCCATTCTACAGTTTTCCTCTATTTCTTTGCATTGATCGCTGAGGAAGGCTTTCTTATCTCTCCTTGCTATTCTTTGGAAGTTTGCATTCAAATGCATATATCTTTCCTTTTCTCCTTTGCTTTTCACTTTCTGTCTTTTCACAGCTATTTGTAAGACAGCCAGTTTACTCTTTTGCATTTATTTGTCTTGGGGATGGTCTTGATCCCTGTCTCCTGTACAATGTCACAAACCTCCATCCATAGTTCATCATGCACTCTATCAGATCTAGTCCCTTAAACCTATTTCTCACTTCCACTGTATTTTCATCACCTCACAAAGAAACCCAAAGCCATTCTACTCTCTCCCACTCCCAGTCTTAGGCAAATACTAATACATGTCTGTCTCTATGGATTTCCCATCTTTGGATATTTCATATAAATTGACTTACACAATATGTATTTGTGTGTGTGTGTGTGACTGCTTCTTTGACTTGTCATGTTTTAAATATTCATCCATGTTTTAAACTATATGTACTTCATTTCTTCTCTCTGCTAAATTATTTTCCAAAGTGTGAGTGTGCATTTTGTCTGTCCATTCCTAGTTGATGAACTTTTGGGTTGTTTCCACTTTTTTTTTGGATTATTTTAAATAACAATAATATGACTATCCATATGTAAGCTTTTTGTGGGGACATACAGTTTCATTTCTCTTGGTAATACACCTAGAAGAATTAAAAGATCATATGGTGACTCTGTTTAACCTTTTGAGAAACTGCCAGACATTTTTCTGCATCCTTGTCAATACATGCTATTTTTTTTTTTTTTTTTTGCTTCTGTTTGTACTCATTGTTTTGATTATCATTTTATGTGCCTATTAACCAACTGCATATCTTCTTTGGAGAAATTTCTGTTCAAGTACTTTGCTCATCTTTTAATTTGGCTGCTTGTATTTTTGTTATTGAATTGGAGGAGTTCTCTGCATTATGTATACAAGTTCTTTATCAGATACGTGATTTGCAAATATTTTCTACCATTCTGTTTTCTATTTTCTTAGTGTGTCCTTTGTAACAAAAGTTCTTAATTTGAATAAAACTCAATTTGTGTCTATTCTTTCTTTTGTCATTTGTGATTTTGGGGTCATATCTAAAAATGTTTTATGTAACCCAAAGTCACAGAGCTCTATTCCTATGTTTTTATCTAAGAGTTTATAATTCTGTGCTGTTGTGCTGTGCCTAGTCTCAGTCATGCCTGACTCTGTGCCTGCATGGACTGTAGTCTGCCAGGCTCCGCTCACTATGGGGATTCTCCAGGCAAGAATACTGGTGTGGGTTGCCATGTCCTTCTCTACGGGATCTTCCCAACCCGGGGATGGAACCCAGGTCTCCCACATTGCAAGTGGATTCTTTACCATCTGAGCCACCAGGAAAGCCCAATAATCCTGGAGTTGGTAGCTTATCCCTTCTTCAAGGGAAATTCCCAACCCAGGAATCGAACCGGGATCTCATGCATTACAGGTGGATTCTCTACCAGCTGAGCTATCTGGGAAGCCCACTTATCATTCTACCTCTAACATTTTGCCCTATGATCTATTTTGAGCAAATTTTCATATATGGCATAAGGAAGAAATTCAACTTCATTCTTTGGCCTGTGGATGTCCAGTTGTTCAAGTTCCATTTGTTGAAAAGATTATTATTTCCTTCTTTAATTATATTGGCTCTCCTATAAAAAAAATCAATTGACTACAAATGTGGAGATTTATTTATGAGCTCTAAATTCTATTCCATTTATCAATATGTCTAAGTTTAGCCACACCTACATTATTTTGATCACTGCAGCTTTATAATGTGTTTTGAAACTGAGAGGTGTGAGTCCTCCAATTTTATTTTTCTTTTTCAAGATTATTGTTTGACCCCACTGGTTTTCTTAAATTTCTGTATGTATTTTCAGGTCCTTTTATCAATTTATGCAAAGAATCTAGCTGAGATTTGATTGGGATTGTGTTCCATCTGTAGATAAATTTGGGGAGTATTAGCTTAACAATATTAAGTGTTCTGGCCCATAAACCTGACATATTTTCATTTATTTGGATTTTCATATATATATGTATATATATATACACACATATATACCTTTCAGGGTATAAACTTTGTATATCTTTCTTAAAGTTACACTTGAATTTTGTTTTGAATCTATGGTAGATATAATTGTTTCCTTAATTTCTTTTTCATGCTGGTGTAAAGAGTATAATTGATTTTTCAATTTTAAATTTATTTTTAATTGGAGGACAATTGCTTTACAATGCTGTGTTGATTTCTGCCATATAGCAACAAGATACATATGCCCCCTCCCTCATGAACCTCCCTTCCAATCCCCACCCTATCCCATCCCTCTAGGTTGTCACAGAGT
Organism: Cervus canadensis; assembly: GCF_019320065.1. Taxonomy (NCBI): domain Eukaryota; kingdom Metazoa; phylum Chordata; class Mammalia; order Artiodactyla; family Cervidae; genus Cervus; species Cervus canadensis. Next base: position 49,913,210 of record NC_057394.1, read on the forward strand.
ACAAGAATGAGCTCCCTTTGTTACAAGCCACTTCCCATTTACTATCTATATTACATATGGTAATGTATATGCTTCAATAGTACTCTTTCAATTTATTCAATCCTCTTCTTCCCCCTGCTGTGTCTGCAAGTTTGCTCTCTATGTCTATGTCTCTATTCCTGCCCTACAAATAGGTTCAATAGTATCATTTTAATGAACTCCTATATAAGTGATAAAGTTGCTGTTGTTCAGTCACCCAGTCTTGTCTGACTTTTTGTGACCTCAGGGACTATAGCACACCAGGCCTCACCGTCCCTCACCATCTCCTGAAGTTTGCCCAAGTTCAGTTCTGGGCAATGCAGTGTTCACTGCATCAGTGATGCCATCCAGCCATCTCATCCTCAGTTGCCCTCTTCTCCTTCTGTCCTCAATGTTTCCCAGCATCAGAGACTTTTCCAGTGAGTTGTCTGTTTGCCTAAGGTGACCAAAATACTGGAGATTCAGCTTCAGCATCAGTGTTTCCAATGAGCATTCAGGGTTGATTTCCCTAAAGACTGACTTGCTTGATCTTGCTGTTCAAGGGACTCTCAGGCGTCTTCTCCACCACCGCAGTTTGAGGGCATCAATTCTTTGGTGCTCTCATAGCTGTTTGCAATAATATAAGAAATTTGCTTTTCTTTTTCTTATAATAAATAAATTTTATTTTCTTTATTAAATAAAGAAAACTTATTTTCTTATTTCACTCTGTATAACAGGCCTAGGTCTATCCACTTCTTTCTGATCTTGAAATATAGCTGCTTTCATTTATTACTTCTAACCTGTGAGAATTTTTTAATTTTCATTTTTATTTACAATGAAATATAATAGGATTACTAGACTCCATGGAGTACCCAGGTAAGATTTTAGAATCACATATTTAAAAATAAAAGAGTTAGCAAGGTAGAGTGAATTACTTGATTTGAGTTCAGTTGCCTATATTAGAAGTGTATAAAACTATGCTAAATATTTGATAGATGAAATGAACAATGAAAAGTATAAAAAATGACTGAATACTATTTTTAAAAATTTGATGATCTCAAAACTATAAATTATTTTTTTTAAATGGTTTTCTCTGGTGACTATTTGTGCAAATTTATATAAATAGTAATTCAGGCCCAAATAAAATAATCATCTTACTTCTATGTTGAAAAATCCTTGAGAAAAAAACCCCAAACATTTATCACAATTGAAAATATTTTAAGAAGTTCTCACTTGTTATTAGACATTCTGTAAGTGTATATTTAATGAATAATGAATAAATTAATTTTGAATTTGTCAGGATAAATTAAGTAAACTTATACATGTATGTTCTTAATGTTTGAATGACCTAATTAAGCATTATTCACTTAAGGTACTCCCCCACCTAGAGTTTTTGATTTAATTGATGAAGTAGGGTCTAACAGTAAGAATAGCAAGAAGAGATAAGAAACCCTTCCTCAGGGATCAATGCAAAGAAATTGAGGAACAAAATAGAATGAGAAAGACTAGGGACCTTTTGAGGAGAATTAGACACATCATGGGAATATTTCATGCAAAGATGGGTACATTGAAGGACAGAAATGGTATGAAACTAACAGAAGAAGAAGAGGTTAAGAAAAGGTGGCAAGAATACACAGAATAACTATACAAAAAAGATCTTCTTGACCCAGATAACCATGATGGTGTGATCACTCACCTAGAGCCAGACATCCTGGAATGTGAAGAAAAGTGGGCCTTAGGAAACATCACTATAAACAAAGCTAGTGGAGATGATGGAATTCCAGTTGAGCTATTTCAAATCCCAAAAGATGATGCTGTAAAAGTGCTGCACTCAATATGTCAGCAAATACAGAAAACTCAGCAGGGGCCACAGGACTGGTAAAGGTCAGCTTTCATTCCAATCCCAAAGAAAGGCAATGCCAAAGAATGCTCAGTCTACTGCACAATTGCACTCACCTCACACTCTAGCAAAATAATGCTCAAAACTCTCCAAGCCAGGCTTCAACAGTATGTGAACTGTGAACTTCCAAATGTTCAAGTTGGATTTAGAAAAGGCAGAGAAACCAGATATCAAATTGCCAACATCTGTTGGTACCTCAAAAAAAGCAAGAGAGTTCCAGAAAAATATCTACTACTTCTTAAGACCTATGCCATAGACTTTGATGGTGTGGATCACAACAAACTGGAAAATTCTTAAAGAGATGGGAATACCAGACCATCTTACCAGCCTCCTGAGAAATCTGTATGCAGGTCAAGAAGCACCAGTTAGAACTGAACATGGAACAACACACTGGCTCTAAATTGGGAAAGGAGCACATCAAGGCTGTATATTGTCACCCTGCTTTTTAAACTTATATACAGAGTACACCATGAGAAATGTCAGACTGGATGAAGCAAAAGCTAGAATCAAGATTGCTGGGAGAAATATCAATAACATCATATATGGAGATGACACCACTCTTATAGCAGAGAGCAAAGATAAATTAAAGAGCCTATTGATGAAGGTGAAAGAGGAGAGTGAAAAAGCTGGCTTAAAACTCAATATTCAAAAAACTAAGATCATGGCATATGGTCCCATCACTTCATGGCACATAGATGGGGAAATAATGGAAACAGTGAGAGACTATTTTTGGGGGGTCCAAAATCACTGCAGGTGGTGACTGCAGCCATGAAATTAAAAGACACTTGCTTCTTGAAAGAATAACTATGACCAACCTAGACAGCATATTAAAAAACAGAGACATTACTCTGCTTACAAAAGTCCTTCTAGTCAAGCTATGTTTTTTCCAGTGACTACTGGATGTATGAATGTGAGAGTTGGGTTATAAAGAAAGTTGAGCACCAATAAACTGATGCTTGTGAAGTGGTGTTGGAGAAGACTCTTGAGAGTCCCTTGGGTTGCAATGAGATCAAACAAGTCAATCCAAAAGGATATCAGTCTGAACATTCTTTGGAAGAAATGATGCTGAAGCTTAAGCTCCAATACTTTGGCCACCTGATATGAAGAACTGACTCATTGGGAAAGACCCTGATGCTGGGAAAGATTGAAGGGAGAAGGTGAAGGGGACGACAGAATGTGAGATAGTTGGATGGCATCACTGACTCGATGGACATGAGTTTGAGCAAACTAAGGGTTTTGGTAATGGGCAGGGAAGCCTGGCATGCTACAGGCCACGGAGTCACAAAGTGTCAGACATGACGAGTGACTGAACTGAACTGGACTGAAGTGGCGTCTAAGCTGGAGTACTTGAAAAACTACCAGGGTGATTCTAACATGGAGCACATGTTGGGAACAAGAGGTCATTAACCTCTGTAGACTAAAATGACTTTGATTGTAGTATAATTAATATTGATATTAGAAACTCTTTCAGTCCAAAATAGTCCCTATGTTTAGCTACATACAAGTATAACACTTATTCTGTGCGATATACATGATCTAACATCTGATATGTAAAAGAAATCCATGCATTGTATTTACCTAGAATTTTTTTCATATTTTATATGCTTTAATAATATGCATTTAAGTGTTCTAATTATAGTACACAGTGTTTTATGTGATAGTCAAAATCATCCTAATATATTGTTCCATGTACTGTAGCCCGCCAGGCTCTTCTGTCTGTGGGGTTTCTCCAGGCAAGAATACTGGAGTGGGTTGCCATGCCTTCCTCCAGGATAAATTCTCTAACCATGACTAATTTCAAGCTCCCAGATAACTAACCTCCAGTTGGGAAAAGATGGACACAGTAGGTTCAGTAAAATCAATTTGAATTTTTTCATACCACTTGATGTATTAGACTAGACCATAAAGATTAGCAAATGGACCTAATAAGTACATGCAGGCCATTGCTCCTACTACTAACTGCAATACTCCTCTTTCTACATTGGAAACTTTTGTTATGACTGACTTATGCTTGGCAATAGAGTTGAAGAGATAAAAAATAATATAAAATATTTTTATTATCACAATTAAGATAGAAATGAATGAGAAAAGACTGTTTGGAAATTATCAGAAAACTCACTGATTTAAAAAATTGAGATAAATTTTTAGACATATTTTGAAGGAATGTTGAAAAATAGTGTATATTAGAACTAGGGAGATACAACTTAAATTAGAGGGAAATATATACTGTTAAATGTATATATTAACAATAAGAAAGTTAACAATCGATAGACCAAGGCTATATCCTGAGAAACCAGTGTAAGGAGGACATATTGAATTAAATAATATAATACATAAATAATAAGATAGAAGGAGGAACTATAAAACAGAAAAACTAAAATAAAAATAGAAGATCAACAAAAGCAAAGCAAAAGCACTAACAAATTGGTTGGAAGGAGCTGATTAAAGAGAAAAAATAGCTGTGTGATTTTGAACTGACAACTCGCAAAAGAGAATTTGATAGATTTTATTTTTGTACAGAATTTTCACACTCTTCTATGTTTTATTAATAAAAGTCTTCACCATGCAAATTCACTCACTTTGGGCAATGAAATATGAGTGAAAGTAACATGTGCTACCTGAGCAAAAGCTTAATCCATGGAGTGTACTTATCATGTTCTCCTTTCCATTTGGCATGAGACAAGCGATGTCTGGGAAAGGGCATCTTTATCAGCTTAGGTACCAGAGTGTAGAACCTGTGTTGAGCTACAATCAACTCTAGATATATGAAAAGCATATATTTGTCATTTGAAGTCTCAGAATTCTTTTCTGTTTTCCTTCTCTCTTTTTTCTTCCCTTTCTTTTCTTTTAAATTTTATTCATTTCTTTTCATTTAATAATGAAATGTTTTATTAAGAATCATAGCAATTTAAAATAAATTGACTGACGTAAAGATTAAAGAAATTAAAAATAATTCATGAGTATGTTAATTAAAATCATGAGGTACTATTAATCATTCATGTAATGTATGAATTTAAATGTACTGATAATACGGAACAATCTTACAATAGAATATTAAGCCAGACATAAAAATAAAATATACTAAATGACTATATGTTCTATTTAAAACACACACACACACACACACTCACAAACAGGAAAATCTGAACTAGATTGTTTACAGACACCTGCTTAGTTAAACTCTGAAAAAGGCAAAGAGCATTTAGACCTCTCTGAGAATAAGCTATAAGAAGAAGCTTTAAACTCTCTATTTTCAGAAAACTTTGCAAGGAACAAGTGACCTAAAAGTCAAGATTGTACTTACTTTTGAGAATAGTTTTTAAAAGGTGATGTGATGTTGATTTTGTGGTAGTGGCAAATAGATAAATAAAATAAATACAATGAAAAGGAAGGTAAAAGAAGAAAGAAAAATTGAAAAGTCCTACTTCTCAAGGCAACAATATAGGGAGAATTTCTAATACTTTTTGCTTATTGAAAAAAAAAAAAAAGGAGGACTTACCTGGGAGACTACAAAGACAAATAGCCTGTCCTGTGCTCCTATGAGTCATCAAATCCCAGGAAATCCCAAATAGGTCACATATTTTTAATCTATTTTTACTTATAGGCTTTTTCTTAAGCACAGACCTATAATTAACTTCTCCTCAGCATCCTACTGTGGTAGGTCACAATTGGTTTGTGGAGATGAAATCTGAAATAAAATGAAAATAGTGAGCTTGCAAGCATAATATAACTAGAATATATAAATGTGTACTGCCAAAAACTTCAAAATTTTACACAAAGCAATGTGAGCTACCATTGTTCCCTAATTCCCAGTAAAAAGTACTAATGTCAGTGGAAAACTTACTTAAGCTATTCTTGAATCTGCACTCACAGTTAAGGTCAAACTTTTGGAGTATCTGCAAGAAGAAGAAGCAAGACACACCAGCTTGTGGCATCCACCAAGTGTCCCAATACTTATTTGTTTTCTACACAAATATTTGGAGAATTTACAACACTTATTTATGAATTTAGTGAAGCTTGCCTTGGGTGAGCCCAGGTAACCTCATCAGTCTTTAAAACTAGACCATTGTGATCTATCCTACCTTATCCAGACACAGAAATCATCTAATAATTGTGAAAAATAAATCATAAAAACTTAATCAGAATGAAGAAATAAGCAAATAATAAAGTAAAAATGTCAACATCAATAATTAAAATAAAAACCAACTACAGATATGAAAAAGAACATAACATAGAAACTATTATGCAAAAATTTATGAATGTACAGTTGCATGCTTGAAATAGAAACTATTCTGTTTACAATAAAAGAGAGAAGATAAAACTAAAATAAAAACTAGAAATTAGAAAATATTTTAAATAGTTATGGCAAAGTCTTTATGTTGCTAAAACAAAAAAGACCTATACCCTGAAAAAAGAGAAAAACCATTCTAATGATCACAAGCAAAAAGATAGTATTGTTTCATTTTCCTATTAGCTGTTTTGTATTTAATCTTGTAACTCTTTGAAGAGTATTTCACTGGAACTGAAACAAAAGATCTGTTTGGCAGTAAATTAATCTGAGTGAATAGTATTTCTTCTGAAACTCTCAATGCCATCAAAAATGACTTAGTGTGAAGAGTTTAAACTATGAGGCAGAAAGCACTTCTTTTTAGATTAAAAAGTGTTAGAATAAAATGACCTCAGTTCAAATTATGTTTAACATGTGTTGGTAGTGTTACTTTGAGAAAAAAATATTTTTGAGCTTTACTCTCTTTTCCAAATGGAAATGATATACTTCTAATGATGAAAAATACACCATTATCTGCATCTCTCAGAAAATATTGCTATTTTATTTCTAACATGCCATCAAATATAAAATCCATGGTTATTTTAGAGATGATAGATTTAAATTGTAAAATCAATAAAACATCATAATACAAAGGAAGCATGAATGCAAAATGAAGCAATACATCTTAAAATGGTTTAGAAATGAAATAAATAGCATGTTAATTATATGTCTATATTCTAGTATTTCAGTATATATACCTTAGTATGATTTCTTTCTTTCTTTTTTTTTTTTTTTTAGTTTGCTTCATTCATGGATTTTATGTCTTCCCATAGAAATTATAAGCCATTTCAAGAATATAACTTTTTGGTAGCACCATAATGCATAGTATAAATTTCCAATAATCACCATTTATTCATTTTTAGATTCTGTGGAAAAAGCCTAAAAGGCCTAAAAGGCTATATTTCTCTAAACCTTACCATTTTAATATACTGTATCATTAAGATCTCAAAATCCCTACCCAATCTGACTTTCAGTTTAGGCATTGTAAATGAATGTTCACTATGTTATTCCACTGATATTTATTTATATCTTACATTTGTTTTAGAGAAATTATTTTGCACATTTTACTTTTGAGAAACAATTTTTCCATGGGCTTCATATATTTCTACTAATCTCGGAAAGTAAGGCGCTGACTATCCTTTGATCCACATTATCTTTTTAAGGATAACATGGCAAAAGCAATGCTCTTGGCAAAGAGCAGGAGAGTGTTAGGTAGTTAGAATAGGAAACAAGAGTCCAGAATGGCAGTGGCTAAAAGACAAAGGGAAATGCCCATGAAAATGGAACAAAGGGAGGTCAGAGGAAGGCCGGAGGACCAGAGTGAAGATCTCAGGTAGAACAAACAGCACTCCTGGCTAGCCCAATTTACATAGGGCAGGCCCAGGGAGAGGAAAAGATATATAGGAAAGGACCCAAATTACTCTCTCTCTCTCTCTCTCTCTCTCCTGAGCGCTGAGGCTTTCTTCTATTCGTATCTTTGGGTCGACATGCTCTCACGCCTCAAGGATGGATTTTCCTGCTATTATCTAAATAAAATAGAGCTAGAACATGGAACTGTATCACTGATTTGTCTAAGAGCTATAACATGGTCTGTCCAAGACCCAAGAGCTGTGACATACTGAGGGCTTTAATGTCCGTCACTCCAAATCTTGGTTGTGATGAGACAGAACCGAGAAGCATACATTCGCCTGACACGAGGACAGGAGTAACTTAAACCTTTGGGAGATGAGATAATGTCCCTCCAGAATGAAGGTGCCATACTTTTTGCCTTTTCATACTGTTCATGGGGTTCTCAAGGCAAGAATGATGAAGTGGTTTGCCATTCCCTTCTCCAGTGGACCAGGTTTTGTCGAAACTCTCCAACAGGACCCATCTGTCTTGGGTGGTCCTACATAGCATGGCTCATAGTTTCACTAAGTTACACAAAGCTGTGATCCGTGTGATCATTTTGGTTAGTTTTCCATGTTTGTAGTTTTCATTCTGTCTGGCCTCTGATGAATGAGGATAAGAGGCTTGTGCAACCTTCCTGATGGGAGCAGCTGTGTGTAGGGGAAACTGGGTCTTGCTCTGGTGGGCAAGGCCATGCTCAGTAAATCTTTAATCCAATTTTCTGCTGATGGGTGGGACTGTGTTCCCTCCCTGTAGCTTGACCTGAGGCCAAACTATGGTAGAGACAATGGTGACCTCCTCCAAAAGGACTTATACCAGCATGCCACATCTCCCAGGACTGCTGCTGTCTGTGTCTGTGACCCCGTGGCAGGTCACTGTAAACACACACCTCCACTGGAGACTCCCAAACACACATAGGCAAGTCTGGTTCACTCTCTTTTGGGATCCCTGCTCCTTTCTCCTGGGTTTTGGTGTGCACAAGTCCTGTGAAAGTTCTGTAATCACATCCTGCTGACTGACCTTCAAAGCCAGATTTCCTGGGGACTCTCAGTTCCTTTGCTGGATCCCCAGGTTGGGAAGTTTGTTGTAGGGCCTAAAACTTTTGCATGAGTGCAAGAACTTCTTAGGTACAATTGTTCTCCAGTTTGTGGATCACACACTTGGCAGCTCTATAGTGGGGTTAATAGCAACCTCCTCCATGAGGACTTATGTCACATGGCACACCTTCCAGGACTGTTGCTGTGAGCGCCCCTGTCCTGGGAATCATGCCTCCTGCTGATCCATGCCTCCACAAGAGACCCTTAAACTCTAACAGGCAGGTCTGGCTCAGTCTATTGTGGGGTTCACTGCTCCTTTCCCTCAGTCTTGGTGTGCACCAGAACTGGAAAAGTCAGTTCCCACTCCAATCTGAAAGAAGGGCAACGCCAAACAATGTTCACACTACTGCATAATTGCACTCATTTCACATGATAGCAAGGCAATGCTCAAAATCCTTTAATATTCTTCAACAATACATGAACTTAGAATTTCCAGATGTATAAGCTGGGTTTAGAAAAGGCAGAGGAACCAGAGATCAAATTGCCAACATTGATTGCATCATAGAAAAAGCAAGAGAATTCCAGAAAAACATCTACTTCTGCTTTATTGACTACACTTCAACTGTGTGGATCACAAAAAAATGTGGAAAATTCTCAATGAGATGGGAATAAAGAATGTTTTACCTGCCCCTTGAGAAACTTTTATGCAGTTCAAGAAGCAACAGTTAGAACCGTGTATGAAACAATGAACTGGTTCAAAATAGGGAAAGGAGTATGTCAAGGCTGTATATTGTCACCCTGTTTATTTAACTTATATGTACAGAACATCATGCAAAATGCTGGGCTGGATGAAGCTCAGGCTAGAATCAAGATTTTTTGGAGAAATATCAATAACCTCAGATATGCAGAGGACATCACCCTAGTGACAGAAAGCAAGGAGGAACTTAAGAGACTTTTAATGATGGTGAAAGAAGAGAGTGAAAAAGCTGGCTTAAAACTCAACATTCAAAAAACGAAGATCATAGCATGCAGTCTCATTGCTTCATGGCAAATAGATGGGGAAAAAATGGAAATACTGACAGACTTTATTTTCCTGGGCTTCAAAATCACTGCAGATGGTGACTGTCACCATGGAATTAAAAGATGCTTGCTCACTGGAAGAAAAGCTTTGACAAAACTAGACAGCATTTTAAAAAAACAGAGGCATCATTTGTATAGTCAAAACTATGGACTTTCCAGTAGTCATGTAGGGATTTGAGAGCTGGACCATAAAGAAGGCTGAGCACCGAAGAACTGAGGCTTTCAAATTGTGGTGCTGGAGAAGACTCTTGAGAGTCCCTTGGAAAGCAAGGAGACCAAACCAGTCAAACCTAAAGGAAATCAACTCTTCATATTTACTGGAAGGACTGATTCTGAAGCTGAAACTCCAATACTTTGGCCATCTTATGTGAAGAGTCTACTCATTGGAAAATACCCTGGTGCTAAGAAAGACTGAGGGCCAGAGGAGAAGGGAATATCATAGGATGAGATGATTGGATGTTATCATCTATTCATTGGACATGAGTTTGAGCAATCTCATGGGAGACAGTGAAAGACAGGGAAGCCTTGTGTGCTGCAGTCCATGGGGTCACAAAGAGTTTAACACAATTGAGTAACTGAACAAAGTCAACAAGAACAAAGGTAACATATGCTTACTGTTCAGTGTAATAAAGATAATGTTTTTCCCCAGGGCAACGAATGGGCATAATTTGGACCCCTAATTTCTGTGTTCTTCTCCAATAATGCAAGTACTATATATGCGTCTGTCCACTGACTCTCTTAATGTTTCTTTATGGAACTGCAGCCACAAAATTAAAAGATGCTTGCTCCTTGGAAGAAAATCTATGACAAACCTAGACAGCATATTAAAAAGCAGAGATATCACTTTGCCAACAAATTTCTGTGTAGTCAAAGCTATGCTTTTTTCCAGTAGTGCCTTTATAGACTTGAGGATTGGACCATAAACAATGTTGAGTGTTGAAGAACTGTGGTGCTTTCAAGTTGTGCTGCTAGAGAAGATTCTTAAGGGTCCCTTGGATAGCAAGAAGATCAAACCAGTCAATTCTAAAGGAAAACAACCCTGAATATACTTTGGAAGTACTGGTGCTGAAGCTGAAGCTCCAATACTTTGGCCACCTGATGTGAAGAACACATTCATAGGAAAAGACCCTGTTGCTGGGAAAGTTTGAGGGCTGAAGGAGAAGGGGGTGAAAGATGATTAGATGGTTGGATGAGGGCATCACCAACTCAGTGGAAATGAGTCTGAGCAAACTCTGAAAGATAATGATGGACAGGGAAGTCTGGCATGCTGCAATCCATGTGGTCACAAAGAGTTAGACATGATTTGGTGACTGAACAACAGCAATAAAAATTGGAGTCTTAGAAAATGATTTTAAAAATGTTAATATTCTGTCTTCTGCTATTGCTGTTATCAATAAACTGTCCTTTTCTCTGAATGAGAACTCTTGTGTTTTCTATCACCAGTCAAGAAACTATGGCAGCTAATTTGATAAGTTACGAGTAGGGTAAAATTTTTGAATTTCCACAGTTGTTGAAATTTTAATTCTTTTTTTCTTTTCACAATAACTTTGATAATATATGATAATGTTTTAGGTGGTGCTAGTGGTAAAGAATCCACCTGCCAATGCCAGAGATGCAAGAAATGGGGATTCAGTTCCTGGGTTTGGTAGATCCTTTGAAGAACGGAAAGACAACCATCTCAGTATTCTTGCTTGTAAAATCCCATGGACTGAGGAGCTGTTGTGTTACACTCTATGGAGTTGCAATGAGGCAAACACAACTGGGTGACTAACTGAGCAGCAGAATCTCCTATATTTTTAGGACTCTTTTTTCTACAAAGAGAAATACTATTTTCCTCAAATGATATGACAATATGATATCTCAATGACAATATATTGGCACCTAAGTTAGGAAATTAAAATAATATCTTGGAAAAAAATCATAGCTTGTGATGATAAAGCTCTAAACAGATGTTTGAAGGCTTCACTTGTAAAACTCATTAAGAAAATAGATTACAACGTACTTTTTTAATAATTAGAATTTAATCATGACAAGAATAGGGTTTATTCTAAAGGAAGCCTAAGAATCCATTCTAGTCTTAAAAGATATGATTTTGAGATGAAACCATCATTGATATGTCAAGAGAGTAAAGTAGAAAAAAAATAACAACACTATAAAAATAACATGGCAGCCTAGAATTAGCATGTTTTTCTTTAGACACTATCATTAGATTTGACCCACAGATTCTAATCATTATCACATCAGGAAAATTTCCAAAAGGAAATTTTAATATTAACTTACATACTATGCCATTGTATAATGTGAGGGCAGTTTAAAAATACCATCTAATTTGCTGCATATAGTGCTACAAATATTACATATTTGTTAATATAGGGTTCTAATAAAAGAACTATGGGTTCTTGCAGACACCTAAGGTTTCAGCTACTTCATTTTATATGGTTTTCTTTTCTTTTCTTTTTTTTTTTTTTGATAGATTTAATGTCTAAAAGGAAAATCTTTGATATATACCAACACTTTTTATATCTACTGTAATTTTGCATAGAAATACATAGCTATGTATGTTTATGAAAGGTTAATCATGAAACGTGTTGACAAGACAGCACAGAAGAAAAACCCTAAGCTCATATTCTTTCACAGACACACCAAAATTACAATTATTTATATAACAACTATCTATGAGAATGACCTGAAGTACACCAGAAAAAACAAATATTTTTTTTCCATAACTAAGATATAAAGAAGAAACTACAGTGAAATGGGTAAAGGGGGTGGAGATATGGTATAGTCAGGATGAAACCTCTGGGTAGGTGACTCAAAAACAAAGATAATCACCATTGGAAAGTATGTTTCCAAGGAGAGAGGTGTCCAGGTCTCACATTGGGTTCCTTAGCTCAGGGTTCCTGCACCAGGAAGAAGATCCCTCAAAATGCCTGTCTTTGATGTCTAATGAGAACTGCATACAGGAGACCTGGAGGGTCTTAGGAAACAGAGACTCCACTCTTAAAAGGCGTGCACTAAGTCTCACGTGCTCTATGTCCCAGCACAGAGGCAGTGATTTTTAAAAACTCTGAGTCACACCTACTTGGTTGTCTAGGAAAACTTCTCAGAGAGGCAGAAGACATCTGTAACTCCCTCTGGGGACCTACTTCCTAGTATGAGTCATTTTGGGTAGCTTATTCTACCATGAGGTCACGGGTACTGGAAAGTAGTATTTTGAATGTTGGATTCCTCCCTCTAGTCTATTAGTGGTTGAGGCTCAATTGACCACCAGTGGGTCAGCATCAACTGCAGAAACCACAGGCCCCAGGAAGCCATGTGGGGACATGGCACCACACACCAGTGTGCTGGCAATGGGCCACCTAGGTCCTAATAGTCTTCGGGCCCAGAACCCAGCTCTGTCGACCAGAAGGCCAGCAGTGACCACAAGATGGAGGTTCTGGCACACAACAAGGCTGGAGGCCAGCCCTTCCTCCTAGCGCACCACGTTAGTCTAATCCATTAAAGTCAAAGAACCCACACAGGCCACATAGGGTGCCCCTCCCTGTACAGCATATCGCTCTAGTGACCAGAGGACAATGTGCTGATGGGTACCATAGGATGTCTCCTATTAAAGTCACTTCTCAATATTGAGACAGATAACAATCCTACCTGATACATAGAAATAAACGCAGAAAATCAGACAAAGTAGAGCAAGAAGGGAATGCATTTCAAACAAAGAACAAGACAAAACCTTAGAAGAACTAAGTGAAGTGGAGATAAAGAGTCTACTTGATAAAGGGTTCAAGGTGTTCAATGAAATCAAGGTAAGAATAGATAAACATAATAAGAATCTTTACAAAGAGTTAGAAAATATAAAAAAGAACCAAACAGAACTAAACAGTATAAGTGAAATAAAAAATACAGTAGAAGCAATCATCAAAAGAACAAATGACACAGAGAAATAGGTTAGGGAATTAGAAGACAGTAATGGAAGTCAACCAAGCTAAATGGAAAAAAAAATTTTAAAAAAAAAAGAGAATTTATAAACAGACCTCTGAAACAATATCAAGCAAATAAGATTCATATTATGAGTCCCAGAAGGAACAGATAGGGAGAATAGAGACTTCTTTTGAAGAAAGAATAGCTTAAAATTTCCAATTCACCAAATTGCAAAAAAGAAGCCACTATCCAGGGCCAAGATTCACAGAGTCCCAAGCAAGAAACCCAAAGAGGTCCACACTGAGACACTTGATAAAGCAGCAAAGGTTAAAGATATAGAGTGGAATATTAAAAGCAACAAAATAAAAGCAACTGCTGCTGCTAAGTCACTTCAGTCGTGTCTGACTCAGTGCGACCCCATGGACAGCAGCCCACCACCAGGCTCCTTCATCCCTGGGATTCTCCAGGCAAGAACACTGGAGTGGCTTGCCAATTCCTTCTCCAATGCATGAAAGTGAAAAGTGAAAGTGAAGTCACTCAGTTGTGTCCAACTCTTCACGACCCCATGGACTGTAGCCTACCAGGCTCCTCTGTCTATGGGATTTTCCAGGCAAGAGTACTGGAGTGGGTTGCCATGTCCTTCTCCCATAAAAGCAACTAGTTATCTACAAACGAACTATCCTGAGACTCTCCAAAAATCACTGCACATGATGACTGCAGCCATGAAATTAAAAGACGCTTGCTTCTTGGAAGAAAAGCTATGACCAACCTAGACAGCATTTTATTTATTTATTTATTTATTTTTATTTTTCCTAGACAGTATTTTAAAAAGCAGAGACATTACTTTGCTGACAGAGGTTCATCTAGTCAAAGCCATGGTTTTTCCAGAAGTCATGTATGGATGTGAGTTGGACTATAAAGAAAGCTGAGCACCAAAGAATTGATGCTTTTGAACTGTGGTGTTGGAGAAGACTCTTGAGAGTCCCTTGGACTGCAAGGAGATCCAACCAGTCAATCCTAAAGGAAATAAGTCCTGAATATTCATTGGAAGGACTGATGCTGAAGCTGAAACTTTAATACTTTGGCCACCTGATACTAAGAACTGACTCATTGGAAAAGACCCTGATTCTGGGAAAGATTGAAGGCAGAAGGAGAAAGGGAGGACAAAGGATGAGATGGTTGGATGACATCACTGACTCAATGGACATGAGTTTGAGCAAGCTAAGGGTGTTGGTGATGGACAGGGAAGCCTGGAGTGCTGCATTTCATGGGGTCACAAAGAGTCGGACACAACTGAGCGACTGAGCTGAACTGACTGAGGCTGTCAACTGACTTTTCAATAGAAATGTTGCAGGAAAGGGATGGTGCAGTATATTCCCGTGCTAAAATGACAATATCCTTAAAGAATATTCTACTCTATGATTATCACTAAGATATAAAGGGAGATAAATAATTTTACATAAAAGCAAAAGCTAAAGAGTTCAGCAATACTAACCAGCTTTATAGGAAATATTTTAAGGGATTTCACTAAGCAGAAAGAAAAAAGCACAATTATAAATACGAAGTTTAGGGAGGAAAAAATTCCAATTGGTAAAGGCAAATATGAATAAAAGAGGTAGGTCAATCACTCATAAAGCTACTATAAGGATAAAATATGAGGTATTAAACTCATCTATATGTACAATAAGTAAAAATATTGTTACTACTGTTCAGTCACCCAGTCGTGTCCAATTCCTTGCGACCCAATGGACTGCAGCACACCAGGCCACCTGTCCCTCACCATCTCTTGAAGTTTGCCCAAATTCACATCCATTGCATTGGTGATGTCATCCAGCAATCTCATCTTCTGATGCCTTCTTCTCCTTTTGCTGTCGATCTTCCCCAGCATCAGGGACTTTTCCAATGAGTCAACTATTTACATCAGGGGACCAAAATACTGCAGCTTCAGCTTTAGCATGAGTGCTTCCAATGAGTATTCAGAGTTGATTTCCCTTAAGATTGACTGGTTTGTTCTCCTTGCATTACAAGAGACTCTCAAGAGTCTTCTCCAGCACCACAGTTCAAAAACATTAGTTCTTCGGTACTCAGCCTTCTTTATGGTCCAACTCCCACGTTCATGCATGACTACTGGAAAAAGTCATAGCCTTGACTAGAGGGACCTTTGTTGGCAAAGTAATGTCTCTACTTTTTAATATGCTGTCTAGTTTGATCATAGCTTTTCTTCCAAGGAGTGAGCGTTGTTTAATTTCATGGCTGCAGTCACCATCCATGATGATTTTGGAACCCAAGAAAATAATCTATCATTGTTTCCCCATCTATTTGCCATGAAGTGATGGGACCAGATGCCATGATCTTATTTTTTTTTTTTTTTTTTTGAATGTTGAGTTTTAAGCCAGCTTTTTCAGGCTCCTCTTTCACTTCCAACAAGAAGCTCTTTAATTCCTCTTTGCTTTCTGCTATAAGGGTGGTGTTACCTGTGTATCTAGGTTATTTATATTTCTCCTGGCAACATTGATTCCAGCTTGTACTTCATCCAGCCTGGCATTTCATATGATGTACTCTGCATATAAGTTAAATAAACAAGGTGACAATATATAGATTAGATGTACTCTTTTCCCAACTGGAGAACAATTATACCAAATAAGTTCTTGCACTCATGCAAAAGTTCTACAGCCCACAACATATTTTTCCACTTGGGGGTCCAGCAAAGGGAATAAGAACCTCCAGAGAATTTGACTTTGAAGGCCAGTGGGATTTGATTACAGAACTTCCAAAGGATAGGGGAAACAGATTCTTGGAGGGCACAAACAAAATATTTTTGTGCACCAAGACCCAGGAGAAAAGAGCAGTGACTCCACAAGAGAATGAGCCAGACATGGCTGTGGGTGTCCAGGAGTCTCCAGTGGAGGCATGGATGTGAAAGGTTATTGCTGAACCATGAAAAGATGCCAGGATCCTTGGCCTCCAGAGGAGAAGAATTCAATCAGGGGCCAGAGACGAGGCTTTATCACTCAGAGCTTTTGTGAAATAGAGTTTTATTAGGAGAAGACTCTTGACATGCAGCTGACACCACTTTTGTGGCAGAAAGTGAAGAAGAACTAAAGAGCCTTTTGATGAAAGTGAAAGAGTAGAGTATAAAAGTTGGCTTAAAGCTTAACATTCAGAAAAGTAAGATCATGGCATCCAGTCCCATCACTTCATGGAAAATAGATGGGGAACAGTGGAAACAGTGGCAGACTTTATTTTGGGGGGCTCCAAAATCACTACAGATGGTGATTGCAGCCATGAAATTAAAAGGTGCTTACTTCTTGGAAGGAAAGTTATGACCAAACTAGACAGCATGTTAAAAAGCAGAGACATTACTTTGTTAACAAAGGTCCATCTAGTCAAGGCTATGGTTTTTCCAGTGGTCATGTATGGATGTGAGAGTTGGACTATAAAGAAAGCTGAGCGCAGAAGAATTGACGCTTTTGAACTGTGATGTTGAAGAAGGCTCTTGAGAGTCCCTTGGACTAGAAGGTGATCCAACCAGTCCGTCCTAAAGGAATTCAGCCCTGAATATTCATTGGAAGGATTGATGCTGAAGCTGAAATTCCAATACTTTGGCCACCTGATGGGTAGAAATGACTCATTTGGAAAGACCCTGATGCTGGGAAAGATTGAAGGCGGGAGGAGAGGGGACAACAGAGAATGAGATGGTTGGATGACATCACCAGCTCGATGGACATGGGTTTGGGTGGACTCCAGGAGTTGGTGATGGACAGGGAGGTCTGGCGTGCTGCGGTTCATGGGGTCACAAAGAGTCAGACATGACTGAGCGACTGAACCGAACTGAACTGAACTGTCCTCAAGCAGGATACATTATTGTTATATAATCCTAAGAAATGTAGAGGGGAAAAATGTTTGTCCTTTCTTCCTCCTTGAGAATTCCAGACCCCTCTCTCCTTGGGGACCCCTGGACTTCTTATCAATCTGCCTTGGAAATTGCTCTCTGATTCCTCCCTTTTTCTTTTAGGAGATTTATGTTGCCAAGGGAAAGGGGTGTTGTTTTCATTCCATAAATGCTTCCTGCTAAATTGTTGAGGTACCATATTCTCCTAACCCTCATATTGAGAGTCTCTGATCCAGGGGCCACAAGTTGGAGGAGGCTGTGGCACTTGTAGGGCTTGGACAACCATTTGTAACATAAAAGCCTTCATTCAACTAGAAACAAATCCAATTACACAGTTACAGATGCAGGAAGCAAACAGCAAAAACACAACAATTAGAATTATTGTAATTAAGATAGTTTTCCACAATGGTGAACTAGTTAACATCTCCCAAAGTGAGGTAATTGAGGCTTCAGGAGTATCCATAGCCTCAATCATCTGGTTCATGTGTTTAGTAAAGTGGGTAACATTAGTCCTCATGTCAGGTATATATGTACAGCATTGGGTATGAATAATGGCACAAGTTCCTCCTTGCATAGATGTCAGAATATCTAAAGCCAATCTGTATTGTAAGACCACCTTTCTAAATTGTGCTTATTCGGCATTAAGAGATGAAATAGTTTTTTGAGAATCTTATAATGCCTGTTGCGTAAAATTAGTTAAAGCATCCACTCACAGCATAATATCTGTAGTTCCCAGAGAGGGAACAAATACTGCAGCCAAATAATCATACCAGTGAAATAAAGACCTTGCCCACCGAGTTTTAAGGTGTGGTAAATTAGCAGACTTTTTCTGGAAACTCTGATAACATAAAGCCATGAGTAAAAGCTAGACTTAGGGTGCATCTCCCTATCCAACCAGGGGGAAGCCATGTCCATAGGTAAGAGCCACATATCCAATAGGTCCCATTTGGAGCAAGCCAGCTGACTGAGATATCCAGTCCCAATCTATGCCTGGCCAGGCAAAGGGAGGACCTGAATTGGGGTTGGAAAACACGGGAATGATCACACTGCATATTTCCTGAGGCAAAAATCCTGTGTTCCCAATCATTATAATTAAGTTGTTGACTAACTTCTGGGGATGGCTCTATTTGTTCCCAGCATATAGGGGCAGTAGATATTAGATGTCCTTTTTTCAGGAGTTAACCATATAACTCCATCCCATAATTGATAGACGTCAGGTAAAAAAACCATTAGATCTAGACCCATTTACCTTATGCATAGTGACATAATCATTAAACTGAAACAATGTACACTCAAAAGTAAAAGTCACCTTATGTCCATAGTTAAAGTACAAAGTGTTGCACCAGTCCATCTTACAGTTATTAGATGTCATCAGTTTAAGAGGAGGCATCACATGCGATTGTTGTCGAAGGCATTTTCAGACTTGGAGAAAGTCTTTTCCTTGAAGTGGAGATGTCTACCACGGGAAGCCTTCCACTGATGAAGAGGGGAGCACTCTGCAGACCTCTCAGTTAGACCAATTGTGGAATGCAGCGTAGGAGTGAGCCCAAGACAGGAAGGCATTGTCTTGAGGATCAAGTGGCAGACTCAGGATTTTTGGAGTTAGCAGAAGTAGGCTCACATAGATTATCAGGCCCATCTGAAAAGTACAAAGTCAGAGCATAGAAAGTAAAGACATAAAATGACACCACTTATTTCTGGTCAGGGTCACCTCTTAACTCGAGTGTGATATATCCACGAATCAATTCCTGGCACTTTGACAGCTGTGGGAGAAGAAAGAATAACCTGGTAAGGGCCTTCCTTGAGGGACTTGATGGAGAAGGCAATGGTACCCCACTCCAGTACACTTGCCTGGAGAATCTCAGGGATGGGGGAGCCTGGTGGGCTGCCGTCTATGGGGTCACACAGAGTTGGACACAAATGAAGTTACTTAGCTTAGCTTAGCTTAGAGGGGCTCAAGGGACTGGCCCCTAGATCCCAATGTTTTTATCAAGACTTCGGTTCCTGGCTCAAATAGAGGTTTGCTTGACTCAGAGGCTGAGTCAGGAGTCATCTCCTGGAGTTCCATTAATGCCTGTTGAAAAGCTGAGAGCTGAGTTACATAATTTGTTAATTCCAAGGCTTCAGGGTCTATAACAATGTCTGTGCATAAGAAAGGGCTTCCATAAATACATTCAAAGGGAGAGAGTCCCTCCTTTGGGGGGGAGGGGGAGCAGTCCGAGCCTTCATTAAAGCTATGGGTAGAACTTTAATCCAACTGCCCTGCATCTTTTGAGTTAATTTGTGCAGATGTCTTTTGATAGTGTCATTAGCCTTTTCAACCTTTCCTGAGGATTGGGGTCTCCAGGAACAGTGTAAGTGATACTCTATCCCTAGAGCTTTAGACACCCCCTGAGTTATAGCAGCTTTAAAGGCGGAGCCATTGTCACTCTGAAGGCTCCCTGGCAGCCCAAACCTGGGGATAATTTCAGGGATTAAAATCTTTATAACCTCCTTAGCCTGTTCACTATGACAGGGAAAAGCCTCAATCCATCCAGTAAAAGTATCCCCCCAAACTTGTAAGCAACAATATCCATTAGCTTTTGGCATATGAGTAAAATCAATTTCCCAGTCCTCTCCAGGATATTCTCCACTTTGTTGTAATCCAGATTTTGCTAACTTTCCAGTCTTTGGGTTATTTTTCTGACAAACCTCACACCTTTTGGTAATATTCTTTAAATTTTTCATTATATTTTTATCTTCAAACAAATGAGAAGCCATATGTTAAGTACTTTCTGCACCCAAATGAAAACTCTGATATAAAACCCTTAAGAATTTTCCATTGAGCATTTTCAGGAATTATTAATCGTCCAACCTCGGACTGTAACCATCCTTTATCAGTAATCTTTGCTCCTCTTTTCTCATATCTTTCTAATTCTTCCACTGTATATTGTGGTTTTTCCTGTTCCACAGGACCTGTCCAGATCAATGGCGTCTGTAGTGAAGGGGTTTCGTAAAGTGCCGCTTTTTTGGCTTGAGAGTCAGCTAACTGATTACCTTCAGCTACTTTACTCCCATCCCTGCTGTGCCCTTTGCAATACATAACCGCTACTTCTTTAGGTCAATATATAGCAGTTAAAAGTCTCTCGATCTCTCTGAAATGTTTAATAGGTTCTCCTGTTGCTGTTTTAAACTGCCTTTCTTTCCATATTGTGCGTGAGCATGTAAAGTAAAATAAGCATACTTAGAATCAGTGTAGATATTTACTCGCTACCCTTTGCTTAACTCTAGAGCCACAAGCCACAAGCTCCGCTAACTGAGCACTGGTTCCCTGGGGGAGAAATATTGCTTCTAAAACCTGTTCAGCAGTCACCACGGCGTAACCAGCTTTACACTTTCCACCCCAAACAAAATAATTGCCCTCTGTAAATATTTCCAGGTCAGGATTGTCTAATGGGGTATCCATTTTATCTTCTCAAGCTGCATAGTTTAAAGTTAGGAATTGGGAACAATTGAGATCAGGTGTTTCATTTTCCTTCTCAGGAAAGAAAGTGTCAGGATTTTATTTCCACAAACGTTAAGCTTAGTTACTGGTCCTTCTAACAACAATGACTGATATTTAAGAAGCCTACTGTCTGTCATCCAAGTATTAACCTTAGAATTTAAGATTTCACTCACATCATGAGAAGTCAATACAGTAAGATTTCATCCATTAATTATTTTTAAAGCTTCAGGTGTTTATAAAGTCATTGCCCCAATTACTCTCAGACAGTGGGGTCACCCACATGAAATTATGTCTAATTCTCTGCTTAGATAAGCAATAGATTGCTGGTGAGTCCCTCGGGGTTGTGTCAAAACTCCCAAGGCCATACCCTTTCTTTCAGTGACAAACAAATTAAATTCTGACCCTGTGGGAAAGCTCAAAGTAGGAGCTTGCAGGAGAGCAGTCTGAAGAACCTTGAAAACCTTGCAAGTATCTGGAGACCAAACCAGTTTGTCAGTTTGGGCCTGCTGAGTTTCAGCTATAAGTCTATATAAAAGCTGGGCAAGTTCCCCATAACCCAGACTCCAAATGCGACAGTAGCCCATGATTCCCCCAAATCCTCTCAATTGCCTTAAAGTCATAGGTAGGGGATAGTTTAGTAAAGGTTTAATTCTCGGGGCCTATGGCTGTAGTCCCTTCTGATATGATTAGGCCCAGATATCTAACAGATTGTTATCAAAGCTGAGCCTTTTCTCTTGATGCCTTGTAACCACAGCCTGCCAGAAAATTTAAGAAATCTTCTGAGGCTCATGAACAAGCTTCCTCTGTCTCAGCACAGAGCAAAATATCATCTACATATTGTAACACCACCATTTTGGAGCTATTAAAATTTTGTAGATCCCATGACAAACTTTGTTAAAATAAGTGAGGACTGTCACAAAATCCCTGGGGCAAACCTGTCCAGGTTAACTGAGATGCTGGCTACGTAGGGTCCTCAAAGGCAAATAAAAATTGACTTTCCTCTGCCAAAGGCACTGAATAGAAAGCATCTTTTAAATTAATTACTGAGAAATATTTGGCCCATTCAGGAATTTCAGACAACAGCATATTAAGGATTAGGTGCCATAGGATGTAAAGGAACTACAGCCTCATTTATTATTCATAAATCTTGAACTAGTCTCCATTTATCATTTGATTTCTTTATACCCAAAATAGGAGTGTTGCATGGACTGTTACAGGGAATTAATAGTCCCTGCTCCTTTAAATTTTTGATGATGGGTTTTAACCCTTCCTTAACCTCAGGTTTCAGTGGATACTGCTCCTTATGTGCAAATAAGTGTGGTTCTTTTTTTTTTTTTTTTCTTGTCTCTTGTAACAGTCTTTATTATTATTATTATTAGCCTCCAACTAATAAAAAATAAAATAAGTGTGGTTCTTTGAGCTGGACAACTACAGGAATAGCATTTTGTGCTCAACCCACAGATTTTCCATCAGCCAGCCCTTACTCTAGGATTCACATTTTCTTCATTAAAGGGAGAGAAAGGGAAGACTCCATATTCATGAAAACAGAGGCATGCACCTTGCTCAGTATATCTCTCCCCAAAAGGGGTGAGGGAGACTCTAACATGATCAGAAACTCATGTGAAAATAGCACAGAGTCCCAGTCACAACTTACAGAAGAACTGAAGTAATACCTTTTGCTTCGTCCAGACAGTCCCATTACAGAAGCGGATGGGGAAGAAAGTGGCTAGGGGCTTCAGTAAGCACAGAGAAAGTCGCCCCAGTGTCTAAAAGAAAATGGATGGATTGGCCCTCCACAGTTATTAATACCTGGGGTTCCTCAGGTGTAATTAGGATGGGAGTTTGTGTGGGGACCCCTGGGTACCTTCAGTCCTGATTGTCTTGAGAGTCTGACCCCTGAAATCCACGCCTCTGGGGGCAGTCTCACTTGCGGTGTGGTCCTTTGCAGACCTGACATGGAGCCTGGGGCAGCTTAGATGCCTGAGGACAATCCTATTTGAGGTGCCTCTCCTTTCCACAGTAATAGCAAGATTATCCCTTTTCACCTGGGTCCCTCTAGGCATTTTTCTCAGGCTGTTTAGAAATGGTTCTTACAGTCATTGCAAGGGCTTCCGCCTGTTCCTTTGTCTTTTTCTGCCTTTCTTTTCCTCATATTTCCTACCATAGTAGACTGTCTCAGCCAGTTGTAACAGATTATCTAAAGACAGATTTGGTCCATGCGCCCGTTTTAACAGCTGATATCTGGAGCTGACTGAGTGAGAAATCTATCTTTTAAGATCACTTTTCCCTCTTCACTTTCAGGATCAATCTCAGTGAATCTGCAAAGGGCTTTTCTCAGTCTATCTGGGAATTTACCAGGAGCTTCCTTCTCCTCCTGTTCTATGTTTGCCAATTTGGCATAGTTTAAAGGCTTAGCACATGCCTGCCTGAGTCCTTCAAGAATACATCTGACAAAATTACTCTAATCCCATCTCCCTTTAGCTGTTTTATGGTCCCAATCTGGTTCTATAGTTGGGACCGCCTGATTCCCAATGGGGAGGGCGGCTATCTCGTCCTCCCTCTTCCCTACTGATTCATCACCAAGCCATTCATCTCCATAAGCAACTGCTTTTCCCAAAACTCAACTTTTTGAGTCAGGAGTCAGCATTTGTCCCAAAGATATACATCACATCCTTCCAAGTAAGGTCATAAGCAGAGTAACACCTTTAAAACTCTAATATATTTTTCCGGGTCTTCTAAATAGTCTCCCAGATCCTCCTTGATTCTTTGTATTTCTTGATAAGAAAAGGGCTTACTAACTCTCATAGATTGATTATTTCTCCTGATGGGTGCTTCATGAACAGGCAATAGCTTGTGTGGCTGTTCCTCAGTCTCTCTGGCTGCTCTGCACATATGATCCCAGAGATAGATTGGAGAAACCTGATTTACTTTATCTCTTTGTCTCCTGTCCTCTATCTAATCTCTTACTTCGATGGTCTGAGTTTCTATTGAAATCAGAGGTCATACTGAGACAGGAGTCATTTGGACCTCTACTTGAGCAGTTTGAATCTTAGTTTGGGTTTTTACTGAGACCAAGGCAAGCCTTCTTGCGGTGGAGGGGGGAGTTCTCTGACTTCCAGTTTCCCCAGTTTGGAGCCCCAGGTATGGGGGCAAAGTAGGAGGCAGGAGGGAGCTAAAGGTTTCACACCCAAATCTATACCCTTAGGACATAAGTCCGGCATATTTCACAGAGAGAAACAGGGCAACACATATGCTATTTCTACCCATTTCCCTTGTTTTCTACAGAATCGGTCTAATTGTAAAACAGTATTATACTTAAGAGACCCTCCAACTGGCCACTGTTCACTGTCCTCCAGTGGGTACCGCGGCCATGCAGTATCACATGGGAAGACCAGGTGTGTCTTCTTTAAGTCCTGGGGATCAAATTTATCCCAGTTTTCCAGGATACAGTTCAAAGGAGTGAGGCTGGAATTGTTAGCTCCTATCTGTAAGAGAGCAAAAAAGCGACCAGCGCCATCTTTCTACCGGAGGCATCCCTCCCTCTCTAGATGGGGATGTAGACAGACTTTACACTAAAGCTTTTCTTTCCTGGTTGTACTTAGTCTGTCCCTTACCAACTCAGGCGCCATATTCATCCCTCCCAGTTCTACCACTGAGATGGGGTGGGGATGCACCAGGGGTAGACCTGATGGCATCTCTGACTGACGTCCAGTTCCTCATCATTAAAACTTTGCTTGCCTATGATGCCACCTGGGGTGCAACCAGAGTAACCTTCCAGAATGCCTCCCAAGCTAAGACCACTGGGGGAAACATTCGTCACCTGAGTGCCTGTGCACGACCCTGAGTATATTTCTGACCACAATAAGATAGATACGAACATAAAACTGAGATGTTCCTTCCAAGCATCACCACACCAGTATAAGAGCCTCCTCTGGTCCACTAAGAGCCAGTGTTACCAAAGGGGGGAGGGGGGAATGCAGTTCCAATTTGAGTAACCTTGAACCTCAGAGATGCTCTTGTAGCTAGACCTTCATCTAACTTCCTAACTTTCAATTCCTAGCGTGGCTAGGCGCTTCCTGACTACCAATCCAAGTTTGGGACCTAAATCATAGTACACGGTAACATCATAGATCACAAGTTCCTTGAAAGTCTGTGATCTGACAGGTTAGGTTAGTACTTCTAATTACCAAGGAGTTATGAAATGGTCAAAGAGACTGAAAAGTTTGACCGAGAAAGGAGAGTTCAGTCCACACCCTTTGCCCATTTCTGGTCAGTCCCCAAAGGAGACATTGGGTGCCTCTTGGCATTGGCAGGTCGGTATAAACCCCAAACACGTTTCTGCCATAAGCTGTATGAGGTCACTGGGAAAGTGCAGAGCAGGGATCCTCACTTGCTTCATGCAGGGCATGTCATTCACTCACACAAGCACACCATAGAGTTAGCAAAGTACAGCAGAAAATGTGTTTGCTAGGAGAACAAAGAACTAGAGCTCCAAGCATCCTTACCTTGTCCTGAAGGATCCTGGATGAGCCCTCAAGATGAAAGGTTGCTTGCTGATGAGCCATGAAAAGATGCCAGGATTCTTGGGCTCCAGAGGAGAAGAATTATATCCAGGACCAGAGATGAGGCTTGATTGCTCAGAGCTTTTGTGAAATAGAGTTCTATTAAAGTATAAAAGGGATAGAGAAAGCTTCTGACATAGACATCAGAAGGGGGCAGAAAGAGTACCCTCTTGCTAGTGTTAGCAATGGAGTTATATACTCTCCAATTAGTTATTACAATGAATAAAAAGAATGTCTGGAGATTGTAAAGACCTCACTAGACCTACTTCCATAATTTACATTTTAAGATAACAGAATTAGCCAGAAGTTTTTTTCCAGAGATTGTCCTCAAGCAGGATACATTATTGTTATATAATCCTAAGGAATATAGAGGGGAAAAAAAAAGTTTCTCTTTTCTTCCTCCTTGAGAATTCCAGACCCCTCTCTCCTTGAGGACCCCTGGACTGCTCATCAACCTGCTTAGGAAATGACTTTATCAACCTGCCTAGGGAACGACTTTCTCTGATGAACAGTGGAAAGACCTGCCAAAACAAACAAGCAAACAAACAAAAAGAAGAATTAAGAAAATGCCAATAGGAACATATGTATCAATTCGTATTTTAAATGTAAATAGGTTAAATATTCCAACCAAAAGACATGGACTGGCTGAATGGATACAAAAACAAGACTCATACATATGCTGTCTACAAGATCCACGTCAGGCCTAAAGACATGTAAAGACTGAAAGCTAAAAGGTAGTAAAAGATATTCCATGCAAATGAAAATCAGTAGAAAGCTGAAGTGGCAATTCTTATTTCAGACTAAATATATCTTAAAATAAAGAATATTACAAGAGATAAATAAGGACACTACATAATGATCAAAGGATAAATACAAGAAAAAGACATAACAATTGTAAATATCTATGCACCCAACATAGGAGCACTTCAATGTCTAAGGCAAATAGTAACAGACATCAAATGGGAAATTGACAGCAACACAATAATAGTAGGGGACTTTAACAACCCACCTATACCAAATGGACGGATCAGCAAAACAGAAAATCAATAAGGAAACACAAACCTTAAATGAAGCATTAGGAAAAAGGGACTTAATTGTTATCTTCAGAACTTCCCATGAAAGTGCAGAGGAATACACTTTCTTCTCAAGTTCACACAGAACGTTCTCCAGGATAAACCATATTTTACATAACAAGTCAAACCTCAGGGAATTAAAAAAAAAAGAAAGAAATCATATCAAACATCTTTTCTGACCACAGTGCTATGAGACTAGATATCAATTACATGGGAAAAAAAAAAAGAAACTGTAAAAGACAAAAACACATGGAGATTAAACAATAAATTTCTAAATAATGAATAGGATGCTGAAAAAATCAAAAATAAAATTTAAAAAAAATTCCTAGAAACAAATGACAATGAAACAAGACAACTCAAAACCTATGGTATGCAGCAAAAGTAGTTCTATGAGGGAAGTTTATAGCAATACAATACTACCTCAAGAAACCAGAAAAACGTTGAATAGACAATGAAACTTTACACATAAAACAACTGGAAAAAGAAGAAGAAGAAAAAATTAGTAGAAGGAAGGAAATCATAAACATCAGAGCAGAAATAACAAGAAATGAAAAAAAAGCAAAGATTAATAAAACTAAAATCTGAGGAGACAAAATTGACAAACCACTAGTCAGACTCATCAAGGGGAAAAAAAAAAGGCTACAAATCAATGAAATTAGAAACAAAACAGGAGAGGTTACAATATACAATGCAGGAATACAAAGGATCATAGGAGACTTTATGAAGAACAATATTCCAATAAAATGGACAACTTGGAAGAAATGGACAGATTCTTAGAAAAGCTCAATCTTCCGAGACTGACCCAGGAAGAAATAAAAATTATGAACAATCCAATTATAATCACTAAAATTGAAACTGATCAAAATCTCCCCCGAGGCTGTTTGTTTTCACTTCTCTGGGATGTGTTCCTCTCCAGGTTCCTAAAAATGCAGCTCAGACCAATAGAGATTAACCCTGAGATGCTGAGCAGAGCGCTGGTCCCGCTGGTGGTCGCCAGCCAGTGGCTCTCTGAAGACGTTCTGGGACGGGAGGAGGAGTCTCTGGCCTGAGAGCATGGTGCTGCTCTTTCCACTCACAGAACAGCAGGAGAATTTCAGGGAAAACAGACTGGGGAGCTGAAGGGACACAAAGTCAGTCCCGAGGTGTGCCTCACGAAGCAGGCCATTGGCAACTCCTGTGGAAACATGGGATTCGTTCGTGCAGCAGCCGATAATCAGGACAAACTGGAGCTCAAGGATGGGTCCATTCGGAAACAGAGACGTTGTCCCCTGAAGACAGAGCGAAGTGCTTTGATAAATGAAGCCATTCAGGGATCCCACGACCCCATGGCATAGGAAGGCCTACCTCAATATAATAAAGGCCATATATGATAAATCCACAGCAAGCATTATTTTCAATGGTGAAAAACTGAACGCATTCCACCTAAGATCAGATTACTACCAAATGTAATCTACAGTTTCTATGCAAACTATCAAATTACAATGGCATTTTTCACAGAGCTAGAACAACAACAACAACAAAAATCTCACAATTCATACAGAAACACAATATACTCCAAATCGCCAAATAAATCTTGAGAAAGGGAGCTAGAGGGATCAGCCTTCCTGACTTCAGACTATACTACAAAGACAAAGTCACCAGGACGGTACAGTACTGGCACAAAGACAGAAATATAGACCAATGGAACAAGATAGAAGTTCAGAGATCAACCCATGTACCTCTGGCTACCTTATCTTTGTCAAAGGAGGCAAGTATATACATTGGGGCAAATACAGTCTCTTCAATATGTGGTGCTGGGAAAACTGGACAGCTTTGTGTATAAGAATGAAATTAGAACACTTCCTAACACCATACACAAAGATAAACTCAAAATGGGTTAAAGACCTAAACGTAAGACCAAAAACTAATAAAGCTCCTAGATGAAAATATGGGTAGAACACTCTATGACATAAATCAGAGCAAGATCCTCTATGACCCACCTCCTAAAGTAATGGAAATAAAAACAAAAATAAAAAACTGTGGCCTAATTAAACTTAAAAGCTTTTCCATAGCAAAGGAAACTCTAAACAAGGTGAAAAGACAACCCTCAGAATGGGGAAAAAAATAATAACAACTAAAACAACTGACAAATAATTAATTTCAAAAATATACAAGCAGCTCATAAAGTCATACCTAAAAAAGCAAACAGCCCAATTAAAAAATGGGCAAAACACCTAAACAGACATTTCTCCAAAGAAGACATACAGAAGGCTAATTAATATGTGAAAAGATGCTCAGCATGGCTCATTATTAGAGAAACGTGAATCAAAACTACAATGAGATATCAACTCACAGCGGTCAAAATGGCCATCAACAAAAAATCTACAAACAATAAATGCTGGAGAGAGTGTGGGGAAAAGGGAATACTCTTGCACTGTTTGTGGGAATGCAAATTTACACAGCCACTATGGAGAACAGTATGGATATTCCTTAAAAAACTAGAAATAAAACCACCCCAAGACCAGCAGTTCAACTACTAGGAATATACTTTGAGGAAATCCAAATTGAAAAACTCACGTGTAACCCAATATTCCCATGGAGGAGGTCATGGCAACCCACTCCAGTATTCTTGCTTGGAGTATCTCCATGGACAGAGGAGTCTGGTGGGCTACAGTCCATGGAGTTGCAACGAGTCAGAAATGAATGAATGACTAAGCATAGCACAGCACAATGCAATGTTCATTGCAGCTCTGTTTATAACACCTAGGACATGGAAGCAACCTTGATGTCCATCCACAGAATAATGGGTAAAGAAGCTGTGGTGCATATATACGATGGAATAATACTCAGCCTTTAAAAGGGAAACATTTGAGTCAGTCATAATGAGTAGATAAACCTAGAGACTATTATACAGAGTGAAGTAAGTCAGAAAGAAAAAATCAGTTATCATATGCTAATGCATATATATGGAATCTAGAAAGAAGGTACTGATGAACCTATTTGCAGACCAGCAGTGGGGACATAGACATTGAGAACAGACTGACGGACATGGCTGAAGGCAAGAAAGAATGTGTGGGTAGGAAGAATGAGAAGAATAACAAGTAAATATACATTACCATGTTTAAAACAGATAGTCAATGGTAATTTGCTGTATGACTTATTGAACTCAAAGCAGGGCTTGGTAACAGTTTAGAGGGGTGGGATGTGGAGGGAGGTGGGAGCAATATTTAAGTGGGAGGGGGAATGGGTAAACCTATGGCTGTTTCATGGTGATGTTTGGTAGAAAGTAATGTGATAATGTAAAACAATTATCCTTCAATTAAAAATAAATAAATTTTTAAAAATTTAAAAATACAAACTATGGGTGAGGATATGAAGAAAGAGAAACTCTGTGATCTATTGATGCAGGCACTATAGAAATCAGTTTGAAGATTTCCCCCCACAAAATTAAAAATTAAGAATTCAGCAATTCCACTCAGGTATTTACCTAGGAATAAAACAAAAACACGAATATGAAAAGATATATGCACTCCTATGTTCATTGAATCATTATTTTCAATAGCCAAGACATGGAAGCAACCTAATTGCTTATTGACAGACAAATAGATGAAAATGTGATACATATACATGGTCAGCCATAAAAAAACAATGAAATATTGTCATTTGTCATGATGTGGATGGACTTACAGGGTTTTATGCTAAAGGAAATAAGTCAGAAAGAGAGAAATATACTGCCTTTCACTTATATGTGGAATCCTAAAAACAAACAAACAAACAAAAAGAACAAACACAACAAAATAGAGACATAGATACTGAGAAAACAAAAACAAAACAACTGGTGATTGCCAAAGTGGAAAAATGAGCAGGAATGAATGATATATTGAGAGAGATTAAGTACAAATTTCCAGTTAGAAAATGAAGGAATCATGGGATTCAATATACAACATATGAAATATACTTAATAGTATTATAATCACTTTGTATGTCAAAGATGGTAATTAGATTTTTTTGTGCTAATCATTTCAAAATGTATTAAATATTGTTAATTAATTATAATTCAGTTTAAAAAATTAAAACATAAATCATCATACCTCTGTATTTTATCATCTTTGGGAAAAGGTAAAATAATATTTCAATAACTTCCTTACCAACGTTTTGTGGTAAAATAATCTATCATAATATTCATTATGATAATATCATGATATCATATGATAATATTCATAATATCATAATATTCATTTATATCATAATGATATGTTTCAACTATTGCATCAATGAAGAAGATGGATATTTAAGGGAGTAAAATGATAGTGGTCAGAGAGAAATGTAATAGAAGACAATAATAAACAAATATCAAAATGAGAGGGGAAAAAATGCTGATTCTCAGAAGTCATCTGAAATGTTAGTGTTTTTAATTTGATTTTGCTCTTTTAAAAAATATTTACTTATTTTATATTTTAGTTGCATTGAATGTTAATTGCTGCACATAGGGTATTCCTTGCAGGATGCAAAATCTTTCATTGTGGTGCACAGGCTCAGTAGTTGCAGTGTGCAGGCTTAGTTGCCTTGCAACCTGTGGGATCTTAGTTTCCTGACCAGGAATCAAACTTGTGTCTCCTTCATTGGAAAATAGATCCTCAACCAATGGACCAACAGGCACATGCTTTATTTTACTCTTGGCTCACTCTCAAATTATTACTCTTCAGAACTACTAATCTATGAATATTTAATGTGATAACTATTTTTTTCATTTATTTTTATTACCTGGAAGCTAATTACTTTACAATATTGTAGTGGTTTTTGTCATACATTGATATGAATCAGCCATAGATTTACACGTATTCCCCATCCCGATCCCCCCTCCCAACTCCCTCCCCATCCCATCCCTCTGGGTCTTCCCAGTGCTCCAGCCCTGAGCACTTGTCTCATGCATCCAACCTGAGCTGGTGATCAGTTTCATCCTTGATAGTATACTTGTTTCAATGCTGTTCTCTCAGAACATCCCACTCTCGCCTTCTCCCACAGAGTCCCAAAGTCTGTTTTGTACATTTGTGTCTCTTTTTCTGTTTTGCATATAGGGTTATCATTACCATCTTTTTAAATTCCATATATATGTGTTAGTATACTGTATTGGTCTTTATCTTTCTGGCTTATGTCACTCTGTATAATGGGCTCCAGTTTCATCCATCTCATTAGAACTGATTCAAATGAATTCTTTTTAATGGCTGAGTAATATTCCATGGTGTATATGTACCACAGCTTCTTTATCCATTTGTCTGCTGATGGGCATCTAGGTTGCTTCCATGTCCTGGCTATTATAAATAGTGCTGCGATGAACATTGGGGTGCACGTGTCTCTTTCAGTTCTGGTTTCCTCGATGTGTATGCCCAGAAGTGGGATTGCTGGGTCATATGGCAGTTCCATTTCCAGTTTTTTAAGAAATCTCCACATTGTTCTCCATAGTGGCTGTACTAGTTTGCATTTCCACCAACAGTGTAAGAGGGTTCCCTTTTCTCCACACCCTCTCCAGCATTTATTGCTTGTAGACTTTTGGATAGCAGCCATCCTGACTGGCGTGTAATGGTACCTCATTGTGGTTT
Organism: Cervus canadensis; assembly: GCF_019320065.1. NCBI lineage: Eukaryota > Metazoa > Chordata > Mammalia > Artiodactyla > Cervidae > Cervus > Cervus canadensis. Next base: position 49,945,448 of record NC_057394.1, read on the forward strand.
TGATTTGCATTTCTCTGATAATGAGTGACGTTGAGCATCTTTTCATGTGTTTGTTAGCCATCTGTATGTCTTCTTTGGAAAAATGTCTGTTTAGTTCTTTGGCCCATTTTTTGATTGGGTCATTTATTTTTCTGGAATTGAGCTGCAGGAGTTCCTTGTATATTTTTGAGATTACTCCTTTGTCTGCTTCTTCATTTGCTATTATTTTCTCCCAATCTGAGGACTGTCTTTTCACCTTGCTTATAGTTTCCTTTGTTGTGAAAAAGCTTTGAAGTTTCATTAGATCCCATTTGTTTATTTTTGCTTTTATTTCCAATATTCTGGGAGGTGGGTCATAGAGGATCCTGCTGTGATTCATGTCGGAGAGTGTTTTGCCTATGTTCTCCACTAGGAGTTTTATAGTTTCTGGTCTTACATTTAGATCTTTAATTCATCTTGAGTTTATTTTTGTGTATGGTGTTAGAAAGTGTTCTAGTTTCATTCTTTTACAAGTGGTTGACCAGTTTTCCCAGCACCACTTGTTAAAGAGGTTGTCTTTTTTTTCATTGTATATCCTTGCCTCCTTTGTCAAAGATAAGGCGTCCATAGGTACATGGATTTATCTCTGGGCTTTCTATTCTGTTCCATTGATCTATATTTCTGTCTTTGTGCCAGTACCATACTGTCTTGCTGACTGTGGCTATTTAGTAGAGCCTGAAGTCAGGCAGGTTGATTTCTCCAATTCCATTCTTCTTTCTCAAGATTGCTTTGGCTATTTGAGGTTTTTTGTATTTCCATATAAATAGTGAAATTATTTGTTCTAGTTCTGTGAAAAATACCATTGGTAGCTTGATAGGGATTGCATTGAATCTATAGATTGCTTTGGGTAGTATAGTCATTTTGGTAGTATAGTATATTGTGAAAACAATATTGATTCTTCCAATCCATGAACATGGTATATTTCTCCATCTATTTGTGTCCTCTTTGATTTCTTTCACCAGTGTTTTATTGTTCTATATATATAGGTCTTTCATTTCTTTAGGTAGATATACTCCTAAGTATTTTATTATTTTTGTTGCAATGGTGAATGGTATTGTTTCCATAATTTCTCTTTCTGTTTTCTCATTGTTAGTGTATAGGAATGCAAGGGATTTCTGTGTGTTAATTTTATATCCTGCAACATCACTGTATTAATTGATTAGCTCTAGTAATTTTCTGGTAGAGTCATTAGGGTTTTCTATGTTGAGGATCATGTCGTCTGCAAACAGTGAAAGTTTTACTTCTTCTTTTCCTATGTGGGTTCCTTTTATTTCTTTTTCTGCTCTGATTGCTGTGTCCAACACTTCCAAAACTATGTTGAATAGTAGTGGTGAGAGTGGGCACCCTTGTCTTGTTCCTGACTCTAAGGGAAATGCTTTCAATTTTTCACCATTGAGGATAATGTTTGCTGTAGGTTTGTCATATATAGCTTGTATTATGTTGACGTATGTTCCTTCTGTTCCTGCTTTCTGGAGAGGTTTTTTTTTTTGTTTTGTTTTTTTTTTTTTTTTTTATCATAAATGGATGCTGAATTTTGTCAAAGGCTTTTTCTGCTTCTATTGAGATAATCATATGATTTTTATCTTTCAATTTGTTAATGTGGTGTATTACATTGATTGATTTGCAGATGTTAAAGAATCTTTGTATTCCTGGGATAAAGCCCACTTGGTCATGATGTATGATCTTTTTACTATGTTGTTGGATTCTGTTTGCTAGAATTTTGTTAAGGAATTTTGCAACTATGTTCATCAGTGATATTGGCCTGTTGTTTTCTTTTTTTGTGGCATCTTTGTCTGGTTTTGGTATTAGGCTGATGGTGGCCTCATAGAATGAGTTTGGAAGTTTGCCTTCTGCAATTTTCTGGGAGTTTGAGTAAGATAGGTGTTAGCTCTTCTCTAAAATTTTTGGTAGAATTCAGCTGTGACACCATCTGGTCCTGGGCTTTTGTTTCCTGGAAGATTTCTGATTACAGTTTCAATTTCCTTGCTTGTGATGGGTCTGTTAAGATCTTCTATTTCTTTCTGGTTCAGTTTTGGAAAGTTATACTTTTCTAAGAATTTGTCCATTTCTTCCAAGTTGTCCATTTTATTGGCATAGAGCTGCTGGTAGTAGTCTCTTATGATCCTTTGTATTTCAGAGTTGTCTGTTGTGATCTCTCCATTTTCATTTCTAATTTTGTTGATTTGGTTCTTCTACCTTTGTTTCTTGTCTCTGGGGCTGAGTTTGCCCCTTTCCCCTCCCCCCTGCCTCCTGCCTCTGGCGGGGGATGGGCCGGTCCACAGCCAGCTAGCTCTTCTCTGGTATTAACTCAGTCCTTTGTTCCGGGAAGGGTCGGGTAGTGCCTAAATTTAGGGCTTTTCCCAGGTTAATTCTCTCTCTCTTGCTATCCCACAGTTTAAGTTGCTATCTCTCGTTAGCTCCCTCAGATTGCTCTCAGGGCTTTCAGGCCCAGTCCTTACTCTAAGCAATATTGCCCGCTCCTCTCCGTTCAGCCCCCACTTGCTGGTGTTGGATGCGAGTGTCTGGGGTACTTTCCTTCTGGGGGTTGTTTTTAGGCATGTAATCTGTGGGTTTTATTTATTTCTCCTCCCAGTTAGGTTGCCCTCTGAGATTCAAAAACTTCCCCCAGACCCGCTGGTGAGAGGGTTTCCTGGTGTTTGGAAACTTCCTCTATTAAGACTCCCTTCCCGGGACAGACCTCCATCCCTAACTCTATTGTCTCTCTTTTTATCTTTTATATTTTGTCCTACCTCATTTCGAAGACAATAGACTGCTTTTCTGGGTGTCTGATGTCCTCTGCTAGCCATCAGAAGTTGTTTTGTGGAGTTTGCTCAGCGTTCAAATGATCTTTCGATGAATTTGTGGGGGAGAAAGTGGTCTCCCGGTCCTATTCCTCCACCATCTTAGCTCCCTCTGATAACTTTTAAATTTAGAAGAATAACTGCAAATTTTCATTTTTACTGAAAAAGAATAGTAAACTGTGTCAAAAAACAAACAAAAAAAGCGACTTTGACTTTTTGTTACAAAACCAAAGACAAAATAATTAAATATCACCTGAGTTTTTAGTTGGAAAGTTCTTTATAAATTATCAATCTGTAAATATCTATCAGAAAGTCCTAATGCAATATATTTATACTAGCATGATTGAAACATCTCAAAACCTTTTGCAGTTTAATTTACATCACAAATTGATGATTAAATTTAGATTTTAGATTTCAATTATTCATTATTTAAAGACTAAGTATTCCTTAAGTCTTCCCTGAAGTGATTGGACTGGATGCCATGATCTTGTTAATGGCATCCAGTCCAATCACTTCATGACAAATAGATGGGGAAACAATGTAACAGTGAGATAATTTATTTTGGGGGGGCTCCAAAATCACTACAGATGGTACCTGCAGCTATGAAATTAAAAGATGCTTGCTCCTTGGAAGAGAAGTTATGATCAACCTAGACAGCATATTAAAAAGCAGAGACATTATTTTGCCAACAAAGGTCCATCTAGTCAAAGCCATGGTTTTTCCAGTAGTAATGTATGGGTGTAAGAGTTGGACTATAAAGAAAGCTGAGCACTGCAGAATTGAAGCTTTTGAACTGTGGTGTTGGAGAAGACCCTTGAGAGTCCCTTGGACTGCAAGGAGATCCAACCAGTCCATCCTAAATGAAATCAGTCCTGAATATCACTGGAAAGACTCATGATGAAGCTGAAACTCCAATACTTGAGCCACATGATTCGAAGAACTGACTCAGTAGAAAAGACCCTGATGCTCGGAAAGATTGAAGGGAGGGGGAGAAGGGGATGACAGAGGATGAGATGGTTGGATGGCATCACCGATTCAATGGACATGGGTTTGGGTGGGCTCTGGGAGTTGGTGATGAACAGGGATGCCTGGTGTGCTGCATTCCATGGGGTTGCAAAGAGTCAGACATGACTGAGTAACTGAACTGAAGTCTTTCTTATAAAAAATTATTTCATTTGTGAAAAAAAATTTCAAGTTGCACAAATTAAGTTGCCAAAATAAGTTGTTTGATCATGTTAAAGGAGTGAAACTGGGAAAAATTGATACCCCTCTTCTCATTTTCAAACTTAAGCATGTATGTGAAATTGACCACAAGTTTTCTGAATGTCTGCTGTGGAGAAGTAATGATAATATTGCCTCCCCTTGAATATGGCCAGGTTCTATATCTGCTTTGACCAATAGATAATGGTGGAAATGATGAATAAAGTTTCTATTCCCAAGTCTTAAGAGACTTGCAGTCTCCAATTACTGCCTCTTGAGTTATTCTCTCAGAATTCAACTGCCTAAATAGCCTATGGAATATGGAGGGATTATGCTTGTAGAAAACTGTCAGCAGCCACAGATGAGCTCTTAGAGGATAGCTAGCATCAATGATAATCCATGTGAGTGAGCTATCTTGGATATCTGATCCTGTTGAGTCTCAAGATATCTCCAGTCCTGATGGCTATCTGACTACGATCACATATGATATCCCAAGAAAGAACCACCTGAGCTTATTTAATCAAAAACATATTACAGAAAAACAACAAAATGTTTTTAAACTATTACGTTTCAGGATTGTTCATGGTTGTTTTGCAACAATAGATAAAACATAATTTTAAAATTGTACCTACATATTTTATATTTCAAGTATTCTAGATTGGTTTACAAGAAAAACCTATTGTTCCCTTAAGATGAATCTTTGCTCCTACTTTGAAAAATTACCAATTTTGATGGTTGAGAATATATTGCTACACAAGCTAGAAGAGATACTTGAGTATCAAGTTATCCCAGAGAGAAAGATTTCCTAGTAGTCTAAAGAGCTATTAATTATGGAGTTGTATGTGATCAATCAATTGTGGCTACTGTGAATAAAACTTCCCAGGTGGCTCAGTTAATAAAGAATCTGCCTGTTATGTGGGATACTTGGGTTGGATCCCTGGTTCAGGAAGATCACCTGGAGAAGGGAATGGCAACTCACTCTAGGATTCTTGCCTGGAGAATTGCTTGGACAGAGCAGCCTGGCGGACTACAGTCCATGGGGTCGCAAAGTCAGACAACTGAGTGACTTTCTTTCACTTTTCATGAATAAAACTAAACAAACTTGCTGAACCATAAGTGATTACACATGCAGACACTTCACCTCATAAATGATCACACAGGAAAAGCTATAACACCTGTGCTCTTTATTGTTGAAATCACCAGTCCAAGATTACTAAAGATGGTTAAGCTATTTCTCTGGTGGTTGCATTAGATAGATAGATAATAGATATTTTTGTATGCATATCTCCCCATGCATTCATATATGCCACATACACTCATTTATTAAATATAAAGTTTGTGGAAACATTGAATAGAACCTTGGTGAAAAAGCATTTTAGGGATGACCAGTTTTGGAGAGCTACATTTTTTTCCCTTGGGATATATATGTCTCATTGTTGATACACATATAATACAAAATTTCAGTTAAAATTTCAACCAAATCTATTTGGTAACAATTTCACTTACAATCAAAATTACAGCTTGAAATATTTAAAAAGTCTTCATTTATTATCTATCAATTTTGTTTGTACTTTCTGGCTTATCCAGGATTAAAAGAAATGGCTGACCATGTAAAAGTAATTAAATATAGTTGTGATATCATTACAGCAATGAAGTAGTCTATAGCTCCTAGAAACTCATCTAAGATATTTTTGCTCTTTTTAAAATTTAAGTCAATTTTAATGTGAAATATCTGTTTTTAAAAGTTAATGAGTATTAAATATACATAAAATCTCTATTAACTCAGAGAGTGAATTGCCAGTTTCTTTGTCATCACATGCTAACAATCTCTCTTGTAAACTTGAGGAAATCTCCTTGTATGCTGCTATCTCCTGGCAAATTTATATCGTTGAAAGTGGCTAGGGAATGACCAATAAGAAAAAGGCCCTATTCTTCCCTTATTTTTAGAGAGCAGAGGGCCCTAAGTAAGCGTAGAGAGGTCATGGTTGAATAGAAAAATCTTGTATTATCATTAGAATGAAAACTAACACAGAATGGGTGCTCAGTTCCCAATTAGCCAACCCAGGCAAAGGTTTAGTGTTTGAAGAAGTGCTCAGAAGGATAAGGCAGATGGATTATCTGCTTTATCCATCTGAGGATGGATCTGCTTCAGAAGGGCATGATTTTCAGCACAGCTTTATTCTTAAAACAAAGAGCATTAAACAAGTCAGGGAAATATTCATTCAAGGTTTCAGAAAAAAAGGGGACCAGCATGTACACAGCGAGTCAGTATGGCCTTGGCACCTGGGAGGAAGACATGTCAAAGGAGTATTAGCATCAGTGCCTCAGGAAAGAGGGGTTTAATCTTTATTTTTAGTATGCATATTTCTTTACTTCTGGCCAACACATCATTTTTCTTGATGGTTAAATCAGATGTACAATGTATGCTTGATAGTGCATAAACTGGCTGTTTCAGTCAGCACAAACTACAAGTTAACTCATGATAAGGCAGAATAATATCCCCATACCTACCTCAATATGTGAAAAGTTATTTCATTATATCCTATCAAAGCAAAGAAATTTGTAATTTCAGTGTACTGTGTTGCTTTTTGTAATGTTTAAATGGATGCAAAGCAACTTTTAAATTATTAAGCTAATAATAATAAACAATAATCCATTTGGAAGATACTATTGTTCCCTTGGCAAAGTATACACCAGGATATGTATTCTTTTTCATTGTAGCAAATAATAGAATAAAATTTGTCAGCTGTCACTTCCAGTTTTGGATAAAAGTTTCCAGGTAGAAATTTCATAATTTGTTTCTTTTCAGACAAATATTTTCTGTTCTTCTAGATCTGGTCACCATAAATACCCTGTGTGTTCTAGAGAGTTGTTGTTGTTTCCCAAAAAACAACTAAATATTAAGTGGAAATAAACTAAAGAGAAATATGTTGCTACAGAATCTCTCTTGTTTTTATTATTATTGTTCTATTTACACTCTTTTTTTTTTTTCTGTTACAAGCAGAATCAAGGTTGCCAACCATTCATTTTGCTCTTGCTAAGCAGTTAGCTACCAGGCTGCCTACAAGCCTCCTGCCCTTGTAAGCTGCCAACTTAAACTGAACTAACAGATGAGTAGTCTAAGTCACTTGTATTCTTATTCAAGTGAAAAAATAAGATATAAATTAGGCAAATCAAAATAAATATGGAAATGGAAATCCTCATTTCATCCAAGGAAAACTTTGTAAATTGTGTCTATGAGATGTGAAGTTGCACACAAGTTAAAGCAAATAAACAATAATGTCTCCTCCAAATATGAGATTCTATGACTTATAACATAGACAGGTATATGAAGAATGCCATGCATTTTATCTCCACCACATCTAGCATCATGTGTATATAGTAGTAAACCACAAGGGCAGACATTCTCAGTTAACCTTCAACCTTCAATGAACATCATGTATAAGTTTTCACTTTTTACACTGCCTCCCTGCTGCTAGAGATCTCTCTTTTATCTTTAAAGAAAATATCCCATCCCCTTTTTAATTGCCATGCTGCTAAATTATCACTATCTTTCCAAACTCCATTCACTTCTTGATTCAACTTCAAGACCAGGCTGGGTTAGAGGGCTTAATACTCAGGATTCAAAGACATTCAAAAGATCTATTTGGAGTATCAAACAAATTTTTATAAGTAACAGAAATCCAATATTGCTATCAATATTTCTGCTCTATATGTCAGGAAATAGGTTCTTACTTGGGAATACTAAAACTTTCTGTGAAAAAAAATTATAATAAATTTTCAGTATACAGCAGATACTTATTGTATGAAATTTATTAATAAAAATGAAGACTGATAAATTGCAAATGACAAAAATGATCTTTCATCATGGACTTTAATTTGTCTTAACAGTTTGATTAAACATACAAATCAAAATTATGATTTCATACAAATCTGTATGTCATCGTCATTTGCATAACATAGTCCTTGCCTCAATTTTAATGGGAAAAGGTACTTATATAGGTTATCAATCTTCTTACAAAGTCTTGTATAGTAAGAATTTAGCTGCGTGCCAGTTGCTTTACACATTTAACTCTCACAACATTTTGCAGGTGAAGAAACAGAAAGTCTGACAGTAAATCATTCTCACACTGTTTTGTGTTTGCATGTTTGTGCTCGGTCACTGAGTTGTACCCAACTCTTTGCAACCCCATGGGCTGTGGCCTGTTAAGCTCCTCTGTCCATGGAATTTTCTAGGTAAGACTACGGGAGTGAGTCGCCATTTCCTGCTCCAGGTGCTCTCCCTGACCCAGGGAAGGGTGTGTCTCTTGAGTCTCCTGCACTGGAAGGTGGATTCTTTACCTCTGGGTCACCTGGGAAGCCCCTCGTGTTAATGGCATTTTAATTTGCCATTAACAACAAAGTTGGAGTCTTTGCAATATAATATTATACATAGCTTTTGCATTTTCACTATAATCCAATGAATTAAATAAGTAGAATTTATTAACTGTACATTACAGACAAGGAAATTAATACAGCCAGGCACACTGATCTGCACGTGGTCACACGGTAACACGAACTCTAAATAAGACATTAAGTTACCTAAATTTCAGGTTTTCAATAAAGCACTGTTTTGTATAAATTTAAATTCTGGAGTTTGCCTTGTTCCTGGTTTAAATTTCTGCCTTTCAGCATCATTTATTTTTGCTCTTCAAAGTTGCACGTTAATTATTTTTTCCTCACAGATCAGATAGAATATTATAGATATGGAGAAAATAATGAATAATCTCTAGCAAACATAAAAACAAATTTCAATTTCCAAAAAGTAATAAATTTAATTTGTTTAAAACAGTCCAGTGAATGGCTTCTAGGTGAGTACTTAAGAAAGGAGAGTTAATAAAATTTAGATCTGCTTTGGTACACATATTTTATAGATATTTTTAACGCCCTCATATGCCAAATTGTGTTCCTGTGCTTGTTTTACTGCACCTTAATATGTCAATAATACATAAGAATTCTTTCAAATTTAAATTGTTAAAAATTGGCATGCCACATAAAGACCTCAAAACTAAGAATAAGCATAGAGACCTCAAAACTAAGAATACATTAATTGATATATGAGTTATATTCTTTTTTAGAGATTGCCCCCAGCAATCGAATTAATATTACCTTATCTTGTAACAAGGCATTCTGAAAACTAGTATAGATAAACTTACATTGAATTATTAATTGTGTAGACAGCCTGAGGTTAATAATGATTCTGAGCTGCTCACATTTCTGAAAGCACTTTATTCTTCTAGCCATGGCATTGCCAGAAACAATTAGTAAGTCAAGAAATGAGAAGGTAAAGTTACATGGAACTGAAATCATAATTAGCCTCTGACCTGGTTTTGATAACCAATTAAGTTCTAGTCTTCTGTTTTTTCTTCTGAATAATGCAGATATGCCTTTCTCTTCTTTTCGTAAATATACTTTACCATTTACTATTAAGGGCTGTCCTGTACCACATGGCTCCAATCCAGGGGCATCATTAATGAGAATTTAATAGTTCTTAATAGTTTGCCATTAGCCAGTTCCAGTGTCAACAGCCAGAAGAGGTTAAAGTGAATACAAATAAATTGTCTCCTTTGCCTTTCCTTTCCAGAGAATGCACTAAAGCAATTCATTTTACCCTGGGGGTTTGATGAGCAGAAAATTTTAATTTGTTTCTTCACAGACATCCCTTAAGGTTACAGTACAGCAAAACGCATAGGATCATTTTGATCTTGACAAATAACAGATATCAGTCAGAATTTGAGTTTCAAAGGAGAAATAGCTGAAATTGACCTTAGACTGGTATAGAGATGTATAATTTGGTATAGAGATGTACTGGTAAGCAGGGCAAAAGGATATAATTTCTGGTCTTAAAAATCTAATAATCTTTGAAAATCAATGTAGCACCTTAAAAAAGCTTTGATAGCCTAAACTTAGGAACCATGGTTCTAGCTATGTTCTTTAAATCATTCTATGGCCTCAAGCTTAGAAAAGAATCAGTGGAGGAGTGATATCATCAAGATGGTGACATAGGTCATTCCTGACTTCAGTTCTACTCATAAAACCAACTAGCAACAACCACAGATAAGACACCACTGTGAAAATCTCAGAACCTGAGGATAAGGCTGAAGCATTGCCCTTAACCACAAAGATGGAGAAGGACCTCAATAGAAGTGCAAGAGGAAAATTTCTGCATTGATCTCATCACATCTCCCCAAAAATGGCAAGGTGCTGTGCCAAGCAGGCCCACCAGACCTACAGCTTAACCAATGGGAAAAAAAAGAACCCAAGGTGGATATCTACTTCCCCAGCATAGGAGAACATTCCCCAAGAGGCCCACATAGGTCTTACCTCACAGGGATCACTGGGAGAAACAGAAAACACTGCGGGAGTGGAGAAAGGCAGAGTTTACAGCAACCAGCCCTCATATTTCAGTGAATCCCATTCCTGCTTGCAGTGTCCCCCTCACAGAGATTCCAGCTGTGGCTCTGCCCATCTTCAGAGCTGATCCAGTGGCCCCAGAAAGCCAAAAAGATTGGTTGGTAGTTCTGTCTGATTGGACTTCCTAGTCAACAGGCCATACTGGTCATGGAGACTACTCCGTGGCCTTACTCAAGCAGGGTAGCAAATTAGCTGCTGCTGCTAAGTTGCTTCAGTCATGTCTGACTCTGTGCGATTCCATAGATGGCAGCCCACCAGACCCTGCCGTCCCTGGGATTCTCCAGGCAAGAACACTGGAGTGGGTTGCCATTTCCTTCTCCAATGCATGAAAGTGAAAGTGAAGTTGCTCAGTTGTGTCTGACTTCTAGCGACCCCATGGACTGCAGCCTACCAGGCTCCTCTGCCCATGGGATTTTCCAGGCAAGAATACTGGAGTGAGGTGCCATTGCCTTCTCCCAGCAAATTAGCAGTAACACCCAATTGCTAAGCACAGGCTCCAGTTCCACTGCAGATGGAAACTGGGCCACAGATGACCAGCAGCTGCAGAGAACATCCCTGTGGTCTGTCTAGGAATTAAGCCAGTAGCTCTGCCCAACTTTTGAGCACATAACCTCTAGACACAGGTACCAGGTAGTCTGAACAATAACCCCAAGCAGCCTTGGAGCCAGCCTACAGCAGTACCCAACCATAAAGCCCAGCCTACAACCTCATCCTACAGCACAGCTCACCTGTGGTTCTGCCTGATTCCAGAACACAGCCTGAAGCCTTGCCCAGACAAGGAGCCCAGCTCTGACCCTGTCCACGTGTGAGTCTAGCCTGAGGCTCTACCCAACAGGAAAGCCCAGCCAGTGACGCAGAGCAGCTGCAGGGCACAGGTCTCCAGATTCAGCCAACTGTGGGGTACAGCCAGAAAAGCCCCACTTAATGAGACAGCCTGGCCGGCAACTTTGAGCAACAAGGTCCAACGGCCAACACTGAGGCAGAGCCAGTGGCTTGTCTGACTGGAAATCTCAGCCTGCAGCTCCATCCACATTAGGCACAGTCTGATGCCCTAACTGATTGCAGAGCACAACCTAGGACCTGTCTTGACCATGAAGCAGAGCCCACGTCTTGCCTGTACATGGAGTTCAGACAGTGGCAGCATCCATTTGAGCACAGCCTGAGGTCCCAACAAGCAGGAATAATTGCAGGGCACAGACTGTGGCTCTGTCCAGTTGCAGACCAGTGGTACCTCTTTTCCAGGGAACACAGACTATGACCCCACCCAACCAGAGGTAATTCAGAGCTTAGCTTGTGGCCCCATCTGACTGTGAAACCAGAGAGCTGCCCCGTTAGAATGTGGAACATGGCCAGCCATAAGGCCCCAGCCAGTGGCACTTTCCTTCACCTCAGATCATGGGCAGTGGTCTTGACCAACTAGGACCCCAAAAGTAAGCTTTTACTTGTCCATAGATACTACCAGCTAACATCTAGTATCCCAAGCTGAAATGACAGGTAAAAGTCTTTCCCTGATGAAGAAAATCTGCGAAGTCTAGAAGACTTACTCAAATGCACAGATACCAACACAAAGATACAGAGATCATAAAGGATCAAGTAAAACAAAAAATATATCCCCAAAAAACACTAATTAACTCCCAATAACTGATCCTGAAGGCATGAGGATCTGAAATGTCTGACAAAAAATTCAGAATAATCCTCTTAAACAATCTCAGCAAACATCAAGAACACAGACAGCTAAATGAAATTAGGAACTGAAGGAAATAATGCATGCATTATGAGACTCCTGAGAGAAAAGGAAAGAAAGAAACAGAAAATCTATTGAAACAGTAATGACCAAAGCTTTCAAAAGGTTTTGGAGAAAAATGCATATCTAAATTCATGAAGAACAGAAAAATAAAATAATTTGAACCAAAAAAGATTTAGAGTGAGATATATTAAAATTAAATTTTCAACACAGAGTTTTGAAAGTAGCAACATGAAAGTAACTCATCAAATACAAGAGAGTCCCCATAAGATTATAAGCAAATTTCTCAGAAGCTTTGCAGGCCAAGAGAGAGTGGGCTGAGATACTCACTACAATGAAAGAAAAATCTATTTCTAAAGAATTCTATGCTGCCAAAGCTATCTTTAAAAAAAAAATTAAGGAAGACTAGATTTTAACAGACAAAAATTGACATTCTCACAACTAGATATGTCTTAAAAGAAATGATAAATGAAATGCAAGCTGAAACTAAATCATTCTAATAAACATAGAAACATACAAATGTGCAAAACATCTGTAAAAGTAGCTATCAAAGAATCAAAATCAAATTATCTAATATTATAATGATGAAGTACCAATCAAAACTCTTGTTAGAGAATAGGAAAGCAATGAAAAATAAACTAAGAGTTGAGTCTTTGAAAGATAAACAAAATTGACAAAACTTTAGACTAATCAAGAAAACAAGAGGATGCAAATAAAATTATAAATGAAACAGAAGACATTAAAATAAATATCACAGAAATACAAAGGACCAAAACAGACTACTATGAACAATTGTATATTAACGAATTGAGCAGCCTAGAAAAAAATGTCCTGGGTGTTCACTGGAAGGACTGATGTTGAAGCTGAAACTCCAATACTTTAGCCACCTTGAAATGAAGAGCTGACTCATTGGAAAAGACCCTGATGCTGGGAAAGATTGAGGACAGGAGGAAAAGGGGACGACAGAGAACGAGATGGTTGGATGGCATCACTGACTCGATGGACATGGGTTCGGGTGGACTCCAGGAGTTGGTGATGGACTGGGAGGCCTGGCGTGCTGCAATTCATGCAGTCACAAAAAGTTGGATATGACTGAGTGACTGAACTGAACTGAACTATGACCCAACTCTGATACCACCACTGATTTTATAAATCCCCTTCAAGTCTTTATAGTTTGGCTTTCAAATCTATATTTTTCTAAAATTATTTTCTCCAAGTAGTTACAGATAAATAAAATAGCATATTTAATTCAATATTTCTATGTTTGCTTTAATTTTAGGTATTAGAAAACATTTTTATTATGTGTTTATTATAAGTTTAATAAGACCAACATCAGACGGTTATCAGATCAGTTCAGTTCAGTTGCTCAGTCGTGTTTGACTCTTTGCAATCGCATGAATTGCAGCACGCCAGGCGTCTCTGCCCATCACCAACTCCTGGAGTTTACTCAAACCTATGCCCATTGAGTCAGTGATGCCATCCAGCCATCTCATCCTCTGTCTTCCCCTTCTCCTCCTGCCCCCAATCCCTCCCAGCGTCAGGGTCTTTTCCAATGAGTCAACTCTCGCATGAGGTGGCCAAAGTATTGGAGTTTCAGCTTCAGCATCAGTCCTTCCAATGAACATCCAGGACTGATCTCCTTTAGGATGGACTGACTGGATCTCCTTGCAGTCCAAGGGACTCTCAAGGGTCTTCTCCAACACCATAGTTCAAAAGCATCAATTTTTCAGCAATCAGCTTTCTTCACAGTCCAACTCTCACATCCATACATGACCACTGGAAAAACCATAGCTTTGACCAGATGGACCTTTGTTGGCAAAGTAATGTCTCTGCTTTTTAATATGCTATCTAGGTTGGTCATAGCTTTCCTTCGAAGGAGTAAGTGTCTTTTAATTTCATGGCTGCAATCACCATCTGCAGTGATTTTGGAGCCCAAAATAAAACTAAAGTCTGACACTGTTTCCACTGTCTCCCCATCTATTTCCCATGAAGTAATGGGACCAGATGCCATGATTTTATTTTTCTGAATGTTGAGCTTTAGGCCAACTTTTTCACTCTCCTCTTTCACTTTCATCAAGAGGCTTTTTAGTTCCCCTTCACTTTCTGCCATAAAGGTGGTGTCATCTGCATATCTGAGGTTATTGATATTTCTCCTGGCAATCTTGATTCCAACTTGTGCTTCTTCCAGCCCAGCGTTTCTCATGATGTACTCTGCATAGAAGTTAAATAAGCAGGGTGACAATATACAGCCTTGAAGTACTCCTTTTCCTATTTGGAACCAGTCTGTTTTTCCGTGTCCAGTTCTAACTGTTGCTTCCTGACCTGCATACAGATTTCTCAAGAGGCAGGTCAGGTGGTCTGATATTCCAATCTCTTTCATAATTTTCCACAGTTTATTGTGATCTACACAGTCGAAGGCTTTGGCATAGTCAATAAAGCAGAAATAGATGTTTTTTCTGGAACTCTCTTGCTTTTTTGATGATCCAGCGGATGTTGGCAATTTAATCTCTGGTTCCTCTGCCTTTTCTAAAACCAGCTTGAACATCTGGAAGTTCACGGTTCACAGATGGTCATAGTAGCATGTAATATGACATTAGATTTTATTTTTTAACTTCGATGCCTAGGACATTCATTCTAAATTTCTAATGCTCAACTCACTATGTTTATTGTGGGTTACAGCATAGTTTTAAACATACACTTAAGTTAGGCTTCACATGAACTGTTGCTTTTTTTCCTCAAAGGTCCTATAGAGTAAGACAAACATTACCAACTAGTTTAGTGCTCTTTGAGAGAAAGGCTCAGAGCAATTCAGCCCTGCTGAATCAGGCAAGTACAAATGACTGATTGCAGTCAACTATCAGAAGTGTTATGTTACATGATGAAGGTTGGCAGCCCAAGGTGATCACATTAGAGAAAAGGTTAGGTTATGTATTTTCAAACTCACTTGTGTATCTTCTATTAAGGCCATTGTCATTATCATTCATGAAAATGGGGGGGGGATAGCTTAAATATGGCATCATGAAAGGGGAAAAGAATTTAAGAAATAATTATGTATATACTTTTAAAAATAAATGTATGTATTGTAAAACAGAATGTCGAGTGAATGTGGAGAAAAAATAATTCCCAGCAAGTACATTTGTTTGTTATAAACCTAGCATTAAACACCAGTGAACATTTTCATATTCCAAATATTAAAAACCTCTTACTAAATCATAGGATATGTTAATCAATGACTAATCTTTGAAACTGAAGTTATATTTGCCCCTTAATTGTCACTGTCTTTAAGTTTTAATACCCATAAAAAAGCAAAGGTGTTAGTTGCTCCGTATTGTCTGACTCCAGAAAAGGCAATGGCAACCCACTCCAGTATTCTTGCTTGGAAAATTCCATGGACAGAGGAGCCTGGTAGCCTGCAGTCCATGGGGTCGCTAAGAGTGGGACATGACTGAGCGACGTCACTTTCATTTTCACTTTCATGCATTGGAGAAGGAAATGGCAACCCACTCCAGTGTTCTTGCCTGGAGAATCCCAGTGACAGGGGAGCCTGGTGGGCTACAGTCCATGGGGTCGCTAAGAGTCAGACACGACTGAAGCGACTTAGCAGCAGCAGCTTGTCTGACTCTTTGCGACATGGGACAGTAGCCCACCAGGCTCCTCTGTCCACAGGATTTCTCAGGCAAGGATACCAGAGTGGCTCGCCATTCCCTTCTCCAGGGGAACTTCCCAATCGAGGGATCAAACCCAGGTCTCCTGCATTGCAGGAAGATTTTTTTATCATCTGAGCCACCACAGAATAACCATAGAATGACTAAAAATTGTGTATGTGAAAATCTTTGTTGAGAGGTGTAAAATTTTATACTCTAAACGTATCACAAATATTTTTTCATCCTGATGACGGGCCTGTAGATGGAACACATTTTATATTCTTTATGTTACAACATATATATTTGAAACATCCATGTATTTATTTAATATATATATATACATATATACAACATAACTATTTTCTACTGAAAAATGGTAGCATTAATACAAAATCATAAGAACATTCCAGATTAAATTTTTCTTTCTTGTTATATCCTAATACTATAAAATTCTGAGGTATGGATCTTGTACTATGGAATGACTCATGGTCCATGAGTCCTGGGGGACAAGAAACTTTCTACGGGTTTATCAAATTTCTGTAGATCTGTGAGCAAGGCGCTGACTAACCTTTATTCAAGAATGCTTAGACAGTGAACCACCTACAAGACTGAGTTAGATAGTCCTTCCTTATTGAGCAAACAGCAGATATGCTTGAAAGTGAAGTAAAAGTGAAAGTTGCTCAACTGTGTACGACTCTTTGCAACCCCATGGACTATAAAGTCTATGGAATTCTCCAGGCCAGAATACTGAAGTGAGCAGCCTTTCCTTTCTCCAGGAGATCTTCCCAACCCAGGGATCAAACCCAGTTCTCCCGCATTGCAGGCAGATTTTTTTACCAGCTGAGCCACAAGGGAAGCCCAAGCATGCTGGAGTGGGTAGACTATCCCTTCTCCAGCGGGTCTTCCTGACTCAGGAATGGAACCTGGGTCACCTGCACTGCAGGCGGATTCTTTATCAACTGAGCTATGAGGAATACGTTTAGTGCCCATAAAAATTCACAGTCCAGAGCCCTCTTCCTTCCATGCATCTCGCTAAGTGTGCATATATTAACCAGCACTCTTCCCATAGCAGTGTCAGAACTGGTACTCAAGAAATTGGTGCAAAAATACTAATACTTTGACTTCTATAGCTGTGAGCAATAAGCTGCCTGTTGTTGTGGGTAACAAACTGTCCTGTTTCTCTGATGCAGAAGTCTTACATCTTCTACTGGCATCCACAAATTTGACAGGATAATTTGTTAACATGCCACTAAGTAAAATCTCAGATCATTCATAGATGTTTACAGAGAGGAACTCCACATTGACTGCTAGTTGATCCTCTTAAGTACAGCTACAATCCCACAATAATTTTGTTATTGTTAAGAATTTATAGCCCCACATCTTTGAGTTGACCCCAGCACACAATTCTTTCCACCATCAGGGTATGAATCATTTGAGGAGACAGGATGACTGACTCTCCTACCCTGGGGAAAACAGACTCATAGACTCCACCTCCCAGAAAAATTCACACAGGATGTCTCTTGAATTGAAAATGGTTAAGATATTAGAGAGACAAAAAGAAACCATTTAGTATATTAACACAAGAAGAGAAAAAAGAATAAACCACATTTTAAAATGTCTTTAATACGTCTATGAGTTGTAGTATTTTATAACCAATTTATGTAAGACAGGAGTTTTACCACTTCTTGTCAGTTTATATAATATAATATAATATATCCAACATATTTGTATATTGTCTTGCTACTTTATATTGCCATTCTTTTTCCATTTCTGACATATTTTTCCTACCTGGGATTAATTATTTATATTTTATTTTAAAGCATTCCCATCAGTACAAAAATAAATATATTTAATTTTTCTAAATTCATAAAAAATAAACACATAAATATCTGAGTATAAAATAACTTAAGCTATCTACTCTCAATATCAGATGTTCATTCAACTACTTGATTTATAGAAGCTGCCTGCAAAATAAAATATCAAGTTTAATCAAATCATATTAGATTGAAAACTCTAAAGAGTATGCCTAAAATAATTAACTAAATAATTAGGTACTCTAGGAAAAAAAAAAAAAAAAAGTTGTGATACTGCTACCTTCTACCTTGTTTTATTCTATAATCTGTTTGGTATTTTATAAAAGAAAATTAAGGTACATTTAATTGACACTCTTGTTGCAGCACTCTTTTTCATTGGGAATTATAAAAATACCTTCAATGGTTATTATTATGTACCTCTCTAGTATTTGTAATACAATATTTTGCCCACTTGGTCATTATGAAAGCACTTCTTTACATCATCTTCTATTTTTATCCTCATAAAAATAGGGTCTTACTTCACAAGTTAGGGAAATACCATACTGAATATTGTTCAAATTTATATTTTATAATGAACGATTATAGGTTTACCACAAGTTGTAGTCTTTTCAAAAAAACATTATTGAAGTATAAGTGACTTACAATGTTTTTAATTTCTGCTGCACAGCAAAGTGACTCAGTCATACATATATATGTTCTTTTCATATTCTTTTAATTATAGTTCATCACAGGATATTGAATATAGTTTCCTGTACTGTATATTCCCCTTAATGGATCACTGCCTTGTCGTGGCAAAGGGGCTTGTGTACCTCAATGAAACTATGACCCATGCCTTGTAGGATCACCCAAGATGAACGGGTCATAGTGAAGATTTGACAAACATGATCCACTGGAGGAGGGAATGGCAAACTACCCTAGTATACTTGCTGTGAGAACCTCATGAACTGTATAAAAGGACACAAAATATGACACTGAAATATGAGTCCCCCAGGTCAGAAGGTGTCCAATATGCTACTGGGGAAGAGCAGAGAACAACTACTAAAAGCTCCAGAAACAATGAAGCAACTGGGCCAAAGCAATAACAGTGTTCAGTTGTGGATGTGTCTGATGATGAAAGTAAAATCTGATGCTGCAAAGAACAGTATTGCATAGGTACCTGGAATGTTAGGTCCATGAATCAAGGTAAATTGGATGTGGTCAAGGCGGGATGGTAAGAATAAACATTGACATCTTAGAAATGAGTGAAGCAAAATGGATAGGAATGGGTGAATTTAATACAGATGACCATTGTATCTGCTACTTTGAGTAAGAATCCCATAAAAGAAATGGTTAGCCCTCAAAATCGACAAGAGTCTGAAATGCAGTACTTGGGTGAAAGCTCAAAAATGACAGAATAATCTCAGTTTGTTTATGTTCCTACCACCAATGCAAAGAAGTTGAAGTTGATCAGTTCTATGAAAACCTAGAAGACCTCCTAGAACTAACACCAAAAAACCGATGTTCTATTCATCATTGGAGATTGGAATGCAAAAGTAGGAAGTCAAGAGATATCTGGAATAACAGGCAAGTTTGGCCTTGGAGGGACTTCCCTGATAGTTCAGTTGGTAAAGAATCTGCCTTCAATGCAGGAGACCTGGGTTTGATCCCTGGGTTGGGAAGATCTCCTGGAGAAAGGAAAGGCTACCCACTCTGGTATTCTGGCCTGGAGAATTCCATGGACTTTATAGGCCATGGGGTCGCAAAGAGTCAGATACGACTGAGCGACTTCGCTTTGACCTTGGAGAACAAAATGAAGCAGGGTAAAGGCTAACTGAATTCTTCCAAGAGAATGCACTGATTATAACTAACACCATTTTTCAACAATACAAGATATGACTTTACACATGGACATCACCAAATGGTCATTACTGAAATCCAATTGATTACATTCTTTCTAGTCAAAGATGGAACGTTTGTTTATAGTCAGCCAAGACAAGACCTGGAGCTGACTGTGGCTCAGATCATCAGCTTCTCACAGCAAAATTCATGTTTAAACTAACGAAAACAGTGAAAACCACTAAGCCAACCAGGTACAACTTGAATCAAATCCCCTATGAATATGCAGTGGGGGTAACAAATAGGTTCAAGGAATTAGATCTAGTAAACAGGGCACCAGAAGAACTATTGACAGAAGTCTGTAATATTGTACAGGACGTGGTGAACAAAGCCATCCCAAAGAAAATTAAAAGCAAGATGGCAAAGCGGTTATCTGAGGAGGCTTTACAAATAGCTGAAGAAAGAAAAGAAGCAAAAAGCAAGGGAGAAAGGGAAAGGTACATCTGACTAAATTCAGAGCTTCAAAGAATAGCAAGGAAAGACAAGAAGACCTTCTTCAATAAACAGTGCATAAAACTAGAAGAAAACAGCAGAAGAGGAAAGACTATAGACATCTCTTCAGAAAAATTGGAAATATCAAGTAAATATTTCACCAAAAGATGGGCACAATAAAGGACAAAATAGACATCTCTTCAGAAAAATTGGAAATATCAAGTAAATATTTCACCAAAAGATGGGCACAAATAAAGGGCACAATGGTAGACATCTAGTAGATGCTGAAGAGATCAGAAAGAGATGGAAAGAATAAAATTAAGAACTGTACAAAAAAGATCTTAATGAGCCAGATTACTCTGATGGAGTTGTCAGCCACCCAGAGCCAGACATTCTGGAGTGTGAAGTCAAGTGGGTATTAGGAAACTCTGCTGTTTATAAAGCTAGTGGATGCAATGGAATTCTGGTAGAGCTATTGAGAACCCTAAAGGATGTTGCATTCACCACCAAGCTGTTACATTCACTATGTCAGCAAATCTGGAAGACTCAGCAGTGGCCACAGGACTGGAAAAGGTCAATCCTCATCCAAATTCCCAAGAAAGGTAGTACTAAAGAATGTTCTAATCATCAGATAATTACACTTATCTCCTATGCTATTCAGCTCATACTTAAAATCTTGCATACTAGGCTTCAGTGTTATGCAAACCAAGAACTTCCAGATGTCCAAGCTGTGTTTAGAAAAGGCAGAGTAACAAGAGATCAAATTGTCAACATTCTCTGGATCATAGAGAAAGCAAGGGAATTCCAGAAAAAAAAATATATATGTATATATATATATATATTATATATATATATATACACATATATATATATGTATATGTATACCTCTATTTCATTGACTACAATGAAGCCTTTGACTGTGTGGATCATAACAAACTGTGGAAAGCTCTTGGAGAGATGGGAATACCAGACCATCTTACCTGTCTCCTGAGAAACCTGTATGTGGGTCAAGAAGCATCTTTTAGAAACCTGTATGGAAAAACTGATTGATTCAAGATTGAGAAAGTAGTATAACAGGGCTGTCTGCTGTCACTCTGCTTGACTAACCTATATGCTGAGCACATTATGAGAAATGCCAGGTTGGATGCATTACAAGCTGGAATCAAGATAGACAGTAGAAACATGAACAACCTCAGATATGTGGATGACGCCACTGTAATGGCAGAAAGAGAAGAGGAGCTAACGGGATTCTTGATGAGGGTGAAGAAGAAAAGTGAAAGAGCTAGCTTAAAACTAAATATCAAAAAATATGAAAAACTAAGATCATGGCTTCTGGCCCCATTACTTCATGGCAAAAAGAGAGAGAGAAAGTGGAAGTAGTGGCATATATCCCCTTTGTGGACTCCAAAATCACTGCAAATGGTGACTGCAGCCATGAAATCAGAAGATGATTGCTTCTTGGCAGGAAACTTATTACAAACCTAGACAGTGTGTTGAAAAGTGGAGACATTACTCTGCCAACAAAGGTCCACATAGTAAAGGCTATGGTCTTCCCATAGGTCATGTACAGTTGTGAGAGATAAACCATAAAGAAGGCAGGGCGCCAAAGAATTAATGCCTTCGAACTGTGGTGCTGAAGACTCCTGAAAGTCACTTGGGCAGCAAGGAGATCAAACCAGTCAATCTTAAAGGAAATCAATCCTGAATACCCATTGCAAGGATTGATGCTTAAGCTGAAGCTCCAGTATTTTGGTCACTTGATGTGAACAGCTAACTCATTGGAAAAGCCCTTGATGATGGGAGAGATTGAGGGCAGAAGGAGAAGAGGGCATCAGAGGATGAAATGGCTGGATGGCATCACTGATGCAATGGACATGAACTTGGGCAAACTTCAGGAGACGGTGAGGAACTGCGAGGCCTGGCATGCTACAGACCCTGGGTCACAAAGAGTCAGACACGACTAGGTGACTAAACAACAGCAGCAACTATACAGTAGGATTTTGTTGTATATCCTTCCTATACGTAACAGTAAAGTCTTTATTGATAGTAAAATACTAATTTGTATTGCTTATGCTTGAATTAATTAGAATATTAGATTATTTTCACAGCAATGTTACAAATGAACTGAACTGAACTGAATAACACCTGCAGTACTTAGATGCCATCTCAAAAATGACAGAATGATCTCTGTTCGTTTCCAAGGCAAGCCATTCAATATCACAGTAATCCAAGTCTCTGCCCAGACAAGTAATGCTGAAGAAGCTGAAGTTGAATGGTTCTATGAAGACCTATAATATCTTTAGAAATAACACCCAAAAAAGATGTATTTTTCATTATATGGTACTGGAATGCAAAAGTAGGAAGTAAAGAAACACCTGGAGTAACAGGCAAATTTGGCCGTGGAGTACAGAATGTAGCAGGGCAAAGGATAATAGAGTTTTGCCAAGAGAACACAGTGGTCATAGCAAACACCCTCTTCCAACAACACAAGAGAAGACTCTACACATGGACATCACCAGATGGCCAACACTGAAATCAGATTGATTATATTCTTTGCAGCCAAAGATGGAGACGCTCTACACAGTCAGAAAAAAAAAAAAAAAAAAAAAAAAAAGGGAGCTGACTGTGGCTCAGATCATGAAATCCTTATTGCCAAATTCAGACTTAAATTGGAGAAAGTGGGGGAAACCACCAGACCATTCAGGTATGACCTAAATCAAATCCCTTATGATTATAGAGTGGAAGTGAGAAATAGATTTAAGGGACTAGATCTGATAGACAGAGAGCCTGATGAACTATGGATGGAGGTTCGTGACATTGTACAGGAGACAGGGATCAAGACCACCCCCAAAACAATAAATGCAAAAAGGCAAATTGGCTGTCTGAGGAGGCCTTCCAAATAGCTGTGAAAAGAAGAGAAGCGAAAAGCAAAAGAGAAAAGGAAAGATATAAGCATCTGAATGCAGAGTTCCAAAGAATAGCAAGGAGAGAAGAAAGTCTTCCTCAGTGATCAATGCAAAGAAATAGCAGAAAACAATAGAGTGGATAAAACTAGAGATCTCTTGAAGAAAATTAGAGATACCAAGGGAACATTTCATGCAAAGATGGGCACAATAAAGAATAGAAATGGTATGGATTTAACAGAAGCAGAAGATATTAAGAAGAGATGGAAAGAATGTATGGAAGAATTGGACAAAAAAGATCTTCACAACCCAGATAATCATGATGGTGTCATCACTCACCCAGAGCCAGACATCCTGGAATGTGAAGCCAAGTGGGCCTTAAGAAGCATCACTACAAACAAAGCTAGTGGAGGTGATGGAATTTCAGTTGAACTGTCTCAAATCCTAAAAGATGATGCTGTGAAAGTGCTGCACTCAATATGTCAGCAATGGCAAACTCAGCAGTGGCCACAGGACTGGAAAAGGTCAGTTTCCATCCCAATCCCTAAGAAAGGCAATGCCAAAGAATTTTCAAACTACCACACAATTACACTCATCTCACACTCTAGTAAAGTAATGCTCAATATTCTCCAAGCCAGACTTCAGCAACACATGAACTGTGAACATCCAGATGTTCAAGCTGGTTTTATAAAAGACAGAGGAACCAGAGATCAAATTGCCAACATCTGCTGGATCATCAAAAAAGGAAGAGAGATCCAGAAAAACATCTATTTCTGCTTTATTGACTATGCCAAAGCCTTCGACTGCATGGATCACGATAAACTGTGGAAAATTCTGAAAGAGATGGACATATCAGACCACCCCCTGCCTCTTGAGAAACCTGTATGGAGGTCAGGAAGCAAAGGTTAAAACTGGATATGGAACAGTAGATTGGTTCCAAATAGGAAAAGGAGTACGCCAAGGCTGTATATTGTCACCCTGCTTATTTAACCTATATGCAGAGTACATCATGAGAGATGCTGGGCTGGAAAAAGCACAATCTAGAATCAAGATTTCTGGGAGAAATATCAATAACTTCAGATATGCAGATGACACTGCCCTTATGGCAGAAACTGAAGAAGAACTAAAGAGCCTCTTGATGAAAGTGAAAGAGGAGAGTTAGAAAGTTGTCTTAAAGCTCAACATTCAGAAAACTAAGATCATGGCATCTGGTCCTGTCACTTCATGGCAAATAGATGGTGAAACAGTGGAAACAATGGTTGACTTTAATTTGGGCAACTCCAAAATCACTGCAGAATGGTGACTGCAGCCATTAAATTAAAAGATGCTTACTCCTTAGAAGGAAATTTATGACCAACCTAGACAGCATACTAAAAAGCAGAGACATTACTTTGCCACAAGGCCCATCTAATCAAGGCTATGGTTTTTCCAGTGGTCATGTATGGATGTGAGAGTTGGACTACAAGGAAAGCTGATTGCCGATGAATTGACACTTTTGAACTGTGGTATTGGCAAAGACTCTTGAGAGTCCCTTGGACTGCAAGGAGATCCAACCAGTCCATCCTAAAGGAAATCAGTCCTGAATACTCATTGGAAGGACTGATGTTGAAGCTGAAAGTCCAATACTTTGGCTACCTGATGTGAAGAGCTGACTCATTGGAAAAGACCCTGATGCTGGGAAAGATTGAAGGCAGGAGAAGAAGGGGACAACAGAGGATGAGACGGTTGGGTTGCATCCCTGACCCAATGGACATGAGTTTGGGTAAACTCCGGGAGTTGGTGATAGACAGGGAGGCTTGGTGTGCTGCAGTCCATGGGGTTGCAAAGAGTCAGACACGACTGAGCAACTGAACTGAACTGAGGAGACTCTTGAGAGTCCCTTGGGCACAAAGGAGATCAAACCAGTCAATCCTAAAGGAAATCAACCCTAGATATTGGGAGGACTGATGCTGAAGCTGAAGCTCCAATATTTTGGCCACCTGATGCAAAGAGACAACTCACTGGGAAAAATCCTGATTTTGTGAAAAGTTGAAGGCAAAAGGAGAAGAAAGTATCAGAAGATAAGATGGCTAGATAGCGTCACTGACTCAATGGACATAAATCTGAGCAAACTCTGGGAGATAGTGAAGGACAGGGAAGCCTGGCCTGCTGCAGTCCATAGGGTTGCAAAGAGTCAGACATACCTAAGCTGCTGAACAACAAAACAACATTTCATATATATTTGCTCTATATGTATTACAGATAAACCCAAATATGAAGAAGCAAAAGTTTTCACAGAATAAGTATTATAAATTATCAAAATATTAGCAAATGGCCCAATAATTTTACTGTGGAGTCGTAACAGATTGAAAAGGCTTCTTAGTAGAATTGAATAACTTCTTACTTTGAATAAAAGTTACTGCCTTTTTGAACAATTTTCCTTTTCCTTTCTTTAGGAAAATATTCTCACATTTTTATATTAAAAAGGCCAGGTAAATACTTGTCTGAAATTGTATTTGTCATTTAAAACTTCAACCTCCTACCTCTCTTTCAAAGTCCAGTGACAGGACCTTTTTTTGGAAGGGGAGCTTTTTAATTTTTACTTTTTAATTAATTTATTTTGATTGGAGCATCTTTTATTAAGGGCTAAAATAAATGATCAATTACCTTGAAGAATTAGTGTGACTGACATTAAAATAATTAAAATCCACTATTTTTAAGGTGATGTTATTAAATACTGAGCATGACCTAATAATAGTTAAATAAAAAGGCACAAGTTCTATTTCATGTAAAGTTAGAAAATAATTTATTTTGATGAATAAAAGGCAAGAAGGAGCAACATTTTGATCTAGACTTCATGTTATTTATTTAATTTATTGCAATTATAAAAATATTACAGACTCATTCCAAGTGCTCTTTTGTAAAAGAAATGTTTATTCTCCTAGAAAACAGAAATTTAAAAGAGTATAGCTTCTGTGTTCTATGTGCTATTTTAGAGATAATTAAGAAGTGCACAACTACCTTAGTTTTCTAAAGTTAATTACAAATAGAATGACAAGTCCTGGACAGATCATTGTGGCGGTAAAGACAAACTTGGGATTTGTCAAGAGACACACCACTAGAGTCCACTGTATCAGAGAACTGTCAGACTCTCCACGAATATGACAGAGCCGTGTCAGTCCTAGCTCTATCCCTGGATCACATGGAGGTCAGATATCCCAGCTTCTCACCTGACGTTAGTGGCCATCTCCTGTGTGAGCGCCCTGCGCATATGTGCATCTTCTAAGTAACATTCTCTCTTTAAAAAAAGATGGTTTACAGTTGGTTTACAATGTCGTCTTACTTCCTGCTGCACAGCAAAGTGGACCAGCCGTCTCCACTGCTTGTCAGATTCTTTTCCCACACAGGTCATTACAGAGCTCCTTGTGCTATACCATTGGTCCTTACTAGTTTTTTATTTTATATATAATAGCGTGCAATGTTATCTTTTAATCCAGAATGAAAACCTATTGAGAACAGTCTTATGAGGGAATCGCATCTATGTCTTACAGAACAGAGCCTACAATCCAAGCTGCTGTAATACTGAATAAGCAGAAATTTCCTCCCAAAATTTGACAAACAGAAAGTATATTCCTCCGAAGCATGCTGCTATTAAAATACATGTGGCAACTAGGTCTCTGGGTATTCTGAGATACTGCCTTCCTTCAAAATAGATTTAAAGTTACAAATGGAAAACACTCTGAGTTCTACTCTCCATGCAAATAAAGGCATTGTATTTGTAAATAGGAGGGTCCCGCTAAGGAGGGTCCTAGGGACAGTTTGCACATTTGTATTTCATTTTACTTCATTCCATTTTAGCTTTTATAGCGCTTATTTGTGGCAGGGCTTTTTCTACAGAGATTGTAACTGAACAAGAGCTCCAGGTGCTGTGCTTTGAAATCCATTCCTAAGTTCGTGCCAAGGTTGTACCTCACACAGGCTGCTCTGGGACGATTACTTAGCTGCCAGACTGGCTCCTGGGAGACGTGAGATTCTTAGATGGCCAACACTAGTGAAACATTCCTTACATTCCCTTGAACAGCAGCATAAGATGTTTCCACTCAACATTTTCTAAATTCAACCCTATCCAATTGTTCCAAAGAATATATGAAATGTTTTATTTCATGATTTTAGCATATTCCTGAAATTGTGACATTTTTAAAGATTAAATACAGAAAACATATATATATATATATATATATATAGTATATTAAGAAATTGATATCTATTATGCTTGATTTCACTTATGGATGTTACTGCAGAATCATAATTAGCATGCCTGAAAAATTAAACCTTATATTAAGAAAAATCAGAAATGAGCATAAATAGTGTTTTTTAAAAATATGATGCCAACCTTATTTACTAATACTCAAAATTTATTCTTCAAAATAGACGTTATATGGCAGAAACTAATACAACATTGTAAGGCAATTATACCCCAAAAAAAATTGCTGCAAAAAATAGACATTAAATTGGAAATATGAGTGGTGGACACAGCAGGGGAGGGAGAAGGTGGAACTAATTAAGTAGTATTGAAGTATATTCATTAACATATGCAAAATAGATAACTAGTGGGAAGTTGCTGTGTAACAAGGGAGCTCAGTTCAGTGCTCTGCAATGACCTTGAGGAAGGGGAGGATGGTGGGTGGGAAGCAGGCTCATGATATGTGTATACTTATGGCTGATTCACCTTGTTGTATGGTGGAAAGCAACGCAACATTGTAAAGCAACTATCTTCCAAATAGAAACTTAAAAAAGAATGCTAGGATGCCTAGAGTTGCCATGTGATGAATGCATGAATGTTCATTATATTTATTGTTTTGAATATGTTTGAGATTTTTCCATAATAAAACATTTAAATTATAAGCATAACAAACTCACTGCCAACAGCTGTTAAAAAATAATAAAATTTTCTCACTCTGTATAGGATTTAAACTCTTTTTTCTAGGTTTGTAAAAGAAACCAATCATTTTTCAAAGATCCTCTAGAAACAACTGCTAAAACTGACAGGTTTATAAACATATATTTGTAAAATTAGTGTCAAAACTGAAGTAAGATGAGTTTTTAAAGTTTTTAATGTAAAGGTATTAGACACTATTTTAGTTTTCGAGACACTTTAAGGTGCAAAACCTCTACCCAGATTTATCAAAGTCCTAAATTTTGAAAGATTACTTCTCCCAGCACCTAACATTATCTAAAGAATTTCTACAAATTCTAAATGCTTTTCTGTTAAAAAGAAAAAAGAAAATCTTCTGAAAGTGGAGATAAAACTGGATTTTTTAAATGATTGAAATCATAATTCAATTGATAACTCAAAATATAAAAGCAGCAATTACATTTTATTATGCATCATTATAGTTCATACGAGTTTATAATGTAAAATGTACAAATGGATAAGATTATTTTGTCATTTTATGCTAACTTTAAATCCATGGCTGATTCATGTCTATGTATGACAAAACCCACTACAATATTGTAAAGTAATTAGCCTCCAACTAATAAAAATAAGTGAAAAAAAAAAAAAAAGAACCCTCTAAAATCCTAGAATATTTTACCTGAAATATAGTGCTCATAATAAAAAAATTATGCTTGATACATATATTATTGCATTTATTGTACATGGGATTTTAAGGCAACCAAGACCTTGTGCAAGCATTAATTTTCTTTGCCTCTCAAGCCACATATAGACTTTTGAAAACACATTCTGCTCAACTGTGTCTCAACAGTAGATTATTGATGATTTGAGTATAAGAGTCAAGGTTTTTTTTTTTTTCACTTTTGCATTTCAATAGAAAGGAAACCAGATATGAAACTGATTTATTCAATGAAAATCTTTTTAATACATATTGCATTTTATTGAAACTCAGATGTCATTGTTGGACTCTAAAGAAAGCTGAGCTCTGAAGAATTGATGCTTTTGAGCTGTGGTGTTGGAGAAGACTCTTGAGAGTCCCTTGGACTGCAAGGAGATCCAACCAGTCCATCCTAAAGGAAATCAGTCCTGGGTGTTCGTTGGAAGAACTGATGATGAAGCTGAAACTCCAATACTTTGGCCACCTGTTGCTAAGAGCTGACTCATTGGAAAAGACCCTGATGCTGGGAAAGATTGAGGGCAGGAAGAGAAGGGGATGACAGAGGATGAGATGGTTGGATGGCATCACCGACTCAATGGACATGGGTTCGGCTGGACTCCAGGAGTTGGTGATAGACAGGGAGGCCTGGCGTGCTGCAGTTCATGGGGTCGCAAAGAGCTGGACATGACTGAACGACTGAACTGAACGTAATAACACCTGGTAAATGACCAAAAGGCAAAAAAAGGGGAAACTTCATTCACTGCTTCTCAGAAGGAATATAATTGCCAAAAACATTTTAAAGAACTATTACACAACATTGAATAAAGTTGATATGATAGACAGAACAATGATCCCCAAAATGTCACTTTCCTAATCATCAAAATCTGTTAGGTTACATGCAAAAGGGGATTAAGGTTGCAGATGGAATTAAGGTTGCTAATTAGCTGACCTTAAAATAAACAGATTACTCTGGATCATCTGGGTGGACCCAATGTAATGAGTTTTTAAATGTGGATAAACTTTCCCAGTTGTAAGAGAAAGATGTGTCTATGGAAGAGGTCAATTGAGATTTGTGAAGGAATCAACTTACCATTGCTGGCTTTAATGATGGAGAATGGGGCCATGAGCCAAAGAATGTGGACAGCCTCAAGAACAGGGGTTCTCAAGCCCTGGGATCTAGTGCCTGCTGATCTGAGGTGGAGCTGATGTAATAATAAAGAAACAAATTGTGCAATAAATGTAATGCATTTGAATAATCCAGATACCATCCTCAAGCCTACATTCTGGGTCTGTGAAAAAAATTGTCTTAAAAAACTCTGGTACCTGGTGCCAAACAGATTGGGGCTGCTGCCTTACAACCAAGGAAGAGTAGAAAACAGATTTTCCTTACAGCCTCCTGAAAAAAATGCAGCCCTGCAAGCATATTCATTTTATCTCAGTGAGACCTGTATCAGCCTTATGATCTACGGAACATATATAGCAAATATATATATATATATATATATATATATATATTTTATTTTAAGCTATTTTAAGCTACTCAGTTTGTAGAAATTTGTTACTACATCAGTAGAGTTGAAGAAGCACCTGTTCTTTTAATCAGCAATTCTACTTCTAAATATAAGCTTTTGAGGAACTCTTGCACTTTTGCACATCAGATAGAAATTAAGCTGCTCATTGCAGCATTTTTTTTTTTTTTTTGTAAAAAAGAAAGCTGGAAACAATTTAAGTATTATTATGGGAATGAATATAGTGACATAGATTATGTTATTGAAAAGCTTAAATAGACAAACTATATCATTATACTTCCTTGGTGGCTTAGACGGTAAAGAATCCACCTGCAATACAGGAGACCTGGGTTCAGTCTCTGAGTTGGGAAGATCCCCTGCTGGTGAGCATGGCAACCCACTCCAGAATTCTTGCCTGGAGAATGCCTATGGACAGAGGAGCCTGGCAGGCAAAAGTCCATGGGGTCGCAAATAGTTGGACATGACTGAGTGACTGAGGATATATTATTATATTCCACCATAAGTAAATTTCAAAAATGCAATATTAAAGGCAAAAGTAATTTACGGAATAACACAAATAGCATGATACCATTTATTCAAAATTATAAAACACACAAAACATTATATTATTTTTTAATACATACATATATGGTGAATTTTTCATACTGTTCATACAGAAGTTTGTGACACTGTACAAGAGACAGTGAGCAAGACCATCCCCAAGAAAAAGAAATGCAAAAAAGCAAAATGGCTGTCTGAGGAGGCCTTAAAAATAGCTGTTAAAAAAGAGAAGTGAAAAGCAAAGGAGAAAAGGAAAGATATACCCATCTGAATGTAGAGTTCCAAAGAACAGCAAGGAGACATATGAAAGCCTTCCTCAGTGATCAATGCAAAGAAATAGAGGAAAACAAAAGAATGGGAAAGACTAAAGATCTCTTCAAGAAAATTAGAGATACAAAGGGAACATTTCATGCAATGATAGGCTCAATAAAGGACAGAAATGGTATGGATCTAACAGAAGCAGAAGATATTAAGAAGAGGTGGCAAGAATACATACAAGAACTGGATAAAAAAGATCTTCACGACCCAGATAGTCATGATAGTATGATCACTCGCCTAGAGTCAGACATCCTGGAATGTGAAGTCAAGCGGGCCTTAGGAAGCATCCCTATGAACAAAGCTAGTGGAAGTGATGGAATTTCAGTTGAGCTATTTCAAATCTTGAAAGATGATGCTGTGAAAGTGCTGCACTCAATATGTCAGCAATGGAAAACTCAGCAATGACCACAGGACTGGAAAAGATCAGTTTTCATTCCAATCCCTAAGAAGGCAACACCAAAGAATGCTCAAACTACCACACGATTGCACTCATCTCTCATGCTAGTAGAGTAATGCTCAAAATTCTCCAAGCCAGGCTTTAGCAATACATGAACCGTGGACTTCCAGATGTTCAAGCTGGTTTAGAAAAGATAGAGGAACCAGAGATCAAATTGCCAACATCCGCTGGATCATCAAAAAAGCAAGAGAGTTCCAGAAAAGCATCTATTTCTGATTTATTGACTATGCCAAAGACGTTGACAGCGTGGATCACAATAAACTGTGGAAAATTTTGAAAGAGATGGGCATACCAGACCACCTGACCTGCCTCTTGAGATACCTGTATGTAGGTCAGGAAGCAACAGTTAGAACTGGACATGGAACAACAGACTGGTTCCAAATAGGAAAAGGAGTACGTCAAGGCTGTATTTTGTCACCCTGCTTGTTTAACTTATATGCAGAATACATCATGAGAAATGCTGGGCTGGGGGAAGCACAAGCTGGAATCAAGATTGCCAGGAGAAATATCAATAAACTTAAATATGCAGATGATACCATCTTTATGGCAGAAAGTGAAGAACTAAAGAGCCTCTTGATGAAAGTGAAAGAGGAGAGTTAGAAAGTTGTCTTAAAGCTCAACATTCAGAAAACTAAGATCATGCCATCTGGTCCCATCACTTCATGTCAAATAGATGGGGGATCAGTGGAAACAGTGGCTGACTTTATTTTGGGCAGCTCCAATATCACTCCAGATGGTGACTGCAAGAAATTAAAAGATGCTTACTCCTTAGAAGGAAACTTATGACCAACCTAGACAGCATATTAAAAAGCAGAGACATTACTTTGCCAACAAAGGTCTGTCTACTCAAGGCTATAGTTTTTCCAGTAATCATGTATGGATGTGAGAGTTGGACTATAAAGAAAGCTGACCACCAAAGAATTGATGCTTTTGAACTGTGGTGTTGGAGAAGACTCTTGAGAGTCCCTTGGACTGCAAGGACATCCAACCAGTCCATCCTAAAGGAGATCAGTCCTAGGTGTTCCTTGCAAGGACTGATGTTGAAGCTGAAACTCCAATACTTTGGCCACCTCATGCGAAGAGCTGACTCATATGAACAGACCCTGATGCTGGGAAAGATTGAGGGCAAGGGCAGAAGGGGACGACAGAGGATGACATGGTTGGATGGCAACTCCGACTCAATGGACATGAATTTGGGTAAACTCCTGTAGTTGGTGATGGACAGGGAGGCCTGGTATGCTGTGGTTCAGGGGGTTGCAAAGAGTTGGACATGACTGAGTGACCAAACTGAACTGAACTGATGATGAATTTTTAAAAACATGAATGAAAATGATCCACACAAGCCTCCTCTCTTGTAGAGGTGGAATGAGCATAAATAAATGATGGAATAGGTGTAGTGTCTTTGTAGAAATGGGGAATAAAGGAGGCCTAAGTAATTGCACCCAATCAATTATAAAATTATTATAAAATACTAAAGTGAAGCATTAATATTTAGTGAATATTGACAGCAACAGGCTTCATCATTTTTTAATTAATTTGTTTTGAAATATTTGATACTGTATAATATAAAACAGAGATAAAAGAAAAATGATAGTGAAAGCTCTGGGTTGACTTCTAGCTCTGGTAATAACTTTATTAGGATTTTAGGCATGGGGTTAGAGGAATAGTATATTTGAACAATGATATATTTGAAGCATTTGCAAATTTAAATGATCATAACTAAGCTTGGTAAGAAGATAATATTTGATGTACCAGGAAGTACACTCAGCACCTTACATATATTATCTCATTTATCTCATAGCAATCATCATGAAGAATGAGGCAGTTTCTACTATAATTTTCTTCTATACAACTGAAAAAGCAGAAAAATACTTAACCTAAAAACATTAAGTATTTTGTCCAAGATCATATATCTGGTGATTGGCCAAGTGGGATGCAATAAACCCAGTGAATAAAACACCAAAGAATGTACTCTGAACCACCAGGGCAACCTCTATAGACCTTAATAAGGAAAAAAAAAAAATCTCTCTGTGTGCATCAGAAAACTCCTCCCTGTTACTTAAGATGCACCTCAATATCTCAATTTTACAGAGAAAGTAAATGACCCTAACTTTCAATAGAGTTTGTGTGAGACTTAAATGTACAAATACTTGTGAATATAAAATATCTAGTGTCAACTGAAAGAAAACCACATGCTGTAAGAGCTGTGAGTTTAAATTTTAATCAGGGTCTTATTGCGGACTACAGCCTGGAAAACAGTTTCTCAGATAGCTCTGAAGAACTGCTCCAAACAGGTAGGGAGGAAAGGCAATATCTGAAGAACTTCTCCAAACAAGTAGGGAGGAAAGGCTATATATATATATACGGCTAAGGAATATGTGCAGTCAAGCACACATTTTGGTAAAATATTACTGCTAGTCACAAATAACAGATATCTCAGTTAATTATTTTGATGCTTTTCTGCATATGTGAAGTTATAAGAATCTGAGTTTATTAAAATTCTTCCTAAAATAGACATCAAATTTGCTAAGAAGCTTGTTTTTCCAAAGCATAGAATGCCTCATCCAGTTTTCCTCCAAAACCCTTCCAGGGTGCACTGTCCAGTCATCGACTGAAGGGGCTAGTGACTTAACCTTATAGGATGGTGAAGAAAATCCTTTGATTTTATGCTGGCAACATCTCTTCCCCCAGTGGTCAAGCTTTCTTTCACTCCCTGTCCTCCCGCTCTTCCTTTATCAAGTATTCTCCATAAGAAAGACTTATAAGAAAAATGCTATTGTTTTGTGCTTATCAACAGTGATGCTATGGCTAGAAACACGTGGGAGCACTCATCTGGGCCCAGAAATCTTCCCACAGATAATTCTCCTTTCAAAATTCATGTTGTGGCTGGACTAGCCCTTGTGGTTCTTACTGTGATTGCAAGATGCCCTTAGTCATAACCATCAGGAAACTTCGAAGGACAAAGTTTATTACACACACTTCCTGGAGGGTACACCTCGGACCTCAGAGTGAGGTGGGGGAGAGTAATGATGTGGGGAGGTTAGGAAGTGGGGGAGATGGGTGTTTGGGAAGGTGGGGAAGCAGATCTGGGCTTCTGATTTTATTTGGTTGAGGGTGGGGGCCTGAGGTTTCACAGGTTCCATTGCTTATTGGTAATAGAAAGCATGAGTGGTTAAGAGCCAGAAGGGAAAAGCAAGTGATCAAAAGGTCTATTATGAAGTCAACCAGCTACCAGATATCTCTGAAACAAAGGAAGAGGGTGGGGCCTACAGGGGAAAGGGGTAGGATGCCCCCTCTCGCAGACTCTCACTAAGTCCTGTTCCCAGGTGAAGCTGCAGAGGATGGAGAGTGTGCTGGACCAGCTCGAACAGTTGATTGCAGTGGAGGCCGACACAGGCAATTTCCACACTGTTGACTAGTACAAGCCCCAGAATGCCACAACCAATACATCCTTGATCCTGGCCATGGCACAGACACCCACCTATCAGGAGCTGGTGGAGGATGTCATAGCCTATGCAGGAGCCTGGATGGGTCACAAGAGTAACAAAT
Source organism: Cervus canadensis (assembly GCF_019320065.1). Lineage (NCBI taxonomy): Eukaryota > Metazoa > Chordata > Mammalia > Artiodactyla > Cervidae > Cervus > Cervus canadensis. The sequence goes on from NC_057394.1 coordinate 49,980,316, forward strand.
TGTAAATGCTCTTGATAAATTTTATTTGCTATTTGAAGCAGAAATATTGAAGAAAATTCTGGACTGGGTATCCATGGAAGTGGATGCAAGGCTCTCTGTCAATAAGAATGCCATGTTGGCCCTGCCCAGCACCTCATCAAGAGACACAAGGAGGCCAGGATCAGCAAGGACTGGATTCTGATAAAGCTGTCATCCACCTGAGAAGGAATTCAGTCTGGAAAGAAGCTAGAGAAGGAGCATGGCATGCATTACAGGATGACCCTACTCTTATCCTTTGCCCAGGAGATGGCCTGTGCAGAGACAGGTGAACTCATGTCCCCATTCCTGGGTTGCATCTTCGGCTGTCATGTGGCCAACACATACAAGAAGTTGTAGGAACCCCTGGAGGACTCACTAGTGAAGAGTGTCAACAAGATCTGCAACTATTACAAGAAGCTCCACTATAAGATGATCATCACAGGTGCCTACTTCCACAGTACTGCTAGGTCAGGGCCCTGGAAGCCTGCTGTTTCCTCACCCCCTCAACCCAGGTCAAAGACCACGGAAAGATGGTGCCCGCACTGTTCACCAAGGTGGTACAGCTCTGGAGAAGTTCCACCTGGATGAAAAATCCATCTGCTGACTGCACAAGGAGGACCACATGGTCATGGAGAAGCTCCCCAATGGTATCCATAGGCTTGCTGCAGAGACTATGAAGCTGAATCAGATGCTGATGAAGGAATGTTCAGCGTGGAGAATGGAAAATAGCACAACTCCTAAAGCTGGACCACAAGATCTGCACTATCTTTGAATTGGGGCCTAGTTGCATATGTTTTGAAATGAATCTTGGGTTCTTTACTACTTTTAATAGGGAGGAACCATAGATACTTGATTATATGTAAAACTTTTTTATTTTTTTAATATTTTGTTTTTTTTTGTTAAATAGATAACCAGTTGGAGTTTGATGTGATGCAGGGCGTCCAAAGCTGGTGCTCTGTGACAACCTGGAAGGATGGGGCAGGGAGGGATGTGGGAGGGGGTTCAGGGTGGAGGGGACATACGCTTGCCTATGGCCGATTCACACTGATGTATGGCAAGAACCATCACAATATTGTTAAGCAATAATCTCCCAATTAAAATAAATTTAAAAAAATAAACAAAAAAAATTAGAAAAGATCCCCCCCCAAAAGCCATCAGAGAGTGTAAGTCTTTTGAACATGAGCTGCCCATTCTCCTTGCTTGGTGCCCAGCAATAAATGCTGTATTTTCCTTCACTGCAACCTGGTATCAATAGATTGGCTTTGCTGTACATCAGGTGAGCACACCTAAGTTTGGTTTGGTAACTTTGGCTATTCCAGCCAAAGAAGAACCAGTGAGGATAGTTCTATAAAATGTGCAAAGTTGGAAGATTTGATAGAAGGAAGTTTCACTGTCTATTACTTTACCCATAGGAGACTTTTATGTTATATTATATATGTAGAATACTTCAGACAAACATAACAGAAAAAATAAAAAAGTAGCCTAATTTCAGCAAAAATTTCTCTTCCAAATACTAATTTTTAAAAACTTCTGTTGATATAATTTGTTTACACTTTGATACCAAATTTACTCTAACAAAAAATCTTGCTTTTTTATAGTTAATTCCATTAAGGAGGATAAGCAATGATAATTTTTATAATAACTAAAAATAAGATATTTTTCCTAAGAGGAAGAAAATGTCCAAAGTGATCCAGGTGGAACTGTTTCCAAATTGGAGACATGTATTTAAGTGATACAAACTGACAGTTTCTCACTTTGGAAATTTTGTGCTATGTTTTGAGTTTTCCTGAACCATCACCTTCCCTTTCTTGTCATAAATAAAATCACACAGCAAGTCACATTCTGAAATTAGCAGGAAATTTCTGAAAACAAGAGCCAATACCACAAGGAGAGGTCTGGGTCGGCAGGAAAAAAAGCCACTCAGTCTGAGCTTTCTTTTTTGTCTTTGGATAATAGAAAATGCTCAGATTTTCTTCATACCTATATCTCAAAAAGCATTTAAATTTAAATCTTTGTAAGTTCTTGTTGCATTTAGTATTTTAAAAATCATGATCTTCTCTATACTGTAGAGCTCTTTCATAGCTCATTCTGCCATAGCAGTTTAATCTCTTGAGAAAAGATAGCATGTAAATGTCCACCATAACAGACATACCTAGCCAAGTAAAACATCTCCTGTCCACTATCTAATTTAATATCTGAGACGATGATGTGGTGGACACCCTACTCAACACTGATAACAATTCAGGGACTTTTTTAGTCCACTCTATTTATTGTCTTCGAGGCTGCCCCAGTGGTGCTAGTGGTGAGGAACCTGCCTGCGTTGACTGGAGACATAAGAGACTTCTGTTCAGTCCTGGGTCTGGAAGATCCCCTGGAGGAGGGCATGACAATCTCCCCAGTATTCTTGCCTGGAAAATCCCACGGACAGAGGAGCCTGGTGAGCTATAGTCTATGGGATCGCAAAGGGTTGGACACAACTGAAGAGACTTACACACACACACACACACACACACACACATTTATTGTCTTCATTCTCCAGTGTTGAAAGGCACAGTGAAAATACTGACATTGGAATAAAAATATGAGTGAATGTAAGAGTAAGCAGAGGGTAAAAGAACAATCTTAGATTTCTGTCGAGAAAGGAAAAATATACATAATACTTAAACTTGTATATTTTATAACATTGTCATAAACTTCAGAATAATAAGTTTTCAAGAACTAAAAACTTGGTGAGACCACAAGCTATCCAGCCTCCAAAATACTTAGCTCAGTTTGGATGATATATTGCAAAGAACATTATTACTTTGCCTTTAGTTTGTGATCATTTAAAGTATAGCATAATTATTGATAACTTCTAAAATTTTCACTAGAGGCAGATTAACTGCAAGGGACATTCTGAATCAGATATAGTATCTAATTTCTTATTGAATCTTGGTAAGTTATTTGCCTTCATAAAATACTATGGCAGGGTTCCAAGGGTTAATTATGAGTTGCATAAAAGGTAGTTCCTTCAACTCATTTTAATTTATTGCTTTCTGCTAAGCATTGCCCAGGAACTTGGCTCATTGAAGTTGCAAAGAAGAGTTACTGTTACTTTACCCCCTCCTATTCTACTTACATCTGATATATATAGACAACAACATCTAATTTCACAGCTCAGTTGTTCAGTCCTTGAAAAAAAGACATTTCCTCAAAGTTAGATGATAAAAATGAGTTGAAGAAGCTGTACTAAAGAAATTAATAGTTTTAAAAGTGATATTTATGTAAGCTGTATTTATGAATTCCATCAATTTACTGAAAGTATACTAATAAACTCTCTCTAAACTCTGCAAGAGGGAATAACTTATAGATGCACATTTCTAATAATATAATACCAACATATTATATCAGTTATGCACTCAAAGCCTAGAAACGGATGGTTATGATATATGGGATAATAGATGATCAACAAGTGACTCTACACTGTAATTCAGAAGATGGCCACAGCAGTTGAGTAGTTTATGAGCTGCAGCAGCTAGAATCCCCAAATGTCTTCATACATTCAGTGGGAAGCTATTACTGTTATAAAAATGAAAACATTTATTTAAATCTTAACAAATTTCAATGCCATGCCTGAAATCTCAATACCCACATTTTAGTATCTGCCTCATGAGAAGAAACTGCTCAAATAATAATATAATGTAGAATCTTTAAAGCTACATTCACAAAATTTGATTGAGATAAATGTTTATCAAAATCTATCCAGAATGATTATTAAGGTTGAAAGTGGGGAAAACAGTGACAAGAGGAGGAATGACTTTAACTTTTTCATTTTAGCTATGTTAATTGTTGGGTGATTCTATATTTATAAAAGCATAAAAGGATAATCTGGTGTTTTCTCTGTTATGTAGTGCTGTACTGCAGATGGTGACTGCAGTCATGAAATTAAAAGATGCTTGCTCCTTGGAATAAAACTTAAGGCAAATCTAGACAGCACATTAAAAAGCAGAGCCATCACTTTGTCGACACAGGTCCATATAGTCAAAACTATGGTTTTTCCTGTAGTCATATATGTTATGTGAGAGTTGGACCATAAGGAAAGCTCAGTGGCAAAGAACCGATGCTTTTGAAATGTGGTGCTGGAGAAGATTATTGACAGTCCCTTGGGCAGCAAGGAGGTCAAACCAGTCAATCCTAAAAGAAATCAACCCTGAATATTCATTGGAAGGACTGATGCTGAAGCTGAAACTCAATACTTTGGCCACCTGATGGAAAGAGCCGACTCACTGGAAAAGTCCTGGATGCTGGGAAAGATTGAGGGCATGAAGAGAAGAGGATAACAGTGGATGAGATGGTTGGATGGCATCATCGACTCAGTCAACATGAGTCTGAGTAAGCTAAGGGGGTTGGTGATGGACAGGGAAGCCTGGCGTGCTGCAGTCCATTGGGTCTCAAAGAGTTAGACATGACTGAGTTACTGAATAGGAACAAATAAAAGATGTACTCCAAAAGACCATAATATTTTAATATTTGTAATAATATTTAAGTATGGAGACATGGAATCTTTTTGTTTTTGGTATTCCATTATGAACCTCTTCTCCTTGAAATATGTTCAATTTCAAGGAACCACATTTTCAGTTTATTCCACTTAGCTTTTGAAATATCATTGTCTTGCATGAGTTTTTAAGTGAACATAGTTTAAGCTTTAAGTATCTCTTATTTTTTATAAACTGGGAAAATGTATTTCTAGGATATATCATGTTGAAAAAATTTCATTTAGTGACTGTTCACAAGTGCCACATATTTTATATGTATTTTATTATATTTAACAGAATCTGTGTCAGCTATTTTACAAACCTACTTTACAGCAGAGAAAATGAAGCTTGAGGAATGTGAAACAATTTTTCTATGATGACATATGAAGTGAAAACTCAAAGCTCCCAAAATTTGAAGAATATCCTCTGAAATGCTACTTTTGACTCTAGATTGGGAACCCTGAGATGCATGATAGATTGATTTCAGAACAATACAAGAAAAGAAAAAAAGTGAATGCTGTAGTAAAAGAGATTGTGCCTACATTGTCTTGAGACATATATCCTAGCCTGTGGAATGGACTGTCTCCTGTGACTATTCCCACCATTGTGCAGAGAGACAATCTGGCAAGGATTGCCAAACAAAATATAAAAAAGTCATTTAAATCTGAGTTGCAGACATACCATAATTTTTTCAATATGTGTGTTCCAGATATTGCATAGACATACTTACACTAAAATCTAATTAAGTTTTTATCTGAATTTCAAACATAATTTGAATCCTGTACTTATATTTGCTTAACTTGGAAAATAACGTCCTTTCTTTTTTAGGTAGCTCTGAGAAAGCTGACTCAGCAGGTCTGAGCTAAATCAGTGGAATACTAGAATTGTTTGCTCTGGAGCTCTCCCTTTTAAAAAGTCCACTTCTAAATGACTTGCTCAAAGACATACAACTAGCTAACAACAGGGCTTGGACTAAAATCCAAGTCTCTTTACTCCCACATTAGGAATCTTTACCCTATTCCATGCTGTTCTCCTTCATTTGACTTTTTTTAATCCCCCCCCCCCCCCAGAGAGTGTCAAATTTCATTCTCTACACAGGAAAGATGCTTGTATTTCTGTATAAAGTGATTATAAATTGTGTGGAACTATAATCACCATACTTATTCCTACAAACAATTGAAATACAAAATTTAAAAATGCCTTATCTTCATAGCCAATGGAAATATAACCAAATGACAATTACTGAATAGCAAAAGAGTCACATAGCAGCTATTGTCAAATGTTCTACCTGAAGGCAAACCTTTTTTGAAAGCAATGAATTCAAGAGAATACAGTGTTCCAAATTCTGACTCATCAAATAAGAACTGAAGTTCTCAATAATCAATGGTTAGAGGGGTACATCAGAAACTGAGGAGACACTGAGGAGTTTACCAAATGATGTATTAATATCTTATGCTGAATTGCCCTGGTTTAAAATTAGCAAGAATACATTCCGTCTCTAATTTCTAAGAATTAAAGACTGCTGTGGTTGTTTACTCTAAGTTTAGGACAAAACTGAAGTGAATGAAAGCAAGACGTGGAATAGAAAATTTAATATTTAAAAAGCTGATGACTTTAACCTAAACCAGAAGTATTTATCTTTTAAGTCATTTAGATTCCCTGAGTTTCTGTTTCCTTATCTATAAAATTAGGTGCTCTATTTTCATGGTAAAAATAATGTAATGCAAATGTTGTTGATAGGAAGAAAAATGAAAATGCATTAAAGAAGACAATATAAAAAGCAAAATAAATAAGTAAAATAAAAAGTCCACTTCTCAGACCAGATAGGTGCCCCTGTCTGCCGTATTCACAAATCTGGAGATCCGCAAGGGCCAGAGCCCCCTCTACTGGGACTGCAGACATGGTGCGTGCAGGCCATCTGTCCGGCCTGGAGACATCATTGAAAAACCACTACAAATATTGTAAAGTAATTAGCCTCCAACTAATAAAAATAAATGAAAAAATAAAGAGAAAAAAAGAAAAAAAGAGAAAAAAAGAAAATCTCAGGGAATTATGTGCATTCTGTCACTTCTCTGATAGTAAATTATTACCCAATAAGGTCTATTTCACACCTACAACACATGGTATTAAATACATGTTTACGTGTCTCCACAACCATTTCCATAACATTTTGAAAAATTTTTGTTCTCTTTGTCCTTTTCAACATTCAGCCATATATAACTGAGACATGCTACACATATGGGTTTTGGGAAGGAAGATTTCTCCTGTCCTCTTGTTTTTAGAAAGAGAGTTAATAGTTTCTCTCATTTACTTTTTAAATTTCCAGAGTAAAAATTTAGTCACTCCTGATATAATATCAGGTGATAATAGCTCATCACCTGAAATATGCTATTTTTACTTCTCTAAGTTCCCAGTTTTATAAAGTTTTTCCTGAAATACAACTTGTAGACTCACAAATCTCCTTCCATAGATGTGCAATAATTTGGTCCCAAAGACAATATTTTCCCTTTCATTCATCATACTTTTTCCAACAGGGCTCAGCATTTTATTGGTATTTGTTTAGAATAAACATGAGAACATTTGAATTCTATTTATTTTCTACAATTCAGTTGTAAGTTTAGAATTTATTTTTTTTATTTTTTTTTTTATTTTTTTTTTATTTATTTTTTATTTTTTTTTTTATTTTTTTTTATTTTTTTTTTTTTTAGAATTTATTAATACAGTATATGTTTTGCTTGTAAAAATCCATATTCTGCATTTTGGAAAATTGCAAAAATATATAACCTTATATAATCATTTCTTGTTTTATTTTTGGCCCAAAATAGTATTGTACTTTTAACAGTTTTCATACAAATCTTTTTTTTATTTAAAAACATTTATTTTTTTATTAAAAAATATTTTCCCAAGATATTGTTTTTGACATTCCTCTCTCTACCATGTTCTAATTCCAAACTAATTTTCCCTTTCTATACACTCTATATTTTTACTACTATGCCATTCTCATCAAGCTGATATTGTTTTGCTTCCCTGTTAAAGGGGAAAAAAAGGCCCATTCTCCAAGAAAGCTTGGATAACATCTCCTGCTAAATGAAAACTTGCCAAATCTTTTCACTTAAGGTTCATAACTTTATATGAATTATATTTATGTTATTATTCCTTGAAGTATAATCTCTGACACATTATCCTCCAGATAAAGAAGAATTTCACTGAGGCTGGTAGTAATATCATGCATATCTCTTAATCATTTGAAAGACTAGGAAGAATTCTCCTCACACACTAATAGTCAACATACCATTGTAGGTTCGTTATTAGAATGAAATGAAAGAATTGGGGACTATAGTGCAGCACATTTTTTTTTTTTAACAATTTTATTGTTTTCCTTCATGACATTAAAACACTCTATAAGGCTATTTTTCCCCCCTTTACACTTGTTTGAAATCCTGTGATCGCTTTAATCCCTGAAGTAATCCTGAAAATAATTTAACTTGGTAGCAAAAACATCTATTTTGATGTAATAAAATTTCCAGTTCCATATGGAGGTCAATTTGCTCCCCTCCTCTGGTTGGGGAAAGCTTTAGGCTTGTGGTGCCCGAAGTAGGACAAGGAGGGTGTATGTGGTTCCTCTGCTTCTCCCATCACTAACCCCCCTCAAGTGCTTCCCTTGTTGGAGGACTAGGAAAATCCAGGTAAGTCTCACCTGCTGTGTATTCTTAAGGAGATTTAACTTTGTGACTCTTGGCTTGGCGGGAGTTGAAAGCTGATTTTCTTTTTTCTTGCAGTGAATCACATTGTCCTATCTCCAGCTTTTTCCTGCTGGCGACTACTTGCAATTCTGGGTAAACTACTTAGATAGAAACTGACACCATCCACAAGAAACCTCCAGGCATTCTATCCCTCGTTGCAATCTGCATGTGTCAGTGAGCAAATAGACACTTGCTCCTCTTTAAACTGGTCATGTGCTATTACTGTTCAGATTTCATGCCTGTAAACCCAACAGAAAGTCCCTGAGTTCCCCAAACTCCAGAGAACATTTATCAGAGGTAATAAGGTTCAGGTTTCACAGAGCTGCAAGCTGAGACTTGAATGTCTGTGTCCCCGTCAAGATTCCTGTGTTGAAACCTAAACCCTGAGAAGAAGTGGGACCTTTAGGAGGCAATTAGATCATGAGATCAGATACATGAAACAGTAAAGATCCTCATGAATGGATTGGTGACCTCATGAAAGAGACTCAGGGAGCTCCTTTGTCCCTTTAGCACATGGAGCGCAGTGAGGGCCACAGTCTGCACCCTGGAAGAGGGCCCTCACCAGGACCCACCATGCTGGCCCCCTGATCCTGGATGGTCAGGCACCTGGAATAAATTGTTCAGAGTCCTCTTGGTCTCTAATATATAAATACACACACACACACACACACACACACACACATATTACAGCTGCCTGAACAGACTAAGACATGGTGTCACAAGCAAGAGATAACTACTGTTTTTTCTGAAGCTGATTCTACCCCTTCTGTACAGAAAGACCTGGAATCATGGCATGTTAGAGACAATTAAAATTGCCCAGTCCAAAACAGCCAAATTATAGATGAAGAAACTGAGAACTGGCCAATGTTTGATTAACTTTTAGTTCAACAAACATCACTGAATGCTCTTTTGTAAATGATAATGGGGTAACAAAGACAAATTTGACTCAGAATTGATCTTGCAGGAGCTTTAGTTAGTAGATGAACTGATGTTACAATCCACGTCTCCTGGTTTCAAAGGAATATCTGTCACCACACACTTGGGAATAGTGCTCAAGTTTAGTACAAAAAAGACTCTCCTGAGAGCTGTTAAAATGCAGATTCCAGAGCTCTGCTGCTGCTGCAGATTCCAATTCAATGTGCTCCTGAATCTTCATGTTAACAAGTCCCTTAAGGACAAATTGTTCTGTTCCAGAATTTAAAAGCATGGTTCTTTTTGTTGTGGAGAGGGTCCTTCTCCCTGATAGTGATTGCCAAAGAGAAGTGATTCTTCTGTGTCATCCATTGCCTGCCCTATCATCCCATGATTTGTACAGTTAAAAAAAAAAAAAAAAATGTATGCAGTTTTACTGAATATAGGGTGTGTTCAGGTGCCTCTGCTTTCCTGAAACATGTTTTGGGGGGATTATTTTGGAGTTTCCTGCTGAATCCTGCCAATCTGTGATTCCTGAGGACTGTTTGTTATTTTATCTTTTCATTCTTAGTGAATAAAACCTTGCTCACACTGGGCCTATATGGAATGTATAGTAGATGGGATTGATTGCATGTTCTTTCTTCTCTTTGCATACATATATTTATAAAATACCAAATTATAAGAGAAATCTTCATAGAAATATTGACTTTTGTTGATGCTCCCTTATATCTCATAATATGTTAGGATATAGCAAAGCCTAATGTCTCAAAAGTTAAGCAGGTCTGATTGAACATTAAGAAATAGATTGCCAAAGCAGGTACTCAAGGCATGGCGAGACATTTCTCACTTGATAAATGGTGTAGTTAGGGTGTTGGTGGCACTTTTTCATCAGTCACTCACAGAAAGCACTCTGACCCTTGTTTCTAGTATGTTCTGACCAACCTCAGTTCTCATCCACGTGGTGTGACACCACTGAGCTTTGGTTACTCTTCCATGGGATGCAATGAGAAGCTCATCCACTCATTTAGGATGATAAGTATATGTGTTTTATGAATTATCTAAAATGTGCACAAACTACTTTTGTTTCTTTCAAAATGCTGATCATCTGCAATTAGATTGTATTTATTCTTGGCATAGACAAAATCTTAGAGTTTGTCAACTTTAATGAGATTAATTTTCTAATAATAACAGTTAATTGAGAAGGAAAAGCTAACCAAGCATCTGAATGCAAGCTCTTCCTTAAACAAGAATACTTAATTTAGTGATATAAACTCTTCCTTACTTTTATAAAGAAAATAAATCATAAGGCTAATGTCCCAATATCTGTATAGCTAATTGGAATAAGTTAAAAAGCAAAAGGATTGAAGGTGTCATAATCAAATACTTTTCTACTGAAAATTATCTTCTCCCAAGAAACATTGTTTATACTATTATTCCATTAATATTTTTACCAATATTTGGAGATTACCTTACAGAACCCACACATAATATCTTTTAATGCTCATTCACTGCTGAGTGTGATGAGAAAACAATTATTTTGAGTTGCTATGTGGGCATTTTATAGTACAGCAAACCTGATCCCACCTAGTCTAGAGATTTAGATAAGAAGCCAAGTTAAGGATTCCTGCCATGAGTTCGTGTTTTGCTTTTCCTGGGGCTCCTTTCAAAATAACTGCTTGGAGTTGAGTCCTTGAAAAGTTAATGACCTCCACCTCCACCACCTTATGAGTGGTAGATGTTTTGTTACCTTGTTATCTGTTGCTCCTTGATGACCATGGAGGGAGGGCCGCCCTTCCTCTGGCTCATCGCCCACCCCACACTCCCCTCACACCACACACCCCACTCTTCCATTTCTGGGATTTGTAAATCATAAACCTAGTGATTTTACTTCCTTTGTGTGAGTATATTGAAATTTCAACTTTAATCAAAATGACCTGGGGTTTCACTTCCCCAAAGTGGCTGCACAGATGTGAGGGAGCTATACAATGACCCCATGTTGAATTGTGTCTCCTTATTCAGCTGGTCATAATGTGCATATTCTTAATTTAAAACACCAGGTATGGATCAGTAAACACAATGAGGACCTGCAGTAGCCCAGGCACTCTAGTAGATGCTGGGTATCCAATAAGGAGTGTGTAATACTGAAACATCCCCAGATGCAGATCCAGGTTGTTCAGTTGTGTCTGACTATTTGAGAATCCATGGACTGCAGCATGCCAGGATTCCCTGTCCTTCACCATCTCTCGAACACAAACTCATGTCCACTGAGTCAATGATGCCATCCAGCCATCTTATCCTCTGTTGCCCCCTTCTCAACAAGCCCTCAATCTTTCCCAGCATCAGGGTCTGTTCCAATGAGTCAGCTCTTCGCCTCAGGTAGCGAAACTATTGGAGCTTCAGCTTCCGCATCAGTCCTTCCAATTAATATTCAGGAGTGATTTCCTTTAGGATGGACTGGTTGGATCTCCTTGTCTTCTCCAGCAGTACAGTTCAAAAGTATCAGATCTTCAGCACTCAGTCTACTTTATGGTCCAACTTTCACATCCTTACATGACTACTAGATAAACCGTAGCTTTCACTAGATGAAGCTTTGTCAGCAAAGTGATGTCTTTGCTTTTTAATACACTGTCTAGTATTGTCATAGACTTGATTCCAAGGAACAAGTGTCTTTTAATTTCATGGCTGCAGTCACCATCCACAGTGATTTTGGAGCCCAAGAAAATAGTCTGTCACTGTTTCCATTGTTTCTCTATCTATTTTCTGTGAAGTGATAGGACCGGATGCCACAGTTTTTGTTTTTTGAATGTAGAGTTTTTCACTCTTTCACTCTCCTCTTTCACCTGCATCAAGAGGCTCTTTACTTCCTCTTCTCTTTTTGCCATTAGAGTGGTGTCATCTGCATATCTGAGGTTACTGATATTTCTCCTGGCAATCTTGATTCCAGCTTCAGTTTCATCCAGCCCAGCATATCACATATGTATTCTGTGTATAAGTTAAATAAGCAGGATGATAATATACAGCCTTGTCATAACTCTTTCCCAATTTTGAGCCAGTCCATTTTTCCATGTCTGGTTCTAATTGTTGCTTCTTGATCTGTATACAGGTTTCTCAGGAGGAAGGTAAAGTGCTCGGGTATTCCCAGCTGTTTAAGAATTTTCCACAGTTCGTTGTGATCAACACTGTCTGTCCTAAGTTGCTTCAGGCATGTCCAATCTTTGTGACCCTGTGGACTGTAGCCTGCCAGGGTCCTCTGCCCATGCAGTTCTCCAGGCAAGAGTAATGGAGTAGATTGCCATTTCCTACTCTGGGGAATCTTCCCAACCCAAGGATTGAAACTTCGTGTCTTAGATCCCCTGCATTTGCAGGCAGGTTCTTTACCACTAGCACCACCTGAGAAGTGCCATGATCTGCACAGTCAAATGGTTTTATGTAGTCAGTGAAGCAGAAGTATATGTTTTTCTGGAATTCTCTTGCTTTTTCTATGATCCAACAGATGTTCACAATTTGATCTCTGATTCCTCTGCCTTTCTGAATCCAGCTTGTACATCTGGAAGTTCACAGTTGATGTACTGTTGAAGCCTAGTTTGAAAGATGTTGAGCATTACTTTGCTAGCATGTGAAATCATCTCAGTTGTATAGTAGTTTGAACATTCTTTGTCATTGCCTTTCTTTGGGATTAGAGTGAAAACTGACCTATTTCAGACCTGTGGCCACTGCTGAGTTTTCCAAATTTGCTAGCAAATTGAAAGCAAGGAGACTGATGTATAAATAGAAATATTACAAGTCTATATGAAAAATATCAGAATTATGAGTAGATCTTTGACACCCTATGTGAAAGTCTTTCAATCATATTCAACTCTTTATGACCCCATGGACTTCTCCAGTCCATGGAATTCTCCAGGCCAGAATTCTGGAGTGGGTAGCTGTTCCCTTCTCCAGGGGATCTTCACAACCCAGAGATCAAGCCCAGGTCTCCCACATTGCAGGCAGATTCTTTACCAGCTGAACCACCAGGGAAGCTTGACACTCTAAAGGGCAGAGCAATTCAACATTTCCAGAAGAGCTGAAGGAAGTTTGAGAGAAATGAATCTAAAACCAACTTCATATTAGAACCACCTGAGAAGCTCTTAGAACAAAAGCTACACATGATCCAGGACAGATTAATTAAAACAGAATGTCTGCAGGTGGGTTATCAATGCTGCTAAATTTTAAAGTATGTCCAAGTTTTTATATTTATCTAGTGTTAAGAACTACCAATATAAAGAAAATGGCAAATGAACTCTTTTTTTTGTTTGTTTGTTTTAGTTGGAGGCTAATTACTTTACAATACTGTGGTGGTTTTTGCCATACATTGACATAAATCAGCCACGGGTGTACATATGTCCCCCTGTCCCAAACCCACCTCCCACATCCCTCCCCACCCTCTCTCTGGGTGTCCCTAAGGCATCAGCTTTTTTTTTTTTTTTAACTTAAGGATAATTGCTTTACAGAATTTTGTTGTTTTCTGTCAAATCTTGACATAAATCAGCCATAGGTATACATGTATCCCCTCCCTTTTGAATCTCCCTCCCATCTCCCTCCCCATCCCACTCCTCTAGGCTAATACAGAGCCTCTGTTTGGGTTTCTTGAGACATACAGCAAATTCCCATTGGCTCTCTATTTTGCATATGGTAATATAAGTTTCTATGTCACTCTCTCCATACATTGCAGCTTCTCCTCCTCTCTCTCCATGCCCATAAATCTAACCTCTATGTCTGTTTCTCCATTGCTGCCCTGTAAATAAATTTTTCAGTACCATTTTTCTAAATTTTATATATCAATGTTGAGCATCTTTTCATGTATTTATTAGCCATCTGTATGCCTTCTTTGGAGAAATGTCTGTTTAGGTCTTTATCCCACTTGTTTTTTCTGGTATTGAGTTGTATGAGTTGCTTGTATATTTTGGAAATTAATCCTTTGTCAATTGTTTCATTTGCTATTATTTTCTCCCATTCAGAGGGTTGTCTTTTCACCTTGCTTACAGTTTTCTTTACTGTGCAAAAGCTCTTAAGTTTAATCAGGTCCCACTTGTTTACTTTTGTTTTTCTTTCCATTACTCTAGGAGGTGGGTCATAGATGATCTTGTTTTGATTTATGCCATCAAGTGTTCTGCCTATGTTTTCCTCTAAGAGTTTTATAGCTTTTTGTCTTATATTTAGTTCTTTAATCCATGTTGAATTTATCTTTGTGTATGGTTTTAGGAAGTGTTCTAATTTCATTCTTTTACATATAGATGTCCAGTTTTCCCAGCACCACTTAGTGAAGAGGGTGTCTTTGCCCCATTGTATATTTATGCATCCTTTGTCAGAAATAAGATACCCATAGGTGCATGGGTTTATTTCTGGGCTTTCTATCTTGTTCCATTGGACTATATTTCTGTTTTTGTGCCAGAACCATACTGTCTTGATGACTGTAGCTTTGTAGTATAATCTGAAGTCAGGAAGGTTGATGCCTCCGGCTCCATTCTTCTTTCTGAAGACTGCTTTGTATATTTGGGGTCTTTTGTATTTCCATATGAATTATGAAATTCTTTGTTCTAGTTCTGTGAAAAATGTCATTGGTAATTTGATAGGGATCACGTTGAATCTGTAGATTAGATTGCATTTGGTAGCATAGTCATTTTCACAATATTGATTCTTCTTACCCAGGAACATGGAATATCTCTCCATGTATTTATGTCATCTTTGATTTCTTTCATAAGTGTCTTGTAATTTTCCTAATACAGTTCTTTTTTTTTTTTTTTAAGTAAGTAAGTTTTTCATCTAGTTAAGTTCCTAGATATTATATTCTTTTCGTTGCAAAGGTAAATGGGATTTGTTTCTTAGTTTATCTTTCTGATTTTTCATTATTATTATATGGGAATGCAAGTGATTTCTGTGTATTGATTGTGTATCCTGCAACTTTACTAAGTGCACTGATTAGCTCTAGTAATTTTCTGATTGTATCTTTAGGGTTTTCTCTGTACAGTATCATATCATCTGCAAACAGTGAGAACTTTACTTCTTCTTTTCCGATCTGGATTCCTCTTTTTTTTTTTTTTCTTCTCTGATGCTGTAGCTAGACTTCCAAAATTATGTTGAATAATAGTGCTGAAAGTGGACACCCTTATCTTGTTCCATATCTTAGGGGGAATGCTTTCAATTTTTAACCACTGAGAATAATGTTTGCTGTAGGCTTGTCATATATAGCCTTTTCTATGTTGAGGTAGGTTCCTTCTAAGTACACTTTTTGAAGAGTTTTAATCATAAATGGGTCCTGAATTTTGTCAAAGTCTTTCTCTGCATCTATTGAGAGGATCATATGATTTTTATCTTTCAATTTGTTAATATCACATTGATTGATTTGCATATCTTGAAGAATCTTTGCATCCCTGGAATAAACCCAACCTGATCATGGCGTGTGAGCCTTTCAATGTGTTGTTGAACTCTATTTGGTAAAATTTTATTGAGGATTTTTGCATCTCTCTTCATCTGTCATATTGGACTGCAGTTTTCTTTTTCGTGTGTTGTCTTTGTCTGATATCAGGGTGACAGTTCTCATTGAATGAGTTTGGAAGTGTTCCTTCCTTTGCAATTTTTTGAAAAAAAAAAAAAAAGTTTTAAAAGAATAGACATTAGCTCTTCTCTAAATGTTTGATAGAATTCTGCTGAAAAGCCATCTGGTCCTGAGCTTTTGTTTTTTTTTTGGGAGATTTTTGATCACAGCTTCAATTTCAGTATTTGTAATTGGGTTGTTAATAATTTCTATTTCTTCCTGGTTCAGTCTTGGAAAATTGAATTTTTCTTAGAATCTGTCCATTTCTTCCAGGTTATCCATTTTATTGCCATATAGTTGTTCATAATAGTCTCTTATAACCTTTTGTATTTCTGCATTGCCTGTTGTAACCTCTCCTTTTTCATTTCTAATTTTGTTGATTTGGTTCTTCTGTCTTTTGTTCTTGATGTATGTGGCTAAAGGTTTGTCAATTTTGTTTATCTTCTGAAAGAACCAGCTTTTGGTTTTATTAATCTTTTCTATTTTTTCTTACATTTCTTTTCACTATTTCTGCTCTGATCTTTATAATTGCTTTCCTTCTGCTAATTTTTTTTAATTAATTTTCTGTTTTGATGATCTGTCCGTTGGTGTGAGTGGGATGTCAAAGTTTCTTACCATTATTATGTTACTGTCAATTTATCATTTTATGTCTGTTAGTCTTTTTCTTATGTATTGAAGTGCTCCTATGTTGGGTGCATAGATATTTACATTTGTTATGTCTTCCTTTTGGATTGATCCCTTGATCATTATGTAGTGTCCTTTCTTATCACTTGTAATTTTTTTTTCTTTCTTTTTAAGGTCTATTTTGTCTGCTATGAGGATTCTTACTCCAGCTTTTCTTTTGCTTTCTATCTGTATGGAATATACTTCTCCATCTTTTCACTTTCAGTCTATAGATGTCTTTAGGTCTGAAATGGTTTTTTGTAGATAGCACATATATGGGTCTTGTTTTTGTATCCATCCAGCTAAACTGTGTCTTTTGGTTGGAGCATTTGATCCATTTTCATTCAAAGTAATTATTGATATATATGTTCTTATTGTCATTTTCTTAATTTTGGGGGGTTTGATTTTGTAGATCTTTTTCTTCTTTTGTATTTCTTGACTATATAAGTCCCTTTAACATTTGTTGTAAAGCTGGTTTGGTAGTGCTGAATTCTCTTAAATTTTGCTGGTCTGAAAAGTTTTTGATTTCTCCATCAACTTTGAATGAGATCCTTGCCGGGTACAGCAATCTTGGTTGTAGATTTTTCCCTTTCAGTACTTTAAATTTACCCTGCCATTCCTTTCTGGCCCACAGAGTTTCTGCTGAAAGATCAGCTGTAAAACATATGGGGTTTCCCTTGTATGTTACTTGTTGCTTTTCCCTTTCTGCTTTTAGTATTCTTTCTTTGTGCTTAATCTTTGTTAGTTTGATTAGTATGTGTCTTGGCGTGTTTCTCCTTGGGTTTATCCTGTATGGGATTCTTTGCACCTCTTGGACTTAGTTGATTATTTCCCTTACCATGTTGGGAAATTTCAACTCTAATCTCTTCAAAAATTTTCTCATACCCTCTCTTTTTCTCTTCTTCTTCTGGGACCCCTATAATTTGAATGTTGGTGTGTTTTATATCGTCACAGAGGTCTCTGAGACTATCCTCTGTTCTTTTCATCCTTTTTACTTTATTCTACTCTTTAGAAGTTATTTCAACCATTTTTACCTTCTAGCTCTCTGATTCCTTCTTCTGCTTCAAATGTTATTGATTTCCTCAATATTGATTCCTATTTTTAAATTCAGTAATTGTGTTCTTTGTCTCTATATGTTCATTTTTTAATTCTTCTAAGTCTTTCTTAATTGATTCTTGCATTTCTCTATTCTGTTTTCAAGGTGTTTGATAATCTTTGCTATCATCATTCTGATTTTTTTTTTTCAGGTAGTTTGCCTATTTCCTCTTCATTTATTTAGACTTCTGTGTTTCTGTTTTTTTTTTTTCCTTTCATTTGTGCAGTACTTCTCTGACTTTTCATTGCTTTTCTTAACCTTATTGTGTTTGAGGTCTCCTTTTCCCAGGCTCAAAGGTTGAATTCTTTCTTCCTTTTGGTTTCCCCCCCCCCCACCCCCGCTAAGGTTGGTGTGGTGGTTTGTGTCAGCTTTGTATAGGATGAGATTTATATTAAGTTTTAATTTTTTTTATTGCTTTTCCTCTGATGGGCAAGGCTGAGTGAGGTGGTAATCCTGTCTACTGATGATTGGGTTTATATTTTTGTTTTGTTTGTTATTTGGATGAGGCGCCCTGTGTGGGGTGCTACTGGTGGTTTCGTGATGCTGGGTCTTGTATTCAAGTGATTTCCTTTGTGTGAGTTCTCACTATTTGATTCTCCCTATGGTTAGTTCTCTATTAGTCTAGGATCTTGGTGTCAGTGCTCCCACTCCAAGGCTCAGGGCTTGACCTCTGGTCAGGAACAAAGATTCCACAAGTGGTTTGTTATGGCATTTAAGTGAGATTAAAACACATACCCCAAAATGAGAAACCAAAGATGATCCACAGACAAATGGCAATTACACAGTCAGGCAAATAATAATTAAAATAATGGAATATACCCACATACATATGCATCCATAAGTAAAATCAAAACTGTCCAACAAAAATAAACTATAATAGATTGACCCAGTGAACAAAGGAAACCAAAAATGATATCTACCAGTTAAGAACAAAGCTAACTAAAGCACAGATTGGAAAACAAGACTAAAGCAAGATGCAAACTGGGGAAAAAAACAATGAAAACAAAACTAACAAATATGTTCAGAGGAAAGGAAAGAAATAAAATAAATAAAGAATGGATATGAAAATCTAAATAGAGGCAGATAAAGAATGTTTATGTATATTAAAGATTAGCTGTAAGGGGAAAAGAATAGTAGGAAAAGCAAACAAAGGAATTAATGCAGAAAAAATAAGAATAGGTTTTAAAAAATTAAAAATTAAAATTAAAAAAAAATAAATGAAGAGGAAAGGAAAAAAAAAAAAAAAAAAAAAGGAAAGCTCCAGAGAACCGTGGAAGCCCAACGTAGAGACAGAAGTTTATAACAATAGAAAGTGTGGTTTAAAAAAAAACCAAACAAACAAAAACTGAAAAGCTTAGATTTCATAGTGTGTCAATAGTATTGACAACTACAATAGAGCAGGGTCTGGGAGGAAAGTAAAAGGAAAAAAAAAAAAAAAAGAAGAAGAAAAAAATCCAAAAGAAACTACAGAACAAGTCAAAACAAGAATAATAAATGTTTTTCTTGAGTCACTGCTGTCCAGAACCTTTCCCTCGCTGGGAGTCACAGTCCGTCTCACCTCCCTAGCATGCCCTCCAACACTGTGTTGGTCCTTGGACCTGTTATGGGGACAGGTCAGATTCTGTTCTGGTCCTACATCTGTGTGTTCTTGCTACCAATGTCCACAGCTATCATAACTAGTGCACTTTTTTTTTTTTTCCCCTGCAATTTATTTTTTTAAATTTTTTTCATTTATTTTTATTAGTTGGAGGCTAATTACTTTACAATATTGTGGTTTTTGTTCTTTCTTTTGAGGGAGCTCTGAATGTCCTTTTATATATTCCATAGGCACAGAGTCTGCCTAGTCAATCATATGAATTTAGTCTGCAGCTTGTGCAGCTGCTGGGAAGATTTTGGGTCTTCTTCCTTAGCTGAACTGCCCCTGGATTTCAACTGTGGCTTTATTTCCATTTCTTCATGTGGGTCATCCACTGGGGTTTACTCCTGAAGCTGCCCTGGAAGACTTGGGTCTACCCCAGTGATGGCCAAGAGTGGGGGTGATTAGTTCTTTGCCATGTTTCTTGAATGGGTTACTTATTTTTCTGGTATTGTGCTGTATGAGCTGCTTGTATTTCAGAGGTTAATTCTTTGTCAGGTGTTCCATGGCAGCCCACTCCAGTACTCTTGCCTGAAAATCCCATGGATGGAGGAGCCTGGTAGGCTGCAGTCCATGGGGTGGCAAAGAGTTGGACACGACTGACTGACTTCACTTTCACTTTTCGCTTTCATGCATTGGAGAAGGAAATGGCAACCCGCTCCAGTATTCTTGCCTGGAGAATCCTAGGGACAGAGGAGCCTGGTGGGCTCCATCTATGGGGTTGCACAGAGTCGGACATGACTGAAGCAACTTAGCAGCAGCAGCACTTGCTTAATTTACTATTATTTTCTCCCATTCTTAAAGTTGCTTTTTCACCTTACTTATAGTTTCCTTTGCTGTAAGAATGTTTTAAGATTAATTAGGTCCCATTTGTTTCTCTTTGTTTTTATTTCTGTTACACTGGGAGGTGGGTCATAGAGGATCTTGCTGTGATTTATGTCAGAGAGTGTTTTGCCTATGCTTTCCTCTAGGAGTTTTATAGTTTCTGGTCTTACATTTAGATCTTTAATCCATTTTGAGTTTATTTTTATGTATGGTGTTAGAAAGTGTTCTAGTTTCATTCTTTTACAGGTGGTTGACCAATTTTCCCAGCAGCACTTGTTAAAGAGATTGCCTTTTCTCCATTCTATATTTTTGCCTCCTATGTCAAAGATAAGGTGTCCATAGATGCTTGGATTAATCTCTGGGCCTTTTTTGCTTGCTTGTTCCATTGATCTATATTTCTGTCTTTGTGCCAGTATCATATTGTCTTGATGACTGTAGGTTTATAGTATAGTCTGAAGTCAGGCAAGTTGATTCCTCCAGTTCCATTCTTCTTTCTCAAGATTTCTTTGGCTATTCAAGGTTTTTTTGTGCTTCCATACATATTATGAAATTGTTTCTTCTGGTTCTATGGAAAATACAGTTGGTAGCTTGATAGGGATTGCATTGAAACTATAGATTGCCTTGGGGAGTATACTCATGTTCACTATATTGATTCTTCCAATCTATAAACACGGTATATTTCTCCATCTATTTGTGTCATCACTGATATCTTTCATCGGTGTTTTATAGTTTTCTATATATAGATCTTTTGTTTTTTAGTTAAATTTATACCTAAGTAATTTATTATTTTCATTACAATGGTGAATGGGATTGTTTCTTTAATTTCTCTTTCTATTTTCTCATTGTTAGTATATAGGAATGCAAGGGGTTTCTGTGTATTAATTTTATATCCTACAACTTTACTATATTCATTGATTAGCTCTAGTAATTTTCTGGTGGTGTCTTTAGGCTTTTCTATGTAGAGGATCACGTCATTTGAAAAGGGTGAGAATTTTGCTTCTTTTCCATCTGGATTCCTTTTATTTATTTTTATTCTTTGATTTCTGTGGCAAAGGCTTCCACAACTCTGTTGAATAGTAATGGTGAGAGTGGGCACCTTGTCTTTTTCCTGACTTTACAGGAAATGCTTTCAATTTTTCACCATTGAGGATAATGTTTGCTGTGGATTTATTGTAGATGACTTGCATTATGCTGAGGTATATTCCTTCTATTCCTGCTTTCTGGAAAGCTTTTGTCATAAATGGATTTTGAATTTTGTCAAAGGCTTTCTCCACACCTATTGAGCTCATCATATGGTTTTTATCTTTCAATTTGTTAATATGGTGTATCACATTGATTGATTTCTGAATATTGAAAAATCCTTGCATCTCTTGGTTAAAGCCCACTTGGTCATGATGTATGATCTTTGTAATATGTTGGTGGATTCTGTTTGCTAGAATTTTTTAAGGATTTTTGCATCAATGTTCATCAGTGATATTGGACTGTAGTTTTCTTTTTGTGTGACATCTGTGTCTGGTTTTGGTATTAGGATGATGGTGGCCTCATAGAATGAGCTTGGGAGTTTCCATCCTCTGCAGTTTTCTGGAAGAGTTTGAGTAGGATACATGTTAGTTCTTCTCTAAATTTTTGGTAGAGTTCACTGGTGATGCCATCTCGCCCTGGGCTTTTCTTATTCCAGCTCTTCAACAAATGCTAAAGGATCTTCTCTAGACAGGAAACACAGAAAAGTTTATAAAATTGAACCCAAAGCAGCAATGTCAATGGCAATGGGATCATACTTATCAATAATTACCTTAAATGCAAATGGATTGAGTTCTCCAACCAAAAGACAAAGACTGGCTGAATGGATACAAAACAAGACCGTTATGTATGCTATCTTCAAGAGACCCACCTTAAACCAATGGACACACACAGACTGAAAGTGAAGGGCTGGAAAAAGTTATTTTCTGCAGATGGAGACCAAAGGAAAGCAGGAGTAACAATACTCATGTCATATAAAATAGACTTTGTAATGAAGACCATGAAACAAGACAAAGAAGGACATTACATAATGATCAAAGATAATAAAAATTAGAAAAAAAATCATAAACATCAAAGAAGATATAAAAATTATAAATATATATGCACCAAACATAGAAGCACCTCAATACATAAGGCAAATAATAACAAGTATGAAAGGGGAAATTAACAGTAACACAATAATACTGGGGGATTTTAATACCCCACTCATACCTATGGATAGATCAACCAAACAAAATTAGCAAGGAAACACAACCTTTAAATGATACAGTGGGCCAGTTAGATCTAATTGGTATTTATAGGGCATATCACCTCAAAACAATGAACTCCATCTTTTTCTCAAGTGCACACTAACATTCTCCAGGATAGGTAATACCCTGGGCCATGAATCTAGCCTTGGTAAATTTTTAAAAATTGAAATCATTTCAAACATCTTTTCTGATCACGATGCAGTAAGATTAGATATCAAATACAGCAAAAATATTGAACTTTTCTATTTTTTCTTACATTTCTTTTCACTTATTTCTGCTCTGATCTTTTTGATTGCTTTCCTTCTGCTAATTTTGTTTCTTATTTTTATTTTTTCTTCTTTTCCACTTGTTTTGGGTGTAAAGTTAGGTTGTCTATTCAATGTTTTTCTTGTGTTTTGAGATAGGATTGTATTGTTATAAACTTCCCTCTTAGACCTGTTTTCACTACATTCCATACATTTCGAGATGTCGTGTTTTCATTCTCCTTTGTTTCTAGAATTTTTTTTTTTTTATTTCCCCTTTGATTTCTTCAGTAACCTGTTGGTTATTTAGAAATGTATTATTTAATATCCATGTGTTTGTGTCTTTTTACAGTTTTTTTTTTCCTTATAATTGATATCTAGTTTCATAGCATTGTGGTTGGAAAGGATACTTGATACAATTTAATTTTTCTTAAATTTACTGAGGTTTGATTTGTGACCCAAGATATGGTCCTTCCTGGAGAATGTTCCATGGCACTTGAGAAGAAGGTGAATTCTTCTGCATTTGGATGGACTGTTCTATTTTATTTAAAAATTAATTATTTAAAAATTAGTTTATTAAAATACAAACATATGGAGGATCAAGATCATGCTTCAGATTAGCCAACAAATCATGGAAGAAATCAAAAAGGAAATCAAAATATGCATGGAAACAAATGAAAATGAAAACATGACAACCCAAAACCTATGGGATTTAGTAACTAGTAACAGAAGTCTTAAGAGGAAGGTCATAGCAATACAAGCTTACCTCAAGAAACAAGAGAAACATCAAATAAATAAACTACCTTTGCACCTAAAGAAACTAGAAAAAGAAGAAATAAAGAACCCCAAAGTTATTAGAAGAAAGAAATCATAAAATTCAGAGCAGAAATAAGTGATAAAGAAACAAAGGAGATATAACAAAAATCCACAAAACTAAAACCTGATTCTTTGAAAAGATAAATAAAATAGTCAAACAATAGCCAGACGAATCAAGAAAAAAAGGGAGAAGAATCAAATCAATAAAATTAGAAATGAAAATGGAGAAATCACAACAACACAGAAATACAAAGGATCATAAGAGATTACTGTCAGCAACTGTCAATAAAATGGACAATGTGGAAGAAAGGGACAAATTCTTAGAAAAGTGTAACCTTCCAAAACTGAACCAGAAAGAAATAGAAAATCTTAACAGACCCATCACAAGCATGGAAATTGAAACTGTAGGCAAATAAATTCTTTAAAATGGAGGCTGAGTAACGAATCTGTGTGTTTAAACACAGCCCAATTTAAATTACCTACTGGTAAATAAGAATGTTTTGTCAGTTTTACCCTTCCAAGTTATTTCTATTATTTTAATAACTATTGATCAGTTAATGTGGAATGGAGTAGAATTTTAATGGAACAGCCAGTAGAAGGTGATCAAGGTTAGCTGAAAGTAGGGTTTTTTTCTCCTACGAAAAGAAATCTGTCAGTCCATTAATTTTTTATTCTACTAGTAAGTATACTAAACTATATAAATTGTGCTCATCATTTTGAGTGTAAGAAAATAAAGTGAAACCTGAAGCTGAGTGAAATAGAATATTTAGAGGACAGATTTTCCAGATATCACAGCAGTAAGTGACTGAATACAATAGTGAGTAAACAGTATAGCAATAATGTTTATTCAGAGGAATATATCATGAGTTTAAAGTTTCTGTAACACATTATCAATATTTATAAAATTTAGTTGGCATATTAATAATTAATTTAAAATATTATATATTTAATGTTTGCTATAATTAATGGTGATCAGTAATCATTAACATCTGCTATATTGAAACAAAGATTATCGACAATATCTTCTCATTCTGAGAGTTAGTTCCATGAAGCTCTATCTACCTCATGTGTGACCTAATTATGTATCCTTCTCTGCTCTCCATATTACCAATTACTCAAATAAAAGTTGTCCTTCTCGCAAATCATACTGCTCTCTAGACTTCCTCTCCACAATCTGAGCCTATTAAAACATCATTTTTCACAGAGCACTGGGTTTGAGTTCCCTGAGTCGTAAATACCTTCTCTTTCTCTGTGTCCCCAAATAGGCTCATCAGCACCATCTTTCTCTGTTCCATATTTATGTGTTAATCGGCTTCCCTGCTGGCTCAGCTGTAAAGAATCTGTCTGCAATGCAGGAGACTCAGGAGACTTGGGTTTGATCCCTGGATTGGGAAGATCCCCTGGAGAAGGAAATGGCAATCCACTCCAGTATTCCCGCCAGGAAAATCCCATGGACAGAGGAGCCTGGCGGGCTACAGTCCATGGGGTTGCAAAGAGTCAGACATGACTGACGCAACTGAGCACAGCACATATGTGCTAATATATGATGTGTGTGTGTGTGTGTGTGTGTGTGTTTTCTCTTTCTAACTTACTTTGTTTTGTATAATAGGCTGTAAGTTCATCCACCTAGTTAGAACTGACTCAAATGCATTCCTTTTTGTAGGTGAATAATGTTCCACCATACATGTATGTACCACAACTTCGTTATCCATACATTATCTGTGACAACCTAGAGGGATGGGCCAGGGTGGGAGGTGGGAGGGAGGTTGGAGAGGCAGGGGCCATATGCATACCTATGGCTGTTTCATGTTGATGTATGGCTGAAACTAACACATATTGTGAAGCAATTTTCCACCAATTGAAAATAAATAAATTTATCTTAAAAAGGCATTTGTCTTTCAAATTCCAGAAGAATACCAGCAGTCCTCACTAGAAGTCATGTACTTATATTTTGAATCTTACACTACTTATTTTTTAATCAAATGATATTGTCATATGATTTCTTATTTTGTGTTTTGTGTTGCAAATACATTCTGTCAGGTGCCAGCTCCTGGGGGAATGAGGAAAAAGAAGGATGTGCAGAGATCTTAATATGCCTCTCTCATTTAGTTTAATTTGAACCTAATCTGATGTAAATTTTAGCATATGACTTTATGGATTAAAAGCAACTGAAATGTTGAATGACTTGCCCAGGGTCACAAAATACGTGACAGAAAGCCATGATTCAAATGTTCAAATTCTGATGTGTTTGTTATGAAATTCATGAACTTTCTAGTACTTAATGTTGAATAGAGTATATTTTATGTTGAATTTTATTTTCCATATTTTTTCATCCATTCAAATGATCAGATTTATTGAATACTTCTAAGTCTATAGTATGAAAAAAAATATTTTCTTTAGTTTCTACTTACTGTCTTTAATTATGCTGTTCCTAATTTTCTTTCTCTCCTGTAATACTCTCATGAGAAAAATCTCATTGGTTTTAGGTCACATTCAGGTACTTAACCAAACTAATCTAGCCCAACTAAAAACTTCAATTACCTGGAGTTGCTGACTCTTTCCCTTTGCTACTCTGCAGACTCAAGGAGATAATCAATTAGGATCAGCTACCCTACTGCATGAGAAGAAGACATTCAAATGAGGAATGAGATGTCAGTTTTCACTTCTTGTTTGAATATAGGTGATATAGCTGCTGTGTACCTAAAAGTGGAGTGAGGGATTAGCCTATTACCATAAACTATGTACTCTCCTTGACTCCTATTTTAAGCAATTCCTTTGTTTTCATGGAACTATGCATTTATAGACTTGAGGAGGGCAAGGTGTTGGACCAAGTTAGGTCCCACAGGACTATTGTGGTCATTTTGCTTAGATGTTTGGAAAAGTCATCTCTCCACACTGGAAGGATTTTCAGCCTTTTTCATTTTAGCTGCTAGTTCTGAGGCCTGTAATATCTTCTATACCAGGGATCCACAATCACCAGGCCACCGATCAGGAATTGGGCTACACAGCAGAAGTTGAGCAGCAGGTGAGTGAGCAAATGTTTATATATTTTTACAGCCACTCCCTATCACTCACATTACCATCTGAACTCTGCCTCCTGTTGGATCAGTAGTGGCATTAGATTCTCATGGGAGCACAAATCTTTGAAAAAGAGAAAAGACCCAATGATGAGACAGCA
Organism: Cervus canadensis; assembly: GCF_019320065.1. Lineage (NCBI taxonomy): Eukaryota > Metazoa > Chordata > Mammalia > Artiodactyla > Cervidae > Cervus > Cervus canadensis. The sequence continues at coordinate 50,006,803 of NC_057394.1, forward strand.
GAAGACTGCCAGAAAAATAAGGCTGCCTTTAAAAGAAAATACCAAGAGTCTTACTCAAATTACAGGTTCATTGCAATATCAATTCCCACTCTCCAAGCTTGCTTTGTATAATATGTAGTGATTGACTATCCATTAAAGCCATTAAACCTTCTAAACTGCTTCACCACATGGAGGCCAAGTGTCTCTGCTAAAAGACAAGCTTTTGGAATTTTTCAAAAGTGAACACAAACAACAGATGTGATTGTTGAAAGCCATCATTTCATCAAATGTGTCTATACTAAGAGTATCATTCTTGATGGCTAATCACATTAAAGCTAGGAAGCCCTTTCCTATTGATGAAGAGTTGATCCTGCCTGCTGCTAAGGACATCTGTAGTGAATTTGTAAGAGTCTGTGCTTCAAAGGGTAGTGCATGTTCCTCTTTTGACTAGCACCATAACTAGATGAATTGATGAAATAGGCGAAGATATTGAGGCAGAGTTGTTAGAGAGGATTAATGAGTCACCATGATACACAATCCAAGTTGACAAGTCTACCAATGTTGACAATAAGGCAATGATGCTTGTTTTTTTATGATATATATTTTTTAGGAGGGTATGCATGGGGTATGTTATGTGCACCTTTGTTGCCAACCAACAGCACAACTGCAGAACTATTCAAGTCTTTGAATGTTTCCATGTCAGGAAAACTGAATTGGTCATTTTGTATCAGTATATGCACAAACAGAAGGGCTGCCATGATTGGATGGTTTTCTGATTTCACTACCCAGGTCAAAGAGATTGCTTCCGAATGTGAGTTTACACACTGTATCATCCATAGAGAAATACTGAAGAGCCAAATTTGTCACCTGAACTTAAAAATGTTTTGCAGGATATGATTTAAAATGTTAACAATATTAAAGTGTATGCCCTTAACTCATACATGCTTGTACAGCTCTGCAGAACTCACATGTCTTCTCTTGTATACAGCTGTAAGATGACTGTCTAAAGAGAGATCACTGGCCAGAGTTTTTGAGTTATGAGAGTCACACCAGAGATTTCTTTTAGAAAAATGGTCCACACTGGAGCATATTTCAGTGACACAGAATGGGTTGCAAAATTTGCTTACTTATGAGACATATTCAGCTGACTGAATGAACTCAATCTGTCACTTCAGATGAGAACAACTGTATTTACATTGGCTTATTAAGTGGTTGCATTCAAGGTCAAACTGGAATTATGGAGGTGATGAGTGAATATTGGGATATTGGGGACAATTCAAACATTAGCAGAGACTTTGAAAGAGACTGAACCAGGGCCTTCTTTCTCCAGCTGGTGCATGATAACCTTTCTCAGCTTTCAAAAGAGTTTGAACATTACTTCCCAACCACAAAAGACCCTGAACAGAGAAAGAATGGATCCATGATCCATTTGTGAATAAGTCAGGTGAATCAACTTTGTTCATGCTGTAAGAGAATCAACTGCCTGAGATCACAAATGATGGTGGATTTAAAAGTATGTTTCAGACAACTTAAAATCTCTATACATTCTGGATTAATCCTGAGATTAACACAAAAACACTGGAAAAGTTGCTTCTATTTCCAACATCCTATCTTTGTGAAGCAGAGTTTTATGCAATGACAGCAATCAAAAGAAGAATATAGAGTAGTCTAAACATAAGCAACTCACTTAAAATGTTACTGTCTCCCATCACTTCCAGATGGGGCCATCTAGTTGCAGAAAAACAAACTTAGTACTCCCACTTATTCTGCATTATGGTGAGTTGTATAATTATTCCATTGTATATGTAATATGTAATAATAATAGAAATAAAGTACATAATAAATGAAATGTGCTTGAATCATCCCAGAACTGTGCCCCCAATCCTAGTATGTGGAAAAACTGTCTTCCATGAAACCAGTCCTTAGTGCCAAAAAGGTTGGGGAAAGCTGTTATATACAATATTATTTATTGAGGGACTTTATTTTTCAGTATTTATTCAGTATTTATTTATTTATTTATTCAGTATTATATAACATCATTATCCTCAAATTGAGGATGCACTAGTGAATAAGATACTGAGTATAGAATCTTGCACATAGTGAGTACTCAATATGTACTGAAGAATAAGAGTAGATAGGTAAGAGACAGAAATATAATAATCATGAATAAAGTTATTGAACTGGGAGATTCATTGTTTCACCATATACACAAAGTGTACTGATGAATAGAAAAAGGAAGTAACTGTTGGCACTGGACAAATGAAGTTTAAATCATACCAATGCAACCATAAGAAGTCCAACTGAGAAAGATACAGGGAGAAATTTGCGGACTGTGCTGAGTAACACTGAGATTGAGTACAAAAGATATTACTCAGTGGAGAGGGTGCAACTGAAATGTTGAACATTGTGATGAGAAGTGCTACAGCAAGTTCACATTCAATGCAGGAACAAAGCATGTAATATCTCCAGTTTATTGTGCTATGTGCTCCGTATGTGGAAAAAAAAAAAATGAAAAAAGGAAGGCTAAGTTTCTTCCCAGATCTCATTTTCAAAATATTGAGAGAATTATGAATAACTTACTTGAAACCATAAACAAACCATTAAGAGCAACATGTAGCATGGTAATCATTGTATTGCTGCAAGGAAGGTAGAAAAGGGAGTGATCACTGACAGCTGGGATAATGGGTAGGATTTCCTGGAAACTCTGAAATTGTTGGGAGGAATGATGCACACAGGACTTCATAATTTAAGATTTCAGTGGGGTAAGTGAGCAGACTTTCTAGTGAAAAAGAAAAATGGATGAGGTAAGGAAAAACGAGTTGGACATTTTTAGATGTGAAACAGTGCTGTGTGATTTTGAATTCTGTAATATAACCTTACATTTATATAGCTGAAAAAAAAGTGAAACTCAGAACGTCTAGATAGTATGGAATATTGAATTTAAGGTATAAAATAAGGTTTCACAGAATTCACAGCTTATATTTAAAGAAAAAGTAAATTCATTTTCTTCTTTTATTTCTGTTTTTAATTTTTTTTCTCTTTTTGCTTTTATTATCTCTCTTTCCTTTATCCAGCCATTAAACACATGTTTTATGCAGCTACTATATAACAGGTGATAGAAATAAAGCAATCAACAAACAACTTATATTCTACAAGAAGACATTTTATGTATGTGTATCTAAAATTATGTTTTTTGGTATTAACTGGCATGAAGATAAAGAAAGATAGGATATAAAATGATAAAAGGTAGGGGTCTCAGCAAATTTTAAAATATCCAATACAGTATTTTAAATTATAGATACTATATTGTACAGTACATTCCTAAGACTATTTCAACTGATATAACTGAAACTTTGTACACCTTTTAAAAGAAATATCTTAGAAAGAGAAATATAATAATGCCTACTGGGAGCTTATTGTGACTTGATCACAGGAGATTTTATTGCACAAAAAATTTAAATTTTAACTTATTTGGTGTTTTGAGGGGTTTTAAGACCATGTGCAATGCACTATGATAACATTCATGGTAGGCAAAAGATGCCTTCTGTCTAGTGCAGGAACACAGTGAATGTTGTAGTAGAGGTATGAAGATAAAGTAGCCTATTCTCAGGAGTGCTCCATGGTAAAGCTGTTCTAGAAAAGAGGACACAGAAATCCAAAAAATGTATTTCCTTAAAACATATCTGTTAAAATATACCCTTTAGTGTACAGTGACCCCAGGAGTACATGTACCACATTTTAAAAACTTTTGTTTTATTGTGGTAAGGTATGTACAGTAAAGTATATACTTGTGGTAAAGTGTATGCAGTACACTAAAAATGGTTATAGTAGTAAGTTTTACTGTATATTGTTGTAGTTTCTTTGCTAAATCGTGTTTGACTCTTGGCGACCCCATGGATGGCAGCACATCAGGCCTCATTGTCCCTCACTGTCTCCCAGAGCTGCCCAAGTTCATGTCAATAAGGTGGTGCTGCTATCCAATCATCTCATCCTCTGCTGTCCCCTTTTCTTTTTGCCTTCAGTCTTTCTCAGCACAAGGGTCTTTTCCAAAGAATTGACTTTTCACATCAGGTGGTCAAAGTATTGGAGCTTCAGCTTCACCATGGCAAAACCTTTCAGTATTCTTGCTGAGAGAACCCAATGGATGGTATAAAAAGACAAAAAGTTATGACACCAAAAGATGAGCCTCAAGGGTGGAAGGTGCCCAATAGGCTACTGGGTAAGAGTAGAGGGCAATTACTAATAGCTCCAGAAAGAACGAAGCATGTAGGCCAAAGTGGAAATGACCCTCAGTTGTGGATGTGTCTGGTGGTGAAAGTAAAATTTGATGCTGTAAAGAACAATATTGCATAGGAACTTTGAATGTTACATCCGTGACTCAAGGTACATTCAACATGGTCAAGAAGGAAATGGCAAGACTAAACAGCGACATTTTAGGAATCAGTGAACTAAAATGGATGGGATGGGCAAATTTAACTCAGATGACCAATACATCTACTACTGCGGGCAAGAATCCTATAGAAAAATGGGGTAGCCCCCATAATTGACAAAAGATTCTGAAATGCAGTACTTGGGTGCAACCTAAAAATTGACAGGATGAACTAGGTTCATTTCCAAAGGCAAACCATTCAACATCACACTAAACCAAGTCTATGACCTTACCACTGATGCTGGAGAAGCTGAAGGTTATCAGTTCTATGAAAACCTAGAAGACTTTCTAGAACTAACAATAAAAAGATGTATATTTTCAGCATAGGGGATTGGAACACAAAATTAGGAAGTCAAGAGATACCTGGAGTAATGGGCAAATTTGGCCTTGGAGAACAAAGTGAAGCAGGGGCAGGGCAAAGACTAACAGAATTCCTCCAAGAGAATGTGCCAGTGATAGCAAACACCCATTTCCAATAACATAAGAAACAACTCTACACATGGACATCACCAGATTGTAAATACTGACATTATATTCTTTGCATTCAAAGGTGGAGAAACTCTATACAGTAAGCAAAGACAAGACCTTGAGGTGATTGTGGCTCAGATCATCTCCTTATTGCAAAATTCAGGGTTAAACTGAAGAAAATGGGAAAAAGCATTAGACCATTCAAGTATGACCTAAATCAAAACCTTTATTATTATACTGTGGAGGTGATGAATAGATTCAAGGGATTAGATCTGGTAGACAGTGTCTGAAGAACTATGAACAGAAATTCATAACATTGTATAGGAGGCAGTGGCCAAAACTATCCCAAGGTGTGTGTGTGGGAGGGGGGGTGGAATGCAAGAAGGTAAAATGGTCATTTGAGGAGGGTTCACAAATACCTGAGGAAAGAAAAGAAACAAAAGGCAATGGAGAAAGAGGAAGATATACCCAACTGAATGCAGAGTTTCAGAAAATATTAAGGAGAGACAACAAGGCCTTCTTTAATGAACTTTGCAAAGAAATAGAAGAAAATAGCAGAATGGGAAAGACTAGGGATCTCTTTGAGAAAATTGGAAATATCAAGGGAACAGTTCATGAATGGATAATCATGCTAAAGGACAGAAATAATAAGGACCTAAGAGACACAGAAGAAATTAAGAAGAGATGGCAAGAAAACACAGAAAAACTATACAAAAAAAGGTCTTAATGACCAGGATAACCATGTTGGTCTGTTCACTCACCTAGAGCCAGACAGGATGTTGGCAGACAGATTAGGAGTGTGAATTCAAGTAGTCCTTAGGAAGCATTACTACCAACAAAGCTAGTGGAGGTGATAGATTTCCAGCTAAACTATTTCAAATCCTAAAAGATGATGCTGTTAAAGTGTTGCACTCAATATGTCAGCAAATTTGGAAAACCCAGCAGTGTCCACAGGACTGGAAAATGTGTTTTCATTCCAACTCCAAAGAAGGGCAATGTTAAAGAATGTCCAAACTACCAGACAGTTGTGCTCATTTCCCATGCTAGTAAAATTATACTCAAAATCCTTCAAGCTAGGCTTCAGCAGTACTTGAATTGAGAACTTCCAGATGTACAAGCTGGAGAAGGAAATGGCAACCCACTCCAGTATTCTTGCCTGGAGAATCCCAGGGACGTAGGAGCCTGGGGGGCTGCCATTTATGGGGTCGCACAGAGTTGAACATGACTGAAGCGACTTAGCAGCAGCACCAGATGTACAAGCTGGGTTTAAAAAAGGCATAGGAACCAGAGGTCAAATTGGCAAGATTGGTTGGACCATAGAGAAAGCAAGGAAATTCCAGGAAAAACATCTACTTCTGCTTTATTAACTACTCTCAAGCCTTCGTGTGGATCACAACAAACTGTGGAAGATTCTTAAAGAGATGGGAGTCCCAGACCATCTTACCTTTCTCCTGAGATGCTGTATGCAGGTCAAGAACCAACAATTAGAACCAGACATGAAACAATGAATTGGTTCAAAATCGAGACAGGAGTCCATCAAGGCTTTATATTGTTACCCTAATTATCTAACATATTCAAAGTACTACATGTGAAATGCTGGGCTTGATGACTCACAAGCTGCAATCAAGATTGCCAGGAGAAATATCAACAACATCAGATATATAGATGATACCACTCTAATGGCAGAAAGCAAAGAGAACTAGAGTCTTTAGATGAGGATGAAAGAGGAGAGTGAAAAAGCTGGTCTAAAACTCAACATTCAAAAAAGTAAGATAATGGC